>NW_028262336.1:11934393-12237424 GCF_047370975.1 Nipponia nippon | reverse complement strand
GTTTTAACAAATCTCATAAATAAAATACTACCAAGTGTTTAAGGAAAGAAATGAAATCTACATGCAAAACCATTCATGCAGGAAAGGCCTTGTCCTGTATATGTCTTTTAATGATTAATTGTTTTAAAAATGAGCTATATTACTATCATTTTTTTGCTATAGTGGTGGTGAAACTAGAGGTTACTTGTTGTTTAAAGTATTTTTCTCTTTAACAATTCTGTGATAATCTGGCCTGGTCAGAATAAAAACAAAATATGACTGTTTTCATCCATGTTAGAATAAGCAATAAGGAGAACAAAGGAGCTAGTAACCTTTGTAGAATACAAACGAATCAAAGGATATCTTGGATCAAAATGGTTTCTATGACCTTCACTATTAATTTATATTTTCTTTGGAAAAAAGCTGGAGTAATGAAAGGAAACAAATTAAAAGTACAGACAAGCACAATATAGAGCTATGTGGAAATGCACTTTTGAACTTTTGACTTCTCTGATGCCTTTTGTTTGATGCTAATCTGTGTGTCAGCACAGCATCCAGGATTTCTGGGCAGAGTCCTGGGATTTAGGCACACCTGACTGACTTTTGGTTGCTGTGACCACATGCTTTGCATGCATGACAAGTCTGTATCTCAACTGTTTTATTTAGCACTCCATTACACTGTGTGCAATGGTCTTTGGAGGGGTAGTCAGCTAATTTTGTGTTGGCTACCTTATGCATTCCTGGCAATCCTTGTATAACAGTCCCCAGTGCATTGCAGCATACCTGCACTGATTGATTTAGGCACCTCTATACCCCCTACTGTACTTGGATTATTTTGATAATGTGTGCCTGGTTTTAATGGTAGGGGGCTGCTAATAATATCCATCGGGTGCAGGACTGATAGCCTCCACAACCAAGAGTATGACACCTGGCTATCCGCGAGGGGTCCCTGTGGTGTGCACACCAAGGTACTTTTCTGTGGAGAAACTGAAGAGTAGGCACTTACACAAGTCATTCACCTCTGGCATGTGAGCAGGAGATTCTCTTCTTAAGGTCACTTTTAAACTTTTCCTCTTCTTTTACTCCTAACATTCAAAAGATTGCAACAGGACATTTAGTAATGCTCTTAATACCAGCCAGTACTATAAAATGCTAGAGATCTGTAAATGTTAGCCTAAGTTGGAAAACAACAAATAACAGCACAAAGGGATGCTTGCTCTTCTCTACAGTGGTTATTCTGCATATGCAGTTGTTCTGTCGACAGTACCCGCAGTGCTTCAGTCCCAGAAACCAGAGTTGAAGCCAGCTCTGTGCTGCAGTGCAGTACAACTACTAGCAGCCTTGCCATGGCTTGTTTGATACTGTCAGGAGCCGGCGTATAGTCAAGAGTCCCTCCCCATCTGCTACCTCCTGTATGATGTATGCAGCACCTGTACCAAAACCTTTAAGCCATATAGCTTTATTTGTAATACTGATTCATTTATAGCTCATCCTGAACAGCATGAGAGCTCTTCTCCTTTCTTCTCCTGACACAATACAAGAGATTTTCATTAAAAATTGTACCAACAGTGAAAACCGTGAAAGATTTTAAAAGCAGATAACTTGACACTTAATCTCACCAGCTAGACGCAGTCTTTCCCTGACTGGCCCGTTACCTTCCTAAAAGGAATCTTTCATGTCCAGAACTCTTTTGTGTTATGTTGTCTCATTTATTTTGTCCCTGCATTTATGAATTCATGGAAGAAATGGAGAGAGAGAGAGAGACGTAATAACTTGACGCTGTTTCTTTTCAGCTGTCTGAGCAGAGTTTCCTAACCTCAGGAGCTTTTGTGCAGCTCTACGAATCTAGAGCATATTTGTGAAACTGATTTGAGACAGCTTTTCTAGGTAAACTCTGCAACAAGCCAGTTCACCCTGACTTATTTATATTTCATTGCTTTGTTATTCTGAAACAAAACACTAGGAGGTATTTCTGGGCATCACCAAGCAGCATATTGCATTCCTCCAGCTCCACATACTTACCCTGTCTTTAATACACTATGGCTGCATGTGCAGTGGCACATCAAATAGTTTGCCTGAGGCTGAGCAAACCTTAGAGTAACATTTTCATACTCGAATTTTATTCTATAATTGACACACAATTAAGAATAGACAGATAAGTAAATATTCAGGATCTTTGCTTTTTGTTGGAGTGGGAGAAACAATTCAGAATTTACTGGTGAGTTTCATTCTTGGGTTTGATACTTAGCAGTTTTAATTTAAGAAGCTAGCTAACCTATTAGTTCCTCAGTCCTGTGGAGAGATTTAATAAGAATACTTTTATGAGCCTGTTTTGGTGATAGCTATAATCTCTTAGTTTAATTTTCCAACTATATTTCTGCTGCTGGGACCCCACTGATCAGATATCTGATCTTCAGTGTCAGTGTCATTTGAAATAGCATCACATGGGCTTCTTTTTCCTGAGTTGTAAATAACAAAGAGAGAAATAGAGCTAATCAGTTATGTGAGCCATGACTCAGCTCAGTTGCCCAAATTAGAAGTGCGTTAGTTCCATTGAATAAACAACCAATTTGGCCAGTTTTCCTGAGCCCTCTCCATAATTGAAAGCATGTGTGAGAGAAAAAGAGTGAGGAAATAAAAAATACTTTGCTTTCTAAGGATATATGCATAACTTCAGGCTGTAGGAAAAGACACTTGAAGTGTCAAAATGGCAGAAGATATTCCCATCCTTTCTTCCAAACTGTAAATAATCTGACAACCAGAACCTTGCTGGGGAAAGGCTGAAAGCTCCTCCCATGCCCAGTTACAAGGAGTATTTTTCCATTAGAAAGGAAGTTTTAAATTGGAATGTCACATTAGAGTAATTTTATCTTAGAATTTCTACTGCATTTTTTTTCCTTTTTTTTTTTTTTTTTAATTCCGTATTAGTACATTCCCTGCAGTAGCACATCTATATCACCATCGGGGAAGGATTTGCATGAACTCACTGTGCTGACAGATTTAACAGACCTAGTGCATTCTATTTCTAGGGTTTTCTTCCTTTCCCACATGCAAAAAAAAAATTGCACTAAAAACTCAATTTTTATTCAAATAGTTCCCAAAAAAATCTATACTCCTGTCAAAATCACTAAATTAACCTCATTTCTACATTAGACTTTCCCTATATTTTGCTCCTGACTTTTGTAATTTCTTTTTTCTTGAAGGTAGAATTTAATACACATTTTCCACTTCAGAACAATTTAAAATTGCATAGTTCTAAACAACGGTCGCTTCAAGTTTTGTGATGGCAGAACTGAACAGGTTTGACTAAGATTTCCAAGATGGGAGAGGGAGAAGTGCCTTATATCTCCAGTTATAATTGCTTCTAAATCAGGAACCTGATACACAACTTTAGCTGCTACTTTAACTTGTCTTTTTCATTAATACACAAACATAGTCACTTGAATTAAACGAAGAGTTCTCTCCTTCAGCTTCCATCATGCTTTTCAGACACTTTTATTATAATCTGTTGCTTAGACACTGGAAACAATACTTTTTCCCAGTTAGGGAAACTTAATAGATTCTGCTAAGTATTTCTTTGCCTTCCCTGCATCTGCTAAGAAATCAAATTCTTTGCTACTCGTTCTCAAAAAGCAGTATCACTGCCTTTTCACAGGCTGAGTTAGTAATATCGCTCAGCAATCCACAGAAGGAAATGGAGGCCACTACTTTTCCATTGCACTTTTGAGTCATTTGAGGACATCATGTAGGCTTTTTATCCCATTTGAAAATAAGGTGTTGAACCTTCACTCCTGCATGTTTTGATTTGGAGGACAGATGTCAAATGGAGGCACTGGAATCAATTTAAGAATGCAGCAGAAAGGACTTCTTAAAAAGCTGAAAGGAAAATCCCATTTCTGGTGCTCTGTCTCTCCTTTAATTGCAATCACCAGTCAAGATCCTAATCAATGCACATAAATTGTCACAAGACTACAAGGGCTGAATTTTTGAATCTGCAGTTTGTGGATTACATGGGTTTTATGAAGAATTAGTGCTTATGGTTATTAACTTTTTTCCCGAACTTTTCCATTAGCATTCCACCTTGAGGCCACCCAATGCATTCATCCTACTAAAAAACTGAAACATTAGACTGATAAAATCAGACAACCTGTGTGTCTGTTCAGAATCTTGTGTTGCTTTTCTAACTCCTTCCCAAAGAACCTTTAGGTGAACTCACTGACCATGTCTATTGGTTTCATGGTTATGTCAGCTCTCCTTTACTCTTCAGTAAACAAATGTTTGTCATCTGCTAACCCGGACTTGAAAGCATAGTTATCTTATTCTGCTTCCTTTCCACTTCCCTTTAACTTTTGGCTCAATTTCAGAGCAAAAACTGTTTACCCAGCTTTATTCAAGTGGATGTCCCTTCAGGTTGATTCAACTTGCCAAATCTTTACTCTATTAATTTCTCTTTTCCAACTTGAATTCTCAGTGCTATGCACATATAAATACTTATTTTATTGCCCACATCTATCAGTAGATGTGTGATTCCTTTGCAATCTGAAGACAAAAACGTTTTGGGTTTGCTGCTGTATTACTCCCGCTTTGAAGAAACAGCTCTCATCTCTGGAGGCCTAGAGTTTCACTGGATTATTCTTATTTTATCTTTCCTTCTGAATGAATTACCAGATTGTTATTGCATTAATTTGCGTTGTGTTCTCCATAGTCATGCATTCTTTCCGGAAAGCAGAAATTATAGGTATGTTGATTTCAATAAAAGTAGGTAGCTCTTTCTAAATGTATCTTATCTTCTTCATATTAATCTAAGTGCATTACCTCATTTAGGAGTGTTTAATAAGTGAGGACTGTAAAGTCCATTTGAATTTCATATTTGTGCTTCCCCCAGAACTAGCTTAATTATACTAACATCTGAAGGCAGTGCCCGCTTACAAAAGCTAGTTAATGAAATACTGATATTCAAACTCCTAGAGAATAAGCAACAGAAAATTCCACTCAGAGCACAGTATAGCAAAATTTTAGTTGAGAATCTTCATATCAGCCCATTCCCGAATAAAAGCCTTCCTTTAGTTCAGTGATCCTAGTGTAACCAGACTACTTTAAAAGACCATTCTGTACTTTTCCCTCTACAGTATTACCTTCATATTATAGCCTTTATGTTCTGTACTTTTCACGCTTGAAAGAGTCACAGAATGACTTTAAGAAGGTGACCCTTTAGAAAGCTAGTAAACTTTCAGAAAAGCCTTGTTGTATTATGTTAACTTTGGCCTATAATGAAAAATTATAATGGTGCTTTAGCACCAATGAGGTGCTATAGGCAAGGAAATAAAAAAAACCCACCTCATTTTCCTACTGTTCCTTCTAATTATTCATTTTGTTTCTTTATAATATTGACTCCCTGCACTTTCCCTCCTCCTCTCACAACAAAAACGTGTACACACATCTTATCTGCTAGTTGTTCAAGATTTTATTTAAAAAGATGTAGGTTGTAGGATGAAGGATGGATGGTTAGAATCAGCCACAGCTTATCAACAGCCCTTACCTATGTGCCTTAGGAACACTGCACTTCCCAAAGCAGCTAGACTTGAACGAGGTACCTAACCTTCATTTCATTAAACGCTGACGGTGTAACGTGCCAGATGTACTGCTTTGCACTTGCAGAGGTCCCTCATCTTGGAAAGCAGTAGTGCTCTTGGTACATGAAAATCTGTCAAGGGCTGAACCAACCGAATAACATAAATGCCTAAATCTGAACTGGTACTGAAATCTCTTTGTGGCTGTATGGACAACTTGGAATAAAGGTAGAATATATTCTCCCATAGCTGTGAAGGTACCTTTATGGCAATTTTCCACTCAAGTAGTTGCATTACTACAGCAAGATTTTTGAGATGAGCTTGCTAGATTAAAAGCTGTGAAGGTCTAAGTTCATTAATATCTATTATTAATTCATGTATATTCATTAATTGGGGACACGCACAATACTTAATGAGACTGGACACAGTGAAAACCAGCTATTCATAGCTGATCTGTAGTATGTACACTATCTGTTGCTATACCTATCCATTTATTGTTTAAGATTGGCAAATCAGCCTGATGAACTGAATGTCTGAAAAGATTACTGCTGAATAAGTACACCCTTTCCTAACTGAGGAATGCAGGGAAATCAGGCAGTGAAAATAGTGGCTAATAGCCTGTCCAGAAAGGAAGGGGAAATGTATTCAGAGACCACTTTAAGCTTTCAGATAGTAATAACAAGATGCAAGTTAATGCCTTTTATAAACTGGACCCAGCTTCTATTTTAGTTTAAGATCTTTGATAATATTAAGTAATACTGAAAGACTTTACTGTTAATTCAAATGCCTTAAAAACTGTTTGGCTATTTATATAGTGTGTCCTAAAAGCTGCTATTTTTCAGTCAAATAAAATAAATAATAAACTTTTGCTTTCTAGCTTAAAAATGTGATTTACCTGTTGCTAAATGTTACAGGAGTACCAAGATTTTCAATGCCATTTATTAGTATATTAAAATCACCTAAAATAGAGTACTTAAAAAACAGAGAGCTGTAACAGATACAATTAACTGAAAGAAGAGTGAAGCAATCCCAAGCATGCCATTAATAAATCATTACTTCAATTTTACTGTAAAAAATTAACTCATCATTACTAGTTAAAAGATCTAAACAGAATTCGGGGAGTTTTAACATAATTCAGTTGCCCACCAAAAAGGGAGGTTTTCAGTCAAAAACTCCCCTTAGATATGATTACACTGATTTATAACCAGATTGGAGCTGAGAAGAGTTCAAGGTAGGTCAGCTTAAGCTGTGGGCATGAAGGAAACCGTTGCAAAACAAGTTAAGCACACTACCTTTGGCCCCTGTTATCTCAGGCATGGGCTAATTGAACAGCAACTTCCCTGAGCTCTGAGCCTTTCTCTCAGGTGGATGAGAAATAAATTAAGGGGGTAAGGTTTCAGACAGATAATAAGTTATTAGGTTTCAGACAACTGTAACTTAGAAGTAAACGAGAAAAATTACTAAGGCCATAAGAACACAAAGTTAAGAAGTGGAATTTTAAAAGAAACAGAGAGGAGCCAAGACCAGAAAAGGAAATGCAAAAATAAGATGAGATCTATGATACAATAATCTTTAAAATGAAGTATTAGCTATTCATCATTACACTGGTATGTTTGGTTGTGAAAATTAGTAGACAAAAGAACCAAATCTGCTGTACAATAAGAAATGTACCATGCAACTTGCAAATTGTTAATTATAACTGCAATGCAGTGTCGCAATGTTGTAGTATCAGCTGTCTTCCTAAAAGAAGGTAAATGTGGGAAGAAGTAGCAGCATGCCAAGCAACCCTGTGTATATGAAAGGGGAATCAGTCTCTGACAAACTTTTAAGAGTATTTCCTTGGCATAGTAACAAATGCCAAGCAGCATTTGAAAATTTGTTTGCTTCCATAGCAATGAAAACCTATGCCCCCAGACAAATGGGAGCTATAAAACTGGAGCTGGGGTCTCATTCTAAAAGTAGCCCTCTGAAGACAGACTGCAGTTGAGTTGGTCATTTGTTTCCATGGCTAAGGGATGTCTCAAAAGGAAATGATAGCTGGAGCTAGAGATTAATGTTGGCTATATATTTAGGTTTCCCCTAAGTGAAAAAGGACTTTGAGGCGCTTTTGTAATGTTTCCAAGTTGTGACCAAGAACTCGGTCCCTTGTTTCCTAGAATAAAAATAGCCTTAAGCTTGCCTGGTGTCAAATTACCTGGGGCAACCTGACAAGCAGAGCACACACCATCTACATTGGCTCTTTCTGGAGAAACATGAGTTTTGAAGAAACCGGCTTTGGCTGCTTGCTGTCTAAGAAAATAAGAGAACAACAGGGCAGAGGAGTTTTCTCACCCGGCTATGAGAATGGGTGCATCAAATGCCAGGATATGGAGCAATATTTTTCCAGGTGAACATTGTCTTGTGCCTTCTGATAAAGGCAACTAGTCAAGAGGTCTCCAGGAGTCAAGGAAATCTCATCTTACCCTGTGATGACTTGAAAGCTTCATGCCTCTAGAACTTCAAATAGCAGTGGTCCATGACTAAAAAACAACGGTTTATTTAACTGCTGATTATTTCTTGATGTAGTTAAGTGGAAAAGCCCACTATCAGCAACTGACATTAAAGTAGTATACTATCAGGATGATGAAAATGAAGAAACTACCCAAGTTCTGACTGTTGTCTTGATTTCTGAAAAACACTGTCCATGTGAAGCATTTAAAACAATTGCCTTTGCCAGTTAATACGCTGGGTTGAACAGTTGTCAGTACATCTTACAACTAGGTTAGTAATTGTTCTGCTATTTTGCTACAGCTGAATATTGTTATATGCTAGATCTTTGTCTTGATTTAGTCTGACAATTTTAATAGCAACACCGAGCTTAGTGTATCATATCCCTTGATAAGAATATAATACTGACTTACAGGAAAGTATGTCCCAAGAAAGTTGCTAATGACAGAAGAAAAATACCAATTAAAGTCTTAATATTTTTGTCGTATTATACTACTGTGCTTGTTGTGTATGTGTTAATGAGATGTTGGCTGACAGAAGATTCCAATTTTAAAACATTACTTGGTTAAACAAGCAAACTCCTTTGTAACCGACAAATACAAAGTTCTTTTTGTTAGCACAAGATACCACCTTAAGACCTGCAAGAAAGGACAATTTTTAGATTGAAGAAATAGAAAATCATTCAGACTAACAGAAAAGAGGTATAGCTAGAATTGCCTCGGGAATAATTCATGCATGTACACCTCTATTTCTGACAGTTTGAGCTGGTTGCTTTCAAGTCAGCCTTAGCAATCTGTAATCACTAACTCTTTTGTAATATAGCAACTACTCTTTTTCCTCTCCACAACCTTGGGTGAGTATAGTTTCAAAAGTCAATCTAACGTCCAGATTTTTTTAAATTGTGACTGTGAATGAGAATGTACTAGATTGCTAAAGAAGTCTTAGGACTATTGCAACTATTGTCTTCAAGTTGCAAAGGCATTATGACTAGACAAAACACATTAAATTATGTATTATATTGCTCTAAAAAAGATTACCTTTAGAACAAACCAGAGAACATAAACACACAATAAACAAGCATTAGAATAAAAGGTTAAGATAAAACGTATTATGTACAATGCCTAATTTTTGAATGTACAGTGCTTCAGTCAGCTGTCCCTATTCTTTATTTCATGTCCTTTGCAAGGGCACAGAGGAAAACAAAATTAGAGGGAACACAGCAAACCTTTTCATCAAAGGGTAATTTTCCAATGGCAATAGCAAATCTTTGACATTTGCAAAATAATATACTAAAGTTTAAAAAAATGGATTTTTAAAATAATATATTAAATAATACAATACAATACCATACAATATAATATAATATATAATATGCATAATATATACAATATATTGTATATAATATGTATATAGTATGTATAAAACATATAATAATATATTAAATTAATATTATTTTTAAAATAATATATTAAAGTTAAAAACTGGAGGTTTTGAAAGTGATTTTTTTAAAACTAATTTTATCACAAACACTTGGGAAAGGAACCACATCAATGGAGGGAAAATCCAACCTGAAAAATGTTTTGATGAAGTTTATTAAAGGATCAGAATTTCTAAGCTTTGTACACACTAGTTGAGTAAGAAAAATTTGCACTATTCAGATAAAACTAGGTATTGCATCCAGGCTTAAAGAGTGAAAAGCAAACAGAAGTGGCATATTAAAAGGCTGTTCCCTTCTAAAATCAGCATCATGTAGGGGCATATGCTACTGCCCTGAGCATGAAATGGGTAAACAATGTTTCATTAAAGATCATAGAATCATAGAATGGTTTGGGTTGGAAGGGACCTTAAAGATCACCTGGTTCCAACCCCCCTGCCAGGGCCAGGAACACCTTCCACTAAACCAGGTTGCTCAAAGCCCCATCCAACCTGGCCTTGGACACTTCCAGGGATGGGGCATCCACAACTTGTCTGGGCAATCTGTTCCAGTGCCTCACCACCGTCATTTCTTCCTTATATCTAATCTATATCTACCCACTTTCAGTTTAAAACCATTACCACATGTCCTATCACTACGTGCTCTTCTAAAAAGTCCCTCTCCAGCTTTATTGCAGGCCCCCTTCAGGTACTGGAAGGCTGCTGTAAGGTCTCCCCAGAGTCTCCTCTTCTCCAGGCTGAGCAACCCCAACTCTTTCAGCCTGTCTTCATAGGGGAGGTGCTCCAGCCTTCTGATCATCTTCGTGGCCCTCCTCTGGACTCTCTCCAACAGGTCCATGTCTTTCCTGTGCTGAGGACTCCAGAGCTGAACGCAGTACTCCAGCTGGGATCTCATGAGAGCAGAGTAGAGGGAGAGAATCACCTCCCTCGGCCTGCTGGTCACACTTCTTTTGATGCAGCCCAGGACATGGTTGGCTTTCTGGGCTGAAAGCACACATTACCGGGTCATCTTGAGCTTCTGATCAACCAACATCCCCAAGTCCTTCTCCTCAGGGCTGCTGTCTATCCATCCTCTGCCCAGCCTGTATTTGTGCTTGGGATTGCCCCGACCTATCTGACCCATGTGATACGTCTGCTCAACAGATGAAGTGAAGTAAATTAAGTGAAGAAAGAAGTTCAGTTTGATGAAAACATTGCACCAGGTGGAAGCCAAGTATTCACCTCTTGCAGCACAATCATGTCTCAGAGACTTTATAGCCCATAATATGCCAATGAAATGAGTGCAGTGGATAAAAACATACAGTGAATACAGTTAGTAGCTTTAGTAGCTTTGGACTATGTAAAAGTTACAGGAACATCCACATCAAGGAACTGCTGAAGTAGTTTCCTTCCAACTGTTGCTCATTGATAAGCAAAGTAAATGAAACATGAAATAGTTATGATCCTTGGTTTTGCCCTTTTCTTGTTCTTCCTTTGTATTTTTATTGCTTTGGTATCCACATATGACCACTGTTAGCTAGCTTAAATGGACCCTTTCTCTGAATTACTATAATCATGACTGTGTTCTTACGCTCTCTTGACTCACCTGTGTTGACTCACCTCTAGTGGAGTCTGTAGATCACTGGGCACAGACTTCATATCCATGGTTAGGCTTATGAAAGTTGTATGTTTTTTTGAGAAGCACAACTTCACATAAGTCATTAAAGATGATGCCTTCAATATTTTAAAGTAAGTGTGTATATAATGTCTACGAAGGGATTCCCAAGTCTGCCTTTATCCTAAATTGTGTCCTGGAGTAGCATTGTTTAGATTTGGATTACAGTAATTTGTTGGTTCCTGTCAGGAGAAATATCTGTGTTGAAGAGACTTTATTTGTGAGACATGGAAGACACAGTAAATTTCCTGTGGTACATGAGTTTTCTCAGGTACACTCCTAATAGTGTGACCTGTCTGTGGTTCAGCTGCATGTGAAATCTGTGAGGTAAGCCCCTATGTAAGTATGGCTTCAGATTTGTTTTTTTCCTATAATGACTGTTGTACAAGCTGGAGGTGCTTTAAGTGGAAGAATTTCTGGATTGGTAAGCAAATAGATAGCTATGAGATACTGTCACTGTGCAAACTAATGGGGACCAGGCATGTTTTATTTTTATCTTGAAGAAGCTTGCAGGAGGCAACCCTATATCCATGCAATAGACTGAGAGCAAAATGACCTTGTGTCTGACTGAGCATGAAAAATACTCAGAAATAAAAATGCCATTAGTTTGTATGTGTCTTTCCAAAGAAAACCTGAATTAAGAGTTCATTCTTCTTTTCAGCAGCAAGAAATTACTGATGGAAGAAGTGTATACAAATACCAGGGCTTTTCAAAAGTAGATTTCAAATCTGAGGTGTAGTAGGCCTATAGGGAAGCTGGAAGGGCAGTGAAGTTTCTATTCTCAGTCAGGTAACTAGAAAACCACTGACAACCCTATCTAAAATTAATTGAAATCTCTGCTAATGGAGGTTCTTGGTAATGCTGGAGATGAGCAAGGATAGGAGCTCTCTTAGGGCCTCACAAGCAAAGATGGAATTACATTCTTGGCCCCAGCCCTGCTCAGTTATGTACTGCAGACATCACTTATCATGTTTGGCACTAGAAAGCCTTTTTTCAGAGCAGCAGGGACAATGATACTACAGTCCTGCCAGCCTGTGAGCAGGCACTGCAGCCTGCACCGTGGGGAAAGCCCATCTCCATTGCTCATGGGTGCAACAATTTGCTCAGGAATGGGATCTTACGAACACTTATCAAAAAGGCGTTAGCTCTCCCGGAGTTAACCTGGGCACAGTTGATCCAGTCGCCTGGTCCTCATGCCACTCCATGCATAATTTCAGCCTGAGGTATGGCGGGAGACCGTGTTCCTTGGGCAGCTGCCAAGGATATGTTCTCCGGGAGATGGGTTTTCGCAGGGTTGCAGATCCCCTGGCCAACAGCCAGCTGTGAGAGCAAGGCTGCTGATGCCTCTTTGCCGTGGTGGAGGGGTGTCCCAGAACAGCTTGCTAACGCACCAGCTCTACGGGATGGTTTCAGCAATTTTACTGAAAGACTGTTTCACACTCCCAGTGCTTGTAGTTGCAGTCAATCCCCCTGCAAGCTGCTGCCACAGGCCTGATGTTTTCAGCTGGTGCTGGGAAATATTCCTTTAGTTACACAGCTTGGTTTTCTCCCTTTCTCCTCCTTTCTATGTATCTGTACAGGGCCAGGGTTTAAATTATTTATGTCCAGAAATATTTGCCATATGAAGTCTCTCCACTGGCAGGGTCTATCAAGAAATATATAAGCAGAGAAAGTTTTTCCCCTGCAAACTCTTACTGGTAAGTTCCTGAAGCAAAATCAAGAAACAGAGGTGGAAACTAATAACTGAAAGTTTAAGCTATGAATTATTCTCATGCCATAGACTGTTTGTTGAAGCTTGAAGAGGTGGATCTTTTACGTCACACATCATACTTTCTTCTGAGCAATAGAACGAGCAGCAAAAAGTAATCAGTTCTGCTTCCACATGAGGTGAGTCTTTTGATGAGAGGTGTTCTTAGCTGACTGCTCAGACATGTTCCCAAATGATAAAAGCACAGATCAAAAATCTTACACAGAAAATGAACTAGAAAGCCCTTAGGACCAGAGTAAATACTATCTCACTAGAAAATGAATTCCGATAGGCTCCTATCAACTTCAATTACTTTAAGACTATTATCCATGTAACAAGCTTCTCTGGCATTTCTAAGGAACAGGTATATTTAATAAATTAAGAACTTAGTAAAAACTATTCCCTAATTACACTCGTTAGAAAATTTAAGCTACAAAAAAGCCAATAAAGCTTCTTCTATATCTCACACAGACAGCAATTAGTGAACAGTTAAATCTTGAGTCTGAATTAGCAAGCACCCTTTCCTTTCTTGAATATGATACCGCAGGCATTGTTTCAATGAAGGAAAATGTCTTATACATATTCTGATTAACTGCACGCTAGTTCTCAGTCTGCAATTTGAAAACCATGTTGCCATTAATTAATGATGCACTGGTGTCAGAAAAATAACAGATATGGAAATGAACATATTGAAATTGTACATGTACCAAGAGAAAGGCAAAAGACAAGTTACAGAAACATTCATTTGGATTAATTATTTTTTTTAAAAACTCCACAAATGAAATAGAGCATGAAGTCGCTTGTTGTCACACAACTTACTACATTGAAAGTTCTGTAGTAAAAATGAAGCATTTTGTCTGCCTTTTCACACCTTCATAATCATTGTCTTTCTTGCCTGATTTTTGTCAATGCAACTGTATTCTCTACCAAAGATAGCACATGGAGGCAATATTTCTGTTGTACATCAAAGGAGTCAAAAAGAATTTCTTTAACATTTCTGATTTTCATTTCTTTACCAAGCTGTACCTAAATTCTCTGCCTCTTACCCCTCAGAAATGGGCAGGGTCCTGTATTGCATCTTACCCCCAACCAAAGCTTAAGGCAGGCAGGACTTTAGTGTTAACATATGTTTGAAATGTTGTCATTAGGTAGCAAAACCTGATTTGGGTTGTAAAGAAATATTATCTACACACAGCAAGAAACTCTTCAACTAATTAGACACCTTAAGTTGTAAATGCAAAGTTAAATACTTGAGTTAATACTTTGATCATTTAAATCGAAAGTGTCTTAAGTAAACCGTTGAGACAATCCAATGCTGAGTATCATTTGAACCAATTACACATGTTTTGTTTCAAACCTGAAAGTAAATAACCTCTCACCTTTTGGTTTGATAACCTTTCTCCTTCTCAACAAAAGGTCATTTAAGGTTCCTCCAGTTTGGTCCCTTTTGGAAGCAATACAGACTTCTACTCTCCTTTTTGGAGGTTATCTAAGAGTGGTCCAGGAAAGGTCATCCTAACCTTTTCATCCCTCTGCTCTGTCCTAAATGGAGTGATATTTTGTCACTGGGCTATATAATTAGGATCTCCTTCACTTCATTAGATCTTAGGCACCCTGTTGGGCTAGCAACAAACTGAACCATGTTTCCAAGGAAAGCCTTCTCTCCTGTGTGTAATGTCTTAATTAAAAAATGAAGTCATTCTGAATCTTAAAACTTGGACAGGTTTAATTTTGATCACAAAGAAGGATGCAAAAAGAATTGCTTTCTTCTACAGGAAAAAACCAAAAGGTATGGGAAAAGTGTATTAATCTGCCTTACTGGAGAAAGGCCTAGGTGTTGAGAGAGAAAACTCTAGTGTGATTGAGAACTATGGTACCACTTCTGTAGGTTTCATGGTAATTAGGAAAAATAGTGAAAAGTAGTGTTCTGCTTCCACAACTGCATTTTTGGAAACTGCTAATTACAAAATACTAAAGAGTGAAGGGGGCAGTCAGCTTTAACCAAGGTATTCTTCGTCAGATACAGTCCTTTCTGATTAAATATTAGAGGCTGATTTTGCAAGAGAAATTGCAATGACACAATTTCCTCTTTAGCAAAGCACAAGTCAGAGTAAAAAAACTCTTTATGAATACTATTGCTAGTCAGTGCTGGAGGGAACTTATTTTTGTGCTTATGTAGATGACAAAATGCAGGTCTGGTGCAACAAAACCTGAAAACGTTCTTTGGTAGTTCTGTAAGCCAGGATGGTAGGACTGGGGTTTCCATTGCTTCCTTCACCCTCCATCACCCATGCTGAGAGTCAGGACACATTTACACTGAGTTATTAATAAAGAAAGAAGATGTAACAATTGCAATCAACTAGAGACTTACAGATTCTTACCCTTATAATTTAGGACTTTTTTTTAGTAAAATCTGACTGTTATGGATGGAAAACCACTTAATATTCAGAAGAAAAATATAATGTAAATAGAAAAAAAAAAAGTCCTTTTAAGGGGATACTTTGCAAAAGCACTGTACTTGAATCTCTACAAGGCCTAGAGGGGTATACACAAAGAGTGAAGTAAAGGCTTATACACTGGGTTTCCCAACCCCTGTCTGCTACATGAAAGAACACTGTCATCTACACCAAATAGCTGTACAAAAAATGCCCTGAAAAAATGTACTGTTAGGTAACAAGTCTATGCTAAAGTACACATAGATATAGCAAGTGTGATGTGGAAAGCATTGGGCCCACTCTTTTTGGTCCTATCCACACCTGCAAATCTGCAAGGGTGAGCTCAAAGGTGTTAATGCATCGTGTGGGAGGGTGGAGGGAGGACTAATTATCTAAGTTATAATAAATCAATTGTGGCAAGAATAGAACAGAAATAATAGAAAAAGATAGTCTAGGGCAAACACCTGCAGCCTGGGGAATCGCTACAGATTGGAGAAAAGGTCATGGAAATATTGAAACAGAAACTGTGTATTGCGGTACAAAACTAAAATATGATTTTTCAGCTGTGGAATTATAGTGCTTGCAGGACTAAAAGCTGTACCTAGTTTAACCCATATGTGATTAATCTTTGTTTGGACCATTTTTTTTTCCTAACAAACAAGTCGTCTGCCTTCAGTAACCACATTTTAGAAATTATACTTTCAGGATTTCTTTTAATAGCATTGTATTATTTTTTAAGGCAAAGCACTGTTTCTAAAGGCATAGGAGAATGTAAAGGAGACAAAAGTATGTCAACTGCAGCCATCTGAATAAACTTGTACCAACTGAGATGGGCTAAGTTCCCCTAATGCAATACAACTTGCTTTCTGTACACACAAAAAAAGGACTAAAATTTGGTGTCATCAATATGACAGGCTTTCTAAATCTTGAAATATTTTTCTACAATTTTGGTCAAAACACTTGGAAGGCAATGGTTTGGTAAGATTCACCACATGCTTTTGTGATCAGGACGTTTTAAGCACTAGTGCTGATGAGCTTTCTGATTATGACAAGGGTTAAACTATTTTTCTACTTTGTTTTCTCAATGCCAATAAGCAAGCTATACAAAGGTATGTGCCATATGTATAAAAATAATTGCAACTCAGCAAAAAATTTATAAGCATTTTGCTGCCAACACAACTGAGGCAGTTGAGAATTATTAGGCAGTGTGTCTGGACAGACTGAGGAAGACTGGAGCTCAGCTGGCTCCCAAGAGGCATGGTATTTGCAGCTGGGCAACTAAAGGCTTGGTTTTCGGCCTATATCCCTAGTTAGTTAGTTCTTGTGTTTAATGTGTCTCGTGGCCAAACACAGGAAGACGGAAGGTAAAATAAATAAGTAAAACTTAGGAAAGGTTGGAAACAGGGGAATTAGGAAAGGCAGATTATAAAACTAACTTCTCTGTGTCTATCTTGCTGTGCAAATGCAGGCTGCTCCTGGATCTCATGAAGTTGTTCAAGCAAGCAGATAAAATCAGACATTGCAAGGAATCACGTATAAGGAAAGTGTTTAAATGTACCTAACTGCAGTTAGCATTGCTCTGTTTAAAGCTTAAGAGTTCCTCTTTAGATCTCCATGAAAGCTTTAAAATATGTAAGTTAGGTTGCTATGACATTAGGCAGTAGTCGCATTGACAGCTGAGCCACTCATTGTGGTTTTATTCTTGGTTTGACTTGCTACAAGCAGCCATTTTTCTGTTTGACAGGTGAAGATATATTAGAGCAAACAATCACACAAGGTCTCTTAGTAAGACGAAGGACTGGAAGATGGGTACTCGTGATCGTTGACAAGCTCTTTAGGTATTTAACTGGGGGACAAAAAGGTCTTAAAATCAAAGGGATCTAAAAGAGGAAAAACAAATTATGAGCTGGTGATTGTCACCTCTGCTGTATGATTGGCTTACCTGAAAATGTAGTGTGCTGAAATGAAGCATAAATGAATTGAGTAAGTCTCCAGCTGGCAGGGGGTAGTAGTGTTTCTGCTTTCTCCGGTGGGTTTTAAATGACTCAAGCAGTTGGCCTCATCGCTGAGGTTCAAAGGCTATGAACCTGAGTGCATGTATATTTTATGTGAAAATACTGGTGGAGCAAAGCCCTGAGTCACAACAGTGAGGCAGAGTGACAGGTGCTCATTCCCCCAAATCCTGCCTGAGCTGAATGCCTTCTTGAGTTTCTCACTGATGGGGTTTCCAGGGGGACTGCTTGGAGTACCCAGCAGAGACCTGGCACTAAGATAACAAAAAATAGTCCTCAGTTGTGCTGAAACTGTTGCAAATACCCAACATGAAAGTAAATTTTCTTTGTTTAAATGTTGGTATAAAAGCCATTGATATGAGACATACTAGCCCCTAGGCTTTCAAAAGCCTTTTGAATTCAGTAAAAGAAAAACTCGCACTGCCTCCAGAAGCTGACTCTCAGCTGAAGATTTCCTAATCCTTGCAGCAGCTGCAGCTTCAGTACTTAATGAGGGGAGGTCCCTTGCTGACCCACTGAACAACATATTGCACGGGCAACAAACCCTACATTTGTATGCCGTTTATGTATACACTCTAGGAGAGGGGCTGCACTTGCTTGACCAATAAGTGATAAATACATGCAGAAGCTAGTTCAGCATGTAGGGAGCTGTGAAAATATATTCCGGTTGGGAATGTTGTGACAGCAATGATAAAGATGCATTACTTAACTACCTTTGAGCATCTGGCTCTTCCCACAGTATAGTTTGTTTGGGAATATGATCTCTACAAACACCTTCTTATTTCATGGCTGAAGAGTAGTAACTGAACACGTTCAGACAAATTCACCATGAAAGTATTGTATTCCTTTTATCTTTGGACAGAAGAAATTCTTCAGGCGATGTTTCTTTTGATCGGTAAATGCCAACCCAGCAGTCTGCTGCTGGCAGTGATGAAGCTGTAGGTATTTGTCTGTTCTGCCTTGACAGTATGGCCTAAAACAGAAATGTATGAAATTCATTCTCCAAATGCCTTGACAATGCCAGCCAGGCATGATGACAGTGAAACTAATTGTGGCAATGGTGCCCTCCTAGACCTAGGGAAAGGCGGGAGGCATGCTCACAGAATACAGCCTGCGGGACAGTCCAAGGACTGTAGCAGGAACCCAGCTAACAAGGAAAAATCCCTATTGTCGGGGGGTACATCTTGCTTGCTTTCATCAGTTCCCCAAAACTTCAGCCGCCCAGCTAAGTTTGATGCTGTCAGAATAAAAGCAGCATGAATCATAGGCAAAGGTCTAACTAGCAAGTGTTCACCTCTCTGGACATGCCTGTAACAAGAATTTGGGATGAATAATCTCTGTTGTTCAGGGAAATAGGGGTCTTTTTCTCCAAGCTCTGCTGAAGGTGTCAGTCTATTTATGGCAAGCACTCTGTTTTAAGCATGATTATCCAAACTTAAGAACTTAATCTAGCTACACAAGATCTTTATTTTTTCTAGTCTTAGTCTTTCTAAGAGACAGGTATTCGCTTGGTGAGTTACTCTATAAATGGGTAAAGAAAAGTATATTATACTAGCCTATCTGAATAACCAATATGCTCAAACAGCTTGGTTACTGTTCTTTCTTGCACCAATACATTGCCATTACTGCTTAGGCAATCTTACTGAGAAGTTTACCCCTCGCAACGGCTTCAAAACCAAAACTGAGTCACGGTTCTGAGTTTACAGTCCCTGTAAATGCAAAATGTTTAAAAATCAGAAGGAAAGGGAGAAGAGCAAAATAAATATGCACCATGCACTGTTAAATTATTTAACCCATGTAATAAGAGTTAGGGAGTTTATGCTGGTAGTTAAATATTTGACAAGTAATTTCTAATAAAGAGTGAAAATCATGATCTTCTGAACATCTTTTGCGGGGGATAAAATACAGCAATGCAGGAGAACCTTCTAGATTATATTTTCTAGCGGGGTTAGTAGGACTGGCAATACTGCTAACACACAGAAGCTACAGAGAGCTACTGGCTGAGCTGGGTGGAAATGACTTGTTTTTTCTTGAATGTAGAACTGCAGGCAGTCATTAACTGTTGATCTGCTTCTTTCAGAGTCACAAACCTGCATTTCATGAGTGTGCCCATAGCTAAAGCTGAAGTGAAATATTAAAAGTTTTGAGATAACAGATGACAAGAATCAGCTGCACAACATAAACTGATTTTGCAGATAAAATCTTAGTTCTGAACAGATGGTGTTATGTCCCATTATCTATACTCACATTGGTTGTCAGAAATGTATTGAAATCTGGTACCCACAAAAATGGGAGAGGCGATGGACACACTGTTACCTGTCCATGAAGAGATGGCATGTATATTAATTGTACTGCAGCAAAAGCAGACCACTAACTAGTAAAAAGGTGTTAGCTCATTTCAGAATGAGCTGTGAGACCACCTCAAACACATCTCAACTCAGAACCGTGTGTGAAACACTTCTGCCACAGAGCTAGTGAAAATGCGCTTTGTGGTATGTGATGGAAAGGACCCAGTACCTCCGACTGGTGCACTTGAGACTCACAGGAGAACTGGGCACTGAACGAAATGTAGCCCTTGACCATCCCGCAGTATCTCACCTTAGCCGGGCGTTTTAAATATAAGATCTGTGTTGCTGGTTTTGAGAGACAACCTGCCACGCTATTGTGGTAACTGCTTGTGTTTTAGTACTCAGAGTCCTTAGTATCCTCAGGTGAAGAAGAAGAGCAACTGTGAATACAATGAAGAGCCCTAAAATAATATTCAAACTGAATTTCCAGGCCTAATATTCAGTTCTCCATCATTTTTATTTCTGTATCATGTCAGACTGATAACTGTTTTATTTTAATCAATGGAACAGCATATTCAAGCTATTTTAGGATTCAAAGACTATCAAAGGTAGGAACTCTTGCTCAGATAACAGAAGCATCACAGTTCAGACACCTTTGCAGAACTGGAAGTTGCTTCTTGTGGTTTAAAGTCCTGCATGCTATAAATACAAAAGCTGAAAAACTGTGAATTTATACTCACTGTGAACAGAGACAGAGTGATAAAGAGCGTTATATTAATCTGGATTTCCCTTTCAGATTTTTTTTTCCGAGGACCTTGCAAGACCTACTTATCTGTGGCTGAGGTATCTGTGGCTGTAGACAAACATTGCTTGGCACTTTCAATCGTGATTATATTTCCATTTCAAAACCACATGGATAGCACTTGGTCACTCTTTTTGTGATTGTGTCTTGTACTTGACATAGCCTGAAATCATACTTAAAGCCTAAATTTAAATGCTAGATATTACACTTTCCTCTTTCCATATGAGAATGCCCTATATACACATATCTACATATGACAGACCCTCCCTTGCCTCAACTAGCTCACTATATTGTCATCTTCAATAGCAGAAAACCTGAGGGTGAGACATCCTGTGTTCACTAGATGGCTCTTGAATATTGATGATGAAAACACAGGTGGGAACTAAAGCTACATCAAGCCATTGTAGACATAAGACAGATAGGATTTTTCATAGGAAGCGTAACATCCTTGGAAGGGCTTTTTGAGACTTGTGACAGATACACTCAGTATTTAGTAACTTCCAGCAGTCGTGAGTGCAAAGCTGGAGAGATGCACATTGGTTCACAGGTTTCTGAAGGGGAGTTGCAGCTCAGGGCTTAAACAGTTGACAGCGTTGACTGACAGGATGACCCCTTGTCTGTTGTCAAAACACTTGTCTGTAGCAGAACTATAGACTTTGAACTTTGTGATACTGAGTATTACAGTTCCTATGTGGAAGGAACACTGAATTAGACACCCCAGCAATAGCCTCACTCTGAGAGTTCCGATAGCAATGCAAAGCTGTGTCCAGGGTTTAGCCTGCAGCACAGACCAGGCTCTAAGGATGTTGAATTAGACACATTTCTTGCATACTGCTTAAAGTAAATGGGTTTGTACAGGCTTGTGGTAGATAGACAGAATAAGGCAGTGCACTCAGTTTCCTTGCCATACAACCAGTTTGTTGGATGTTAGTGCTACAACTTCTGGTGATTAACCACCATCAGTTAAAATTATAATTGGTTTAATAGTTGAACTATGGATATATAATTTCTCTAATAATAATGAAACAAACCTCATCATCTCTTAAATGTTGACTTGGAGGCTGAGAGGCAGAACTTAAATGGACAACTGGAATTTCATAATGACTTTTATGATACCTTAGTGAAAATATCTTTACTCTACATGTGTCCTTGCCAAAGGGCAGAAACAAGTTTGCACATTTAAGAAATCATGATATGAAATTGAGACCTGAGGAACCATCACACCTTGAAACAGAGAGGGGAACTGGTTAATTTAACAAAAATGGAGGGTAGAAGTGGCCATAGATTTGAATTGATTGGAGTTGAGAGGAAGTTAAAAAGAGTTTTAAAAAGAGTCATTTCAGAAAGATAGGTTTTCTGATTGAATGCCTGTCTACCAACCTGATGAAGGAAAAGATAAGTTTCAACTAAGAGAGAAGGGGAAGCCACTGCTGTGGTTTCATCTGCACCTTTTGTGCTTACGCTCTAGGTCCTGTCGCCGCCCAGACTGTGCTGAGCTGCAAGTGATTTCTGTTGTGAGCGTGTTGTGCTGCAAAAGGCTGGACTGTTACAAGAATAAAAATTTCTTCTGGCATTGCCAAACACAGGACACAGAAAGGAAAGAATACGTTAACTAGAGTGCAGGTGGGATGTGCTAAATGGGTATGGAGCTCTGCAGGGTGGCGGTGGCAGGAGGAACCCCTTGTGATTATAACATTAGCTTAAGGCTAACCCCACATATTGAGCTGTCAAGTCTGAGAGAAAAGACACATAGGAACTCATTTTTCTATTTGATGGGCCACGGTGGGATTGAGGAATGAAAATGAAAGGTGAAATCAGATTCAACCAGCAGTACTTTTGAGGTAATGCAGTAAAAATTGGAAGGGTGCTAGCAGCCTTTAGGAAAGAGATGGGGGTTCAGTAACACAGAACATTATTTGTGTTAGTAGAAATATCTCCGTTTATGTGATTCTACCTTTTTCTCTGACACACTCATTCCTATGGTACCTTAAGATACTAACTGCCTTTGTAGCTGGTAAGAACATTTGCAAGCATAAAAGCATCAACATAATAAAGTAACCATTCAAACAACAGAAAAAGAACAAGAGAAGCAAGTCTACTTTTGGGGAAGTCAACAAAAGGTGATAAAAATTTTGTGAAGCTGACTGGCGCGTAATGGAAAATTGGTATAGCCTCAATAAATACCTTCAAACAAATGTTTTGATTGGTTGCTCAATGAAGTCGTTATCTGTTTTTGTTGTTAGCCATTAGAAAACATTAAGCCTTGCAGTAGTTGATAAATTCTTAGGCATAAGATGATTTTGACTATTCCTAATTTATGCAAGTTCTGGAATGCTACATAAAAACATAATTTGAAGTCCTTCAGTTTAACCTATGGTGAAAAAAAAGCATGATTTTAGGAAAAACAGTAATAAATGAGATATCTTATTTGATAAAAATTAGATAAAATAGTTGGATCCCCTTTCTTCACTTACTCAAGCACCCTTCCTTTTTTTAACTGAGAAAATACTCTTACAAATGATTGGTCATATTGACATTCTGCATAGCCTCTCCCCCACTTCTTAATGGGGAAATGAAATCAATATTTACTTGAAGAGATGCTCCTGAGATTATCTATATATTAGAAGTAAAGATTTACAGTTTGTTGTATTGAAGATGAAATTATTTAGATAAACTAATCATGGAAAAGAGAACTGGAGATTTCTGGTGAAAGTGAAGAGCCAGATGCCACTATGCTCACATTGTTCTGACGTTTATTAGTTTTATTACAGCTAGCGTTTGGAAAATTTCCTGTAAGTATCCAGTCTGAAGTGAAAAATCAAGTAACTTTTTTGAGCACTTTAATTAAGATGATGTCTTCACCATTGCCTTAATCTATACAAAATAGACATCTGCTCGACAGTGCTTGCATTATTTGCACTGAAGATGATTTCCCCTCGTTGAGACCAGACCCCTTTTTACCATGGATGTGGTGGCAAGACAAAAAAATCTTTCATTTATATAAGTGAATTAGTGAATCATTGAAGTCTGTTATTTTGCATCTTTTCTGCAGTTTTGTGTTTGTTCTGAGTAGGTTAAATAACAGCTGCTGGAAACTGTGTTTATGACTTGGAAAGGATAATAGAGTAATATAGTGTATGTTTTCAATAGATCAGCTCAGCTGCTTGCTGTTCAAGGCTGGGAAATGAGAAGTGGTAATCTGTTTTTCTGCGTTTATTCTCTACTTTGTCAGTAAAAGTTGCATCTGAAGGGATGAACAAATTGCAACCGTCTTGTCAGATAGTGTTCCAAAATACACGTGGGTATCCAGCTTCCCTCAGTCCCTCGTGGTTTCAATGATAAGTTTAGGCTTGAGCTATTTCAGTAGATGCCCTATTTAAATGAATATACAGCTGAGAGTGGGAACAGAAGGTGCAAACTGCCAGTGTTAACCCTAAGTGGGCTCATTTGAAAATTGTTTTCTTCTGAAATTTAGCAGACCCCACAGCTTACCTTGTATTCCAGGGTTTCTTATTCATATCTGCTAGACTTTCTGATCGCTCCTCACCAACTGTAAAAAGCAACTGAGAGGATATAATTAAGCTTTGACAAGGGAAGCAAGTGCCTTGAATTTGAAACCTGAAAAAGGAGAGGCTGAGCTGGCAGAGGAAGGCAGACAAGAAGTTTACTTCATTGTGGATGATAAAATCCTCAATCAGATGTATTAATTAAAGCCTGTACAGCACCACCAAGCCATGGGTAGGAGCTTTGTTCTTGCTTTTCTCTCAGTAAGGGGAACACACATTACACGTGTTGTGCCCGTTCCCTAGCTGGCGAATGTACTGCCTGACTGTTCAGTGCTTGTTGGCTCTGCTTTTCCCTGGCTCCTGGAAGAGAGATTAGGAATTAAAACAGGATTTCTCTCGGTCCTAGTGTCAGCTGGAACAGAGCTTTGAGGGGAAATGTTTGGTAGTACTAGCCCTGTTTAGATAAGCTTTACTATTTTCACACCAGAAGTTATTCAGGCACCCACACTTTTAAGCTTGCCTAGGTATGATGCTGCCTAGGTATGATGCTGCCCTTATTTAAAGGTTCCAAATTCACTGAGATATTCAGATTATCATGAAAACTAGTAGCTTGGCTCTCGATAGGCAACTGAATAATATTTACCAAAATCGGAACCCAAAGTAGTAAAAGCCTTTTTGCATTTTAAAATATTAATTCTCATGGCTAATACAACATTAAACCAAGTTCATTTTTTCATTTCAAAGGCACTAGACCCCAACAATTTTTTGCAAAGAATACATGTTTCAAGATTCAACTAGGAAAGAGTACCATTGATATCAACTTCTGACTTACTGCCCTCCTATGCTATACACTGAGACTACTGAAGTCTGTAATCATTTTCCACACAGTACTACGTCTATCAAATGTAATTCATTAAAGTTATGCAATTAATATTTCCTTGCACAGTACCATACTTGCAACTGGTAGTAGTCATAGCTTGGATTCATAGCTTAGTAGTCATAGCATGGATTTAGAGCTTTACTTTTTTTTTTTTTTTTTTAAAAGGGAAAGAAAGGGGATTGACAGTGCTGTCATATGTGTTTACTTAGTACTACCTGGACTGTCTATATTCTGTCATGCTGAAGAAAGTATGCTATTGACAGCCCAGAAACTTGTTCTCCCTGCATGATTATTGAAAGGGATTTGAATACCACCATGCTCTGTAAGAATGGGAACAGTTCAAAAATCTGTCAGTGAAAAATATTAATTTTTTGATGGGAAGCAATGCTCATTCTTAATGCTTTTTACAGTAGACTGCATTTAAATGAGGAAGTGAAATGCTGTACTAAGTAATTTTTAAGATCCCAGCTATTAGTGTTATAGAAAGCTCCTATAGATGTAGAGAAACTCAAATCAAAGCTCCGTTACTTTGAAGATTGGCGTAATTGTAGAGCACCACTTAAGACAACCTACAAAAGCACTTGTTCTTCAGTTACTTTTTTTTGTAGCTTTTGAGCTCTGATTCAGTTACAGCTGGTCTGTGATGAAAATAACAAAGTCGGCTCATTTTTTTACTTGTGGAAAGACTTATCCAAAGCTGGCACACACCTAGATGAAAATAAATTTAGGAGAAGTGGGAAGACATTACAGCTTTTCCAATGTGAGCAACAGTAGTGCAGGCTTTCCCCTTGCTGCTGCAAAAGAGCATTCTTTTTGACCGTGATGTCTGCAAACCACCACTCCTCATCAGTCATAGAATCATAGAACCATTGAGTTTGGAAAAGACGTCTGAGATCATTGAGTCCAACCATTAAAAAAAAATATGGAATGCTTCATGAATTTGTGTGTCATCCAGTCCTCCATGCTGGGATGGGCTATGAGGATGCTAGTTACTACAGAGCATTTCCTAGTTTATATTTATCCATAATTTGTCCAGTTTAACTTGCTTTAGGCATGGACTATGAGTAGAAGGTGAAGGCGTCTGTGACATTTTCCTTTTCTGCCCAAGGCTGCATTGGCTGAAGCAGCCCCAACTGCCTGCACTGGGATCAGCAAACTAATCTAGCTGGAAAACAACCAAAGGGAAAAAGTGGCTCATTTTCAAGACTGCTGCCAGTGATGAGGAGGGAGCAAGTTGCTACAGTCCCAGTGAAACAAAGTATATCCCAAAGTGGGAGTCTCAGTCTACTCCCCAAGCCAGTTCAGGTCTTGCTGCCAAGTCCTCCCTCTCATACCTCTGGTCAGCTTTGGAAAAGCAGGATGTCCAGTTACTTTGTTCAGGACGTTGACTCTCAGTTGCAGCTGGGAAAGTATTAATGGCCCTTTGGCCCAGGACTGGTCAAGCACGCTGATGCACAGTTTTGGTGAGATGGCTTTTGTGCATGGAGGTCCAGTGCACAGGCAGGAAAATGTAGGTACTCCATAGCAATACAATTGTTAAAAAAAGGTGAATTTCCATTCTTTTGAGATAGTAACAAAAAAAAAAAAAAATACAGGCTAGGACAGAAAAGGATATTATCTTGCTTTGGATTCCTGTGACTTTTCCTTTTCTTAGATAAAGGCAATAACTTTGGAAGACAGAAAACAAACTTAAGCTGCTGATGACATTCCAAAGTTGTTTGTCAGTAAGAAGGTACATGCAAGTTGATCTTTAACAATTCTGTAAGTTGCAAGTAATTTCCATTTGTAATATCTCAGCTTACTGAGTTTAAGATGTGCATTGATCTCGTTTTTATTTTTTATGATATGCTGCAAAATGCTTTAACCACTACCTTGCAGACACATAAATCAAAACTAATATATAAAATGACTTTAAGGCAGCACAGTTAAGGGTGCTGTCCTGAAAAACTGCAGCTGTGGCCTTTCTTATAGTTAGTAAAGTCTACTTATTCAACACATACATGCTTTCACCTCACTAAGATGTTAAATTTAAAACTTCTTAAGCCTTTAACCCTCTTTTGGAAAATTTTAGTCTCATGAGCATCAACTGCAAACACTATGCCAACTACGCAAACACTATGATTACAATGAACATATTGCAATCAAAGGGTAACTGAATATTTCCTAACATAAAATCTTCTATAAACCCAGGTGTCATAAATTTCCATAGCAGACAAATGCTTAATGACTGACAGTGAGGTATTGAGTGAACTTGGCTGAAGTGTTGACAGACTAGTATAAGTGAAAGGGAATAAGTTCGATGGTCTTGTACTTCTCTAACGGGGTGCCACTAGTAGATCTGATTGATCTGCTCTACTTGAAAAGGTACATACAGCCTCCCTAATTTGCAAGTAATAAATTGCGCTTCCGCTGGGTGAAGTAGTTTTCTCCTGCCCTCATCCAAGCAAAACAATATGACTTGCAAATTTGTCAATAATATTACATCTCTGCTGCATGTTCTAATTGACATAGATGGCACATATTTCTCTACAACTCAGGGCTATTCAACTCTGCAATATGATGGGTAGGTTATTCTATTATTTTTAGAGAAAGTTCAGCACAGATAGTGGCAAGCAGTTTGATCATGCTGTCCCACACACAGACTTGTGGAAATACTAACACTGTGGCATTTGATCACTGGCTTTAAAGAAAAAAAAAAAGAAGGCTTATTCCAATGTACTAATTTCTAATGCAAGGGCAGGAGAATGCTGAGCTCAGTTATGTCAGTTTATTAATCTACTGCGGATCAACATTTGTCAAATAATATGCATGCATAAATTAATAAGGATAAGACAAGTTACTTATTAAATTAACAATTTATGGGTTTAGATGAAAGTTTTAGACTATGGACTATTAAAACTTGTTGGAGCCATCTGCCCTTCCGTGGTGTATTCAAACTACACTGAAGAAATGACTCATTTTGTATTTCGACTTAACTTAGTTCAGTTAGCTGTTTTGTTTTCGAAGAATTCTGCTTAAAGACATTTTATCAGCTTAATTTTGCTAAGATATTAAGGATTCATTGATACTTGGATAATCCACTCTACTTGACAACATGGCTGAGAAGCGAATGACTAGGTAAACTTAAAATCTCAAGGAACGTTCAGGGGAGAAAAACAGTAATTTCATTGCAGGAAGAAAGAAATCAGGTGTAGCTTCAACAATAATTTTCAAACTAATCCTTATGAAAATCTGTTTAATTATTGCATATAAAGAACTGGGTAGACTGCGCCTATCTACAAAATGTATTCTTCAAACTGAGACAATTTCTTACCTTGGTTGAATTAGTGAGATTCTGAAACCCATAAATTAAAAAAGCAGCACACTACAGATACTGGCTATCAAAAGGAGTTACCAAGAAACACTTCAAACTTCCTTGCTCTTAAAAATCTTCTTACATTGCTACTTACAGCTGCTATCATACATAATTAGTTGTGCAAACTGCCCTACTGTCAGCATCTGATAGCTCATATCACAGTGGGTAGACTAACTGCTTAAAAAACATTCATAGCTTGCAACCTGAAAGCTTTCAGAAACATGCAAAAAATTCATCCTGTGTTTTGTCACGCTACCTCCACAGCCATGAAGAGCTACACACATTTTAAAGAGACAGAAGGAATGGGAGAGGGACAAGTGTGGAACCAAGCAAAAAGCAGTCCACAGATGAGGTGCGAAAGGCATTTATTTTCAGTTGGAACTGAGGGGTGAAGTTTTACCATATTGTGCACTTAATATAATGGAAAGCAGTTAAATTGCAGCAGAGCACCAATCTGCCATGCAACGCAGTTGCTGATACAAAAACACTTCATGAGCTTCTGTTGGTATTGGTGCACTTTGTATGCATGAAGCCATCAGTGTCTACATGTGTAGCATTCTGATAAACGTCCTAGTAAACACTTAATTATCATCTGCAAGGCTGTGAATAAAATGAAAGGTCACTAAAGACCGCAGGTGCAAGGCTAGCCTACCATAAAGTGTGAGAGAGAGTCCTTAAAGCCTTGTTTCTTACTGATACTTTTGGTTTATTTGCTATCTTACCCTGAAACACCCCCATCTCTCCCATTCTGGGGGCACTGGAGATTTTGGCTACAAGGACTGAAGTTCAGAGAACAAGGGTAGCATGCCCACTTCGGGGGCTGCTGCACGTTATCCCGCTTGGATCAGGCACACGCGTGCTGGATATGGGGCTACAGCCACAGCCTCGCTGGCAGCAGAGGTAGCCAGCCCTGCTCTGCTCCCTTCCTGTTCCCCCCAGGTGGGCAGCAGGTGTTGAGCACAAGCCCAGCTTGACCCCGCTGCTCCCCTTCACTGGGTATTACAGGCTGTGGGATGCCCTTGCTCCTCTGGCAGCTGGCAGGGATGAGCCCTGGTAAGGAGAAGCGGCAGAGAACAAGATGAGGCACCCCATCCCTCTACCTGGAAAGATAGGTTTGTGGGACAAATGTGAAAACCTTAAGAGGGAAGTCCCTGGAGGTTGTTGGCTCATTTTGCATACCTGGGAAAGTGCCAGGTGCACCTAAATGCCTTGGCTTTACCCACACGAGGAACAGTTTTAAAATAATGGCTTGGGAATGTAGCAGTGATGAGAAAAGCTTTCTGGACTGATTGGCTTGACCAGTCCCAGGTGGCTTAGCTGAATGAATATAATGAATAATCTTTCCTAATTTGTAATCAGTGCTTATTTTGTAAAGTAAAAGTATATCTGAAAATGAATTTGAGGTTAATGTATTAAAACACTTTGTCTTTTTTATTCCCCCTGTTTTTTATAAGATTTTGCTCTTGATATACTAAGAGGGAAAGAAAGAAAGAAAGCCGAGATTAATACAAATGGAAACAATGGTGATTAATTTCTGTGCAAAACTGGAGCCATAGAAGGAGAAGGATGTAGGTTTTGGTCCTTATACTATATCACAATATGTGAGGTGCTGAGAGTGGGAAAAGTGGGATCTTCCTCTTTCCCTAGAGCTCAATGCTTTGATTATTCTTTTAATATTGTTTTGTCTGTAAACACTTCAGTAATAATTGTGTCATGGCCCTGAGTACACTAATAGGTCTTAAATTGCCCTGATCAACCTCACCTGGGACTCCAGGGCCCCATCCTGCCCAGGAGCCCTATTTCAGCTCTGCCCCAGGCAGCAGCTCCTCTCTTAAGCTGTGCCTGTGCCCAGCTCTGTTCCTGAATTGTTGTTTTGCCCTTATGGGTTGGTCTCAAACCTCACTACCTGTGCCTGGCCATCACCCAATTGTTGATGGGATCTGCTGCTATCTGTCCTGCTCTGCTTGGCCAGCTCAAACCTATGGGGGTGCCTTGTTGGTGATGCTGTTGCTTGTGCTGGGATCACCTGTGGCTCCCAGTTCATCTATGCTTGTGGGCTGCCCTGCCTCTGTACTTTTGTGATAGACTGTCAGCAAATATCCAAAAGGTAAGCTTTTGTACTTTCTTTTCAAGTATGGTGTGTATGTTTTGTTTTTAATGCATGTTGAAATGCATGTAGTCAATGTTCCAGCTTAACCTAAAATAATTTTAGGTGACTTCAAGGCTTTAACCAAATGAAATATGGTTTATTTGGGAGTACTAAAATCTCCTGTGGGTAAGCAGCTGCTCTGCCCCTTCAGACTCCTGAGGCTGACTGTATTAAGCATGTGCTACTGGCAATAGTAACAGGAGAAGCAACTCAAAGCTCAAAACTAACATAAGGTCGTTCTTCATTCGTCTTTAGCCCTGACTAGAGGGAAGGGGTAGGTGGTGCTTTGGCTTGGGGCAGGTCTGGAGTTGCCTATGTGCAAGCAGAAGCTGCATCTCCCTTGCAGAGAGAGGTGTCTGTGTTGTTACTTGCCTATGGCCCTACGGTTGCTTAATTTACCTGCTGAAATGTGTGAATGTACTCACTATAATGCACTAGGAGGCTGTGTCTGACTCCTACCTTGTGGGTAGGAACACGGGAAAGACTAAAATATAATCTCTCTTGAAATGAAGTGGGTCCTTGACTCTTTGGCCTCCCCAGACTGGAGGCTAGCCTTGCAGCCAAGGGTAACCTGCCCACGTTGTCCCCTTTCCTTGGCTTGTTGGCTTTGTGTTTGTTGGTCTGGATAGAAAGGACTATCTGAAATATCCTCACAAGGTAGGTATGAAAATAAGTTTATCTTCAACTTGTTCTCACTGTAGTTGAACTGTGTCATAATAAATTCAAAATACAGTTCTCATCCTCACATGAAGAAAGGGCTACTTACCAAGAGGCCCTTCCTTGGAAGGAGACCTGCAGGAAAAATCTGCTGTTGGAAAAGATGCAGTGAAGTGCTGCCCTTTTTGTGGTCTTTAGTTTCTCTGAAGAGGTTCTTTCATCCTGTTCATATTGCTAATTCATCTTACTAGGTGCTTGCAGGTATGTGTAGTGGGGTTTTCACTGACAATCAGAAACAGAACATGTCTTTCTATTGAACAGCATAGATTCTCCCAGCAAAGGGGAAAATGAAACATGTAGTCAGTGACTAATTTCAGTATATGCTGATACTTGTATACCAGTTAAGCATGCACACCTGGAAAATATAAAGAAACTGATGAGATGGGAATAGACTTGTTGCATGGTATCAGTAACATGTGTGTGCTGTGGCTAGTCATTGCACACCTGTGGAGTGCTGTGCTTTACATCCTAGTTTTGTGCTTGATCCCAGAGGCTTCCATGACTTTGGCTATACTCCATGCTTGGTGCTGCTATCAAGGCAAGCTGCATAATGTGCATAATGCCAAGATGCTGTCAAAATAACAATAGTTTAATATAGACCTAATATCTTTAAATTCTAAAAGGAAAAATAATTTTAAAACTTTGTATATGTATTTCAAAATTTTCTTGCAAAATTTTACATTTGCAAAGACTTTAGAAGAATTGCAGATTTGTTTTTTAAACTACTAACTGTGGAACACTTGTTTAAGGAAATTAAATGCCTTCAGCAAAGAGTTGTGTCAGCTTCACAGGAGTTTGCTGTAGAGGAATGAGTACTTGTGTCTTGGTTGTTCATTGTCCTATGTCCCTTCTGAGAAAGTTTTCAGTTTTTAAGCAGAATTTTGAATGAAGGCCTTCAGGGAGCCTTCAGCACAATTCTGTTTCCTTTTTGAGGCAATCTCTTGAAGGAGTCTGCTGTCTGATTTCCCCACTAGAAACCTTATGAGGTCCTTTATTATAAATTCTGAGAGAGCCCATCTTTTGTTTGCTTTTGTTTTTCTTAAACACTGTTCTGAAGCTGAGTTACAAGTATGAAAACAGAAGACTTGGGAGGACAATATATTTTAACATGCGAAGCCTCAAGCATGAAATCAGATCCACAGTGTTTTTTCAGCTATGTGATTTTTCTTAAGACACCAACAGAAGTTCAGTTGCTTTGAGATCTGCAGGGAGCTTTTGCGAACATACTGCTTCTTCAGGCTGAATATACTGCTTAATCATGTGTTGCCTAACAGCATTGATCTGTAAAGATTTGAACTGAGCTTTCTTTTACTTGTGTCATAAATTAAAAAAATGTTGGGTAGTCACCATAAAGGGCTATTTAAACCAATTGGAGAAGACCCCTTACAACACAGGGTGGCTCATCCACCTTCTACTTTTTGAAATCAACCCATAATCTCATTTATATAAGTGTAGAGGACTCAACTGAACTGCAACATGAAGAACAGGCTGTGAAGGTCAGAACCCATAAGATTAAGTCTGCTTGCCTTCCTTGCTCTTACACAAACACAATTTTTTATAACTCAAGTTATTTTTTGCCTTTGGAATTGTGTAATTCCTCCTTAATTAATATGTTAAACAGGTCTCTCTTTAAAAGAGTAGTTTAAGGCAGGGGCACAAAAAGCCTGCAGTTGATTTGTGTCTCTGACTTAGAAACATTTCTCAAATCTTCAAATACAGTGCAAATTAACTTTTAAAGCATGTTCAGGTATTCCTGTGCTACAGGAAGAAATGCAAGGAAGCAGCTTTAGGAAAAGGAAAAACAGTACACTTGCAATTCTGTATTTAAATCAAATAAACTGAACTATCTAAACTAGCTATATAGATTAGTTAATGAAAGCCTTACAAATGTCCCACATAAGACCAAAAATATGCATCAATCTTCAGATTTTATAAGCTTTAAGTACACATGTAATTGCATGGGGATGCTGAAAATTCTGTTCTGCCCTGCATATTGTATACACGCACAAGAGTGTAAAATAGCTGCTTTGAAACTGTAGGGAACTATATGCTGTTTAAGAAATATTTCAGTTGTAGGTGACTTTATGAAAAAAACTTTATTTATCAGAAGAGTGGAGGTAAGCTAACATTCTGATGAACCGTAGGTATTTTTTTAGTAATATTATACTTAAAATAAAATAAAAAAAAAGTCTAATACTATAATTCTGGATTTCCCTGAAATAAAATGTTTTCTGTGTTACTATAAAGACATTGAGTATTGATTCTCAGTAGCACCTTGATATATTGTTTCTTATAATTCCACAAAATTCAATAGATATGTGGTGATCTCATTGACCTGTGGCCTTCCCTTTTCTTGCCTTAATTTACAGCAATCACAACTCTTGGACTATAATCTTAAATATAAAATAGTGATAAGGTAATTTCCAATTATATTATTTTTTCAGCTTTGTGTATAACACTTGCCTAGTCTGAATATGTTCCAAGCCTTAACTCTGATAGCACTTATTGATTTTTTTCATACTTATAAAAATGTCAATGCAAATGAAGAACTTAATATCTAGGATTAGTACATAGATTGTGGAATTGTATGTGTCTACTTCATGTAGATAAAAGTAACCATGTGGAAAAATTGTCCTGGGGGAATAATGTATAACTGTTCCGTGTTTCTGAAGTGTCTTAAGAAGGTTAAAACAGTTCCTGATTGCAGTAAGAGGTATTTATTTCCTGGTTTTGTAGGTTACTGCTAAGTAGCTTTTCTCAGAAGTGAAATACATGGTATCTTCAGCTCTATTTAGATCCATATGTGTCTACCTGGGCTGTGCAATAGTGAGTAAGCAATGTCATTTTAATTTAGCCAATTCTGAAACTATTTGTCTTTCAATAACTCATTCAAAACAAGTTTATCTTGCTTCTCTCAGTCCTTGCTTAACTCTTTCCTTTGCTACTGTATAGTGCTGACCTGTGAGTGTTGAGACACACACACTAGGGTCTGCTGTATAAGGAACAGACTGCTATAAAGGTTCCTTTGAAATTGAGGTAGGGTGTATCTTGGCTCAGTGAATCTATTTCTCTATACTAATTTGCTGCTTAGGTCTTCATTTTTGATCTTGGTTTTTGGAGCCTCTATATCAACCTCAAACAAAAATATTTACCTCTTCAACTTTTCTGTTTGTAGCCACCTAGTGCCAAGGGATAGAAGAAGAATAACTATGCAGCAAAAATGAAAGTGTTTAGGGTTGAGTCAGTTAGACATGAGGGCTGCTGTGGGAATGTTAGACCTTTTCCTTCCATTTGGCACTGACACCCAGCATGGTATCGGAGGTTGTCAACACGTTTGGTTAACGGATTCGGTAGCAGGTGGGAGAACAGACCACTGAGGGCTGAAGCAGCTTGAGTTGTCTGTGATGCTGTCCCAGAGAATCAATTATGTATTAGCAGCACGCAGTACACAATAGATTTTTTTGGTCAATAACAATAAAAATTCTCAAAGCTAAAACAACAATTGTTTTTTTGGAGGCACTGTCAGAGCTTGCAGATCAGCTTTGTGTTTGTGTGGAGGTGGGAGGTCTTAAGGGGCTGACAAATTCACTGGGTATAGTGGAAGAAGATGCTCAAAAAAATTGGATTCTTCAACAGGTTCAGTACATGGTTAGAGGAGCTGGGCAGGAAGCTTTGTTCACAAAGTGGACCTTTTCTGATGGGAATTTTTTTACTTGACTTAAGTGGCATTGATAATCATTCACAGTTTGTGAGACTACTTCCTCTTCTCCAGTTAGTATGTGAAACAGATCTAATAGCAGTTCTTAATAACACAAAAGAAAAGAAAAAATAAGCCTGGTTTTCTTGTGCTTTCAGTATTTGAAAATATTCTGCTCTTCCTCCAACATCTTAATTCAAAATTGCAACAAGATCTTAAGAATAACTTTAGTAAATAGAAACGAACGTAATGACAAACATATTGCTCAGACACCTTACCTCATAAGTAATTACTAACACAAACTTATATGGTGGTGGTATCTGGTGGTGGGCCTTTCAGTAGGTCTGTTTCCCGCAAAGAGAGTGTATCTTATACACAATTCAATAGGTCCCAAACAGTTGAGTAGTATGAGATATAGCAAGTTGAATCTGGATGGTAAGTACCTAGTTGACAATATGTTGGGTCCTTTTGTTCTGCAGCATCCTTTTGTGTGTTAAATATTTAACAGTGCAAGTTTTTCCATAGTTGTCATCTATTATGATTTTAATGGGGTTTTTAGTTAATCACTTTAACCACACTCTAAGCACATACTTGAGGTCCAAAATTTATTGCCATCACTCAACTTGAACACATTGCAAAGGGTACTTGGATGCTTCCCAGTTTGCATGTTCACACCATGCAGTACTCTGTTAAAAAGGACAGACCATGTGTGATGTGGCTAGAATGAATTTATTTTTTCAGACTAGAGGCACTTAAATCATTAATATGCAGTCTTGCTGTTTCAGGTGCACTTTCAATCCCTCTGTGTTTCCAGGTGAGCTGCTAAAGTTACTAGCTTTCTATATTTGTCCTGCACAGCGTTGCTTATACTTATGTTAGGTTGTAGGAAATAAAGCAAGAAAGTGCTGTCACCACTGTCAGACGTACATGGTGCTGCTGCTGGGGAGGCTGGGGGGAACAGTGTAGCTCCTCCAGAAAGACCTGCCCAAGGCTGGGGTGAGTCAGTGAGGAGTGAGGGGGGGAGGCAGCTTGAATGCCTCCATGATAACCAGGTAAATAGCATGGCCTTCTAAAATCCCATCCTAGGCAAATTGTTTGAAATGAACTAACTGCTGTCTCAGAATTATTTTAATAAGCAGAAAGTTATCCTGGTTGAAAGGCTCTATCAGGCCTCCTATCAAAGGCTAAGACTGTGATTGCTGTATCCTCTGATGTTTTATGTGAATATAAAATCTTATGAATTCAGTAAATGTTTTGTAAATAGATTTGGTCTAATGGCTTTTGACATTCCTTATGTGAAAAAGGAAACAATTAAAATAATTGTACACTTGTTCATTTCTTTTTTGTCAAGATGTTGATAATAGGATTAGTGTGTGCTGCTGCTGGGTTTTAGTGAACTGGCATAATTTTCTTCAGTTCAGCATAACCTGTTGCTTACCCTCCTAGCAACCAATTAGAGCAGTAGCTGCATCCCGTTTCCAGTGTGGGGGAAGAAAATGTATGCATCTGTAATGAACAGGCCAGTTCTATGAGGAATTTACAATTGCAATATCATGCTGGAATACAAGCTTGTACTGCACCTCGTGCCAGTTGCTGTTACACTATTTGACATGAATGAGTCTCCTGCCTCTTTTCTGAGTTCTTAAAGTAAAATTAACTTAATTTGATATAATGTCTTTAATTATTGCTTTAATTTCTAATGTGGAACAGTTATATCGGTTGGTTGGCTGGTATTAGCAAGTGGACAGGGTGAGATGGAAATCTAGTATGAAGATATATACTCAGTGTCTTTGTAATCTAATGCATAAGCAGTTTTTATTCCAAAAAAGCAGGAGGCTGCAGATAAACACAACTTTCTAAAAGTACTCCAGATGGAAAGATCAAGAGAACTATAGAACTGAGGCTGATCCTGTATGTGAGACTTGGTAGTAGAAACTAAAGGACAGAATTGGTAGACATGGACATATAAAATGGGGAGAAGTTTTGTAAAGGAAGTTGATCCTCAAAAAGTTACTGGTGTTCTCTGAGGGAACTTGTAGTGCCGATTGTCTTACTGTGGTAGATCAAATGTGATGGTAGGGTTCAAGGTCAGCCAACTGGGGTGTGAGGGAGAAGGAAAAGGACATGGGCGAAAAGAGGCAACTGGAATTAAATATGAAGAAATGGATGCCTTCCTACTTTGAAAGTCTTGGGTGTTATTGTGGGCTCCCTAAAAATGTTGATACAGTGTCAATAAGAAAACAAATGAAATATTAGAATCAAAAGAAAAGGGACAAAGATATTTTCTATTTAGTTTCCTATGCATCTTACTACATACCCTGGTCTTGAAAACTGTGTGTGGTTTGGGTCACTATTGGCTCCGTCTTTCCAAATAAGAGAAGACAGTACAGAAAAGGGCAATTGTTGTCATAGAATCAAGTAAAAGTCAAACATAAAAATTAATTTAGAATGCCATTGAGCACCTTCATGGAGTTTAAGTACATAGATGTAACTGTTTTGGATATAGCTTTACTCAGGCTACTACTAGGTAACTCCTTTCTTGGAAGGAAAGGTGGGCATACCAGAGATCATTCTATGTACATATACTCTATGTACACATGCTCTGCTGATAATATTTATTTTAAAATTTGTTGATGGTTGCTGTTGGAGAGATGCTCTATTTGACTCAATACAGAAGTTAATATGGGCTTACAGTGAACATGTGAGCTGCAAATCATTTACTTGATTTAGTTGACTAAACAGTGCTTGAAATTTCATAAAAGATATTTTTATTCCTTGTGCCAGCTGTCTGATAACAATGTGGAAACTCTTCAAATACTAAGTTCTTGTTAATCTGGGCTTGACTAATGAGTAGGAAGCAGAGCAGTGTTCAGATTTCTCTAATTTGAATGAGTCATCGTAGCAGATTTGTTTGGCATAGCCTGTACACAACAGTCCTGCACTGGAAATGCAGACACTGATGTCAAACTTCCTTTGTTCTTGGATACATTTACTTTCAGACAATGCTGAATCTTTCTTAATCTGACAGTTAAATTACTGCTTTTTTTTATCCATGTCTTTGTGGCAGGAAAATGTATACCTAATTAGGTCTGTTATAGATTGTGGTAAACTATATTATATCAGGAGCTCTGATATTAGATCAAGATCTTAAAAGCATCATTTGTAGATATTCCTTTAGGTGGCTGGAATCAGTAAGTTTTGCTTTTACAAAATCTCAGACTTGGTATGTGGCAATAAATCTATTTAACAGAATACTGGCTCATAAATAGCTGGGATTTTAAATCTTCTATGTGCATGGTAGCCAGTATAATCGATATAGGGCATAAAAAAGCTGTACTGTGGTCCACGATCAGAATTTATTCAGTGAGCAAATAGAAACTATTGCATTTCTGGTGGGTAAGAAAAATATAAAACATGGAGTTTATTGTGAACTCTGTTTTGCTCTAGATGATTACAGTGACTTGGGAGTTAGTGTAGCCTTCCAGCCATGTATGTTCCTACGTGTCTTCTAAAATGAAGAATAATCCCATGCACTAGAGGCCTGACTGGAATGATTCTTGTGAGCTAATAATGCACAGTCTGGTATTTGTCTTGTAATGCTGTCATGTTTTGTTGCTATGTGAGAGAAAGCAGCAACTTGCTAATTTAAGTCTAATATTCAGATACCATTCTTTTGTTCTTAACATAGGTCCTTGACTAATCAGGCATAGTCAGATCATTTGACTTGGCTGAAAGTTCCTGTAATTTACTGGCTTCTTATAGTGCTATAAAACTACATATTACTAGCGCTTGTCTCATAAATGTGTAGCCTGTTATATTTCATAGTTTTTATATTTGATTAAAATATGATAAATCTTTTAATTGAAACTTTCCACTGAAGGCTGTGTGAGAAGTAAAAATGGGGTTGGAGGGAAAGTGTAACTGAAGGGTTTTGTGTGGTGGTTCTAGCTGGTGGGATTAGGTAGCACTTGTCAAAGTAGATAGATTAAAATAAACCAATGGTGTCTGTTAAGCCAAATCTTTAAAAGTGAGTTTCTAATAATAACTTGCCTGCTTCTGTATTCCTTAAATCGTTGTTTCATGATGAAGGGTTTGGGAGCTCAGTTGTTTGTACATTGCTATTCAAGTTCAACTGTGGGACAGATGAAATATTCTATAAGCAGCTGGGAGAAGTCTCACAATTTCTAGTCCTTGTTCTCGTGGGGGACTTCAAGTTACCAGATGTTTACTGGAAATACAATACAGCAGAGAAAACAGTCTAGGAGGTTCCTGGAGTGTGTGTAGAAGATAACTTCCTGACATAGCTGATGAGTGAGCCAACTAGAGAAGGTGCCCTGCTGGACCATTTTGTGAACAGAGAAGGCCTGGTGGGTGATGTGATGGTTGGAGGCTGTCTTGGGCATAGTGATCATGAAATGATAGTTTTCGATTCTTGGAGAATTAAGGAGGGGGGTCAGCAGAACTGCTGCCTTGGACTTCCAGAGAGCAGACTATGGCCTGTTTAGGAGCCTGGTTGACAGTCCCTTGGGAGGCAGTCCAGAGGGGCAAAGGAGTCCAGGAAGGCGGGATGTTATTCAAGAAGGAAATCTTAATGGCCCAGGAGCAGGCTGTCCCCATGTGCTGAAAGACAAGCCAGCAGGAAAGGCGACTGCCCTGGCTGAACAGAGAGCTTTAGCTGGAACTTAGGGGAGGGAAAAAGGAGAGTTTATGACCTTTGGAAGAAAGGGCAGGCAACTCAGGGGGACTACAAGGATGTTGTGAGGGTTATGCAGGGAGAAGAGTAGAAGGGCCAAAACACAACTAGAACTTAACCTGACTACTGCTGTAAAAGACAATAAAAAAAAAGTTTCTGTAAATGCTAAGGGGACTCTGCATCCTTTATTGGATGAGAAGGGAAACATAGTGACAAAGGATAATGAAAAGGCTGAGGCATTTAGTGCCACCTTTGCCTTAGTCTTTAATAGTCAGAGCAGTTGTTCTTGAGGTACTCAGCCCCCTGAGCTGAAAGACAGGGATGGGGAGCAGAATGGAAGAAGACAGGGAGCCTGCATAATCCAAGGGGAAACGGTCAGTGACCTGCCATACCACTTAGACACACACAAGTCTATGGGGCTGGATGGGATCCACCCAAGGGTACTGAGGGAGCTGGCAGAAGTGCTCACCAAGCCCAGTTAATAAAAATTATGCCTATCTGCAAGAAGGGCTGGAAGGAGGATCTGGGAAACTACAGGCCTATCAGCCTGACCTCAGTGCTGGGGAAGGTGATGGAGGGGATCATCCTGAGTGCCATCATGTGGCACATCCAGGACAAGCAGGTGATCAGAGCCAGTCAGCATGGGTCTATGAAAGGCAGGTTCTGCTTGACTAACCTGATCCCCTTTTCTGACAAGGTGACCCTCAAGTGGATGAGGGGAAGGCTGTGGATGTTGTCTACGTGGACTTTAGTAAGGCTTTTGACACTGTCTCCCACAGCATTGTCCTGGAGAAGCTGGCTGCTCATGGCTTGGATGGGCGTATTCTTTCCTGGGTAAAAAACTGGCTGGATAGCCAGGCCCAAAGAGTGGTGGTGAATGGAGTTAAATCCAGTTGGTGGCTGGTCATGAGTGGTGTTCCCCAGGGCTCAGTACTGGGGCTAGTTCTGTTTAATATTTTTGTCAATGATCTGGACAAGGGGATCGAGTGCACCCTTGGTAAGTTTGCACATGACACCAAGCTGGGCAGGAGTGTTGGTCTGCTGGAGGGTAGGAAGGCTCTACAGAGGGATCTGGACAGGCTGGATTGAGGGGCTGAGGCCAACTGTATGAGGTTCAACAAGGCCAAGTGCTGGGTCCTGCATTTGGGTCACAACAACCCCATGCAGCGCTACAGGCTTGGGGAAGAGTGGCTGGAGAGCTGCCTGGTGGAGAAGGACCTGGAAGTGCTGGTCAATAGCCAGCTGCATGTGAGCTGGCAGTGTGCCCAGGTGGCCAAGAAGGCCAACAGCATCCTGGCTTGTGTCAGAAATAGTGTGGCCAGCAGGACCAGGGAGGTGATGGTCCCCCTGTACTCAGTACTGGTGAGGCCACACCTCGAGTACTGTGTTCAGTTTTGGGCCCCTCACTACAAGAAGGCTATAGAGGTGCTGGAGTGCATCTGAAGAACAACAACAAAGCTGGTGAAGGGTCTAAAGCACAAGTCTTATGAGGAGCAGCTGAAGTTACTGGGGGTTGTTTAGCCTGGAGAAGAGGAGGCTGAGGGGAGACTTTCACTCTCTACAATGACCTGAAAGGAGGTTGTAGCAAGGTGAGGTTTGCCCTGTTCTCCCAAGTGACAAGTGATAGGACAAGAGGAAATGGCCTCAAGTTGTGCCAGGGGAGGTTTAGGTTGGATATTGGGAAAAGCTTTTTCACTGAAAGGGCAGTCAGGCACTGGAACAGGCTGCCCAGGGAAGTGGTTGAGTCTCCATCCCTGGAAGTACTTAAAAGAAGGGTAGATGTGGTGTTTAGGGACTTGGTTTAGTGGTGGACTTGGCAGAGTTAGGTTAATGGTTGGACTTGATGATCCTAAAGGTCTTTTTGAACCTAAATGATTCTATGATTCTGTAATTAACATGCCTATGTTCACCTCTGGTCTTGGTTACTGTTTGTGCAGTTTCCTGATAGGAGAGGATATTAGCTGTTGGGACCAAATAGTTGGTGGTCAAGCAAGTTCGTTGGTGGTCAAGCAAGTTCATTGGAGGACTTCAGACCTTGGATGGCCTGTGGTTAAGTTACTCCAAGTTTTCCTTTGAAACTAAGCCTCATGTCTTACGTTAAACACTTCCTTGATTACTCTGTCTGAAGGAACACAGCCCAAGTAATTAGGATGGCAGTTAGAATCAAGGAGTTAAACTGCATGATCCTGATTTCTGTTCTGGGCCAGTCTCTGAAGTCTTCTATGTATCATGAGAATGGTATGATCAAGTGAAGTACTGGCAGATAACAGACACTTTTCTGGTGACAGTCACCAAAACACCCAGCATACAAGCAAATTAGATTGTATGCATTTATCTACTCACCCCACAAAGGCAGTTAAAACTTTACTTGTGAAATCGGGAAGCATATTAGAATCATAGAATGGTTTGGGCTGGAAGGGACCTTTAAAGATCATCTAGTCTACCCTCCTGCCATGGGCAGGGATGATTTTTTAACTAGATAAGGTTGCTCAACGCCCTGTCTAACCTGACCTTGAACACTTCCAATGATGGGGCATCCACAACTTCTCTTGGTAACTTCTTCCAGTAACTCACCACCCTCATTGTAAACTTCTTCCTTATGTCCAAACTAAACCTACCCTCGTTCTGTTTAAAACCATTGCCCCCTGTCCTGTTATTACAGGTCTTGGTAAACAGTCTCTTCATCTTTCTTATAAGCCCCCTTTATATATTGAGAGGCTGCAATAAAGTCTAGCTGGAGCTGTCTCTTCTCCAGGTTGAACAACCCCAACTTTGTCTCTCTTCATAGAGGAAATGTTCCAGCCTTCTGATCATTTTTGTGGCCCTCCTCTGGACCCGCTCTAACAGTTCCATGTCTGTCTTGCACTGGGGACCCCAGAACTGGACGTAGTACTCCAGGTGGGGTCTCATGAGAGTGGGGAAATATACAGGAAGAGAACTGGGGGGGAAGGAGTTTGCTGTTGCAGTTCACTAAAAGCCAGGCTACAAGATACAAGAACAATTCTAAGTATGTGTGGCAAAGCCTGCAGTGTGTCCTCTTACCATTAAGATATACAGGTTTTCTCTTGAGATGTGAACAGCTGAATTAAACAATGAAATGAAGCAATATCATTAGGCTCCAAATGCTTTCCCTTTTAGTCTTGGTTTCTGGTATTTCCCCCATCCATTGTCCCATAATTAGCTTATTTGTCTAAAATTCAGTAGATATCTAGGGATTTAAGAGTTAATGTGTCCTTAATCATGGTCAGTAATTTTAATCCTATTGTCTTTGCAAGTGAGAATAATGCAACTGCAATTTAAATGGGCAAGAACAGTCTCCCTCCCTTTTCCTCCCCTGCCAGCCACTAGTCCTCAGCGTATTGCTCTCCTCTCTCTTGTATCAAGGAAGATCACCTACATGGTAAATGGAGAAATAATCAGGGTCAATCTTACATGTTCATGTCCATGTTTGTGAAGAGTACTTAGTTTAACATGGATTACTTTCCCAGTATGATTTATTTCACTGCTCCAGAGTTGGCTGCACTAATGCAGGGGAAGAAGCAGTGGAGGGGTGAGGAGGAGTGAATGGGGCAGTGTCCTGGTTTCAGCTGGGATAGTGTTGATTTTTCTTCCTAGTAGCTGGTCTAGTGCTGTGTTTTGGATTTAGGATGAGAATAATGTTGAGAACACACTGGTATTTTAGTTGTTGCTGAGCAGCTCTTACACTCATCAAGGACTTTTCAGCTTCCCCTGCTCGGCCCGGTGCACAAGAAGCTGGGAGGGGGCACAGCCAGGACAGCTGACCCAGACTGGCCAAAGGGCTATTTCATACCATATGATGTCATGCTCAGTATATAAACTGTGGAGAGGTGGCCAGGGGGTAGTGATTGCTGCTAGGGGACGTGCTGGGCATCGGTTGGCGGGTGGTGAGCAATTGTCTAGTTATCACTTGCTTTGTATATTATTATTGTATTATATTATTATTATTACTACTACTACTACTACCACCATTCTATTTCATTTTACTTCAATTATTAAACTGTTCTTATCTCAGCCCATGAGTTTTCTGACTCACCCTTCCAATCCTCTCCCCCACCCCACCGGAGGGGGGAGTGAGCGAGTGGCTGGGTGGTGCTTAGTTGCTGTCTGGGATTAAACCATGACAGGCAGGAAGGGGGGGAAATCCTCTTCCCAGGGGTCATGCTGGTTTACCCTGACCATAAATGCTTGCATTGCCCATGCAGTGCTTAGTCTGATATCATGTCCTGTCAGTTTTCTGCTGCCTCACAGTTTTTCCATTACTAAGCAACAGTGCCCAGGGGATAAATTTTCCTCTCATTCCTTCTCACTCCTCCCGTCACTTCTATACATCTCAGGTCTGTAGGTTGTCACCTGCAGGAATATGAAATATGACTGAGTCTTACCACCTTGGGACACTTTTAGTAGGACAAGCAGGATTTTCCTTGGTTTTCAGTGAAAATAGCTCTCGTTAATATATCCCATACTCCAATCGGATAAGGAAGTGTTGGCTGTGCTACATGGTCTTTATGATGATATGGCCAACTAAGAGTAAGATGGTGTTTGTAACTTGCATATTTTCTTCACAGGAGGTGGCAGGTATATAGTCTTAAAACAACCTGATTATTTTGGAATTGTTGTTGCTGTCCATGCTATCAATTCATACTGAGCTGAAGTTCCTACTCTGTCCCCTCCTGTCTCCTCATGATACTGCTGTTTTCCATGATCATTAAGCTAATCAAGCATTTCAATAAATCATGGTATAAAGTCATAGCCATCTGTTTGAAAAGGTGTAAATGGCATTTTCATGCATTCAGGGGATGTGTTGTACAGTGAAGATACTTATAACTGTTCAATAGGAGCCCTTTCTATAGGGATCTAGGAGAAAAGACTGGCAGGATATTTTGGCCTTGTTCTGCAAAATCGGCTTTGGCTCTTCTTGATGTCATCTGGCCTGTGCAGTAAGAGCACAGGTCTTCATTTAGTAAAGAGGCTAACTTAAAGAACCTCTCTGCAGCCTTCCAAAGAACAAACAACCTTACTAGGGAAATAAAAGGATGTTTTAATTTTGGCATAAAGCTACAGCTGGTGAAAGACTTGAGCCTTCCAGAATGGGACTGAGACTACCATTTACTGATACCTGAAGAAGTGGTCAAATATACATGAAGTCAGAAATGCAAAATGAGACAGTAACTTAGGGATTGTTGGAGGACATCTAGTCCAGAGCAGGGCTAATTTCAAAGTTGTTCTTCTGCTTTCCCTACCACTCTTTCTGGAAGTAATCAGTAGGACTAAGCACAAGTTAAAATTGTAAACGTCTGCCTTTGGATATGGGTCGCTCTGTCATAAAAACAACCTCTCTGAAAGCATTCACAGGCAGTGTTTTGGGCGCTCTAATCAAGGTGGCAGAGTTCTGACTTGTCACCAAAATTTTTTTGATTTACTTCTAAGAATTTTTTCAATGAATATCCATTTCAACAAAAGTGTTCCTGAATGAAAGACCCTTCCTTCTTTCTATCAATCAATAATGAATTTGGAAAGAAACTATTCTATGTTTTATGATCAGATGTTTTCAATGCAGCTAACAGCTGCATCTCTTCATGCAGACCCAGCAGATAAGTTACAAACATGTACGCTAACATATCCATCCATGGCTGTCATTACAATGAACGCAAGCTCTAGTGGAAGAAGTTACAATGAACTAGCAGCATACGCATTTTTAAGTGACAGCATGTGCATACAATGAAGTCTGTGGTAGCTTGTGCATGCTGAGTGTTAAGAAAATTGCTTACAATAGACAAATAGGTGCTTTAATGACAGAAATGGAGCAAAGTATCTTGAAACCAGATAGGGAGACTGCAACAGCTGTTAAGCTATTTCTTAAAATGCACCCTTACTACTATGGAAGAAATGCAAGACACATGGTGGGACTGCAGCCACTATTTATACACAATCCCTTAGTCCCAGGAGAAATTTCTCTCATTTATGAATATTGAAGCTTTAAGAAAAAAAACCCAACATATTTTATGTGTTACATCTGTGTATTCACAGATGTGAATGCATACTATCACTGTGTGGTAGATGTTAATCTTAGATTTTTAGAACTTTTTTCTCAAAGGGTGGAAACACATTATTCACACCTGGAGCTCACTAGAAAGGGACATTGAGAGCTGTTTGGCAACTTGCATATATAATTATTTCAGTACTAGAAGCATGTGCTCCTTGCTTTTACAGGAGTCCCAGTAAAAGGGCACAGCACCTCAGACTTCATGGAACTAAAGTGCATGTAGATGCAATGAAATATCTTTTACATCTTGTATTGAGTATGAATAGTATAGCTGATTCAGTTATTAAACATGTAAAGTAGTATAAATATTCAAATCTAAAATTGTCTGTTCTTTGCAGGAAAAAACTGAAGTTTGAATTTACCCAAATTAAGATCAAGCAGTGAGACAACACTAGTAAAGACTTGTTTTCCTGAAAAAGTAGACTGATTTAGGTGTACTTGTCATATGCCTTACCTTCATAACATACAGGTATTTCAGACACAGCAAGGCCATTCAGAATCTTGCTAGAAAGACACATACAGATTTGCTTGAGAGGTTTCTGGAAAGACTGACTATATTTTGGACCATGAAAAAGCATGGGATTCGCATGCATTTTGGACACCTGTATATGTCCTCTTCCAGACTTAATCTGCTAAGATCTATTGTAAAACTGTTCAGAACTGCCTTTTAAAGTATATCTTCTATGCTAGACTGCTGCTCCAAATATTCTTAAGCGAATGTGTCTTCTGGATTTTCATTCTTATCCTTATTTCTCTGCCAATTCTCCAGGTGGCCCAACTAGACCTTTTTAAAATGTAACCTCAGTATTACATTAACATAAATAGTTCTTTATATTTGTGTTGTTAGTATTACAGGTCTATCTTTTAAAACCTGGTCTCCTTGGTAACAAGTGCTGTGGCCAAATAGAGGACTTTGCATTCTGTTTACAAGCAAGAGAAGATTCTCCAGGAAGTATATTTTGATGCTTTAAATAAGACATTCCCAAAAATAATATCAAGGATCTAAATGCGCTTCAGAATTTTTGACTTTGGTTTATAGGAAGTAGTTTTTCCATTAATCTCTCCTGGATATTGGGAATATAGTCAACCATGAAGCTCAGTATGCCTTCAGAAAGCAGGCATGCATCTGTTGGTTATTCAGTGTCCTATTTTAAGACTTCAAGGAACCTCCAAGTAAATCTTAAAGCTTTGTCAAGCTTCTGTGCTTGTTGTGTCCACTGTGGTCCCTGAAGAGAGAAGGCTATAGGGTCACACCTGTTCCTTGAAATGAATCGTATGATTTATGCTGGAGTGGCTTTGAGGTCACAATGCAGAGATACAAAATCCCCAAGGGACAAAATAGATTCTTTCATCTGCATGATCTAAACAGGTGTTGCCACCTTTCATGCCAGCTGCCAAATCTTGGCAGAAAGCAGTGCTAATGAATAGAAGACAAAATAAGGCAGTAGTACCCTGTCTTGAAACTTGGGTTTGACTGTTTCATTTTCATTCCACAAGTGACTTGCAGAACTGAATAAACAGGAAGGAGCTACTGTTCTGTTTGCAATATACTTTTCTGACACTTGGACATAGTGAGCATTTGCTCTGAGCTAGCTGATGAATAGTCACTCTAGACTGAAGAGTGGAGGGTTGAAAAATACTGTATATATTTTTGAGCGGGATGCTTGCAAAATTAGAACTGAAAAATGTTATTCCGTGTGGATTTGAGCTAAAAGAGCTCTACCTACCTTGGTTATGTTTTCAAAATTCAAACATGCAGTTAAAGGCAAGAGCCTGGCACAGAAATTAAAATTCTATCAAATGGAAGGTTTTGAAATAAGTTGGTGTGACAGGTCTCCCTTTACTGCCAACAAAGGGTTTCTGCATGCCTCATTGGTTACGAGTACTAGAGGAACATGGGTAGCAAAATATCTTGCTTATAACATGCATTTTTGAGGAACTGCATATACGTCTTTTTGATCACCAAAACAGCACTGGCAGTTCAAATCCTGAAGAATGAGCAAATGTTGTATTAGAGAGGTTTAGATCTTGTCCAGTTGATGTATATAAAATTCTTAAAGGAAAGAGGAAAATAACTCGGTACATGTTGTAAACTGAAAAGAGGTCTTTTGAACTTACTTATATGGTTAATTTTTTGAGATAGCATTTGAAATTGATATGAAAAATCATCAAGCATATAATAGAAAAAGTAGGTAACTTCATTACTACAGCTGACATCAGCTAAAGAGCAAATAATGTTATTGTTATCTAAACCTTTGTCCTTTTTATTAAGAGAAAAATGTAAAGGCTGTGTTGATAACCAAGATGGGTTTGTAACATCCATCACTAGTCCAAGGTGGATGTTGAGGAACATTGATTCCTCATGTGGATTAGCTGAGACAAAATTACAGCTACAACTAGGCCCTTAAAGAGGATGGATAGAAGACATGCTTTTCTAGGCCAGAATAGATTGGCCAAGATGAGTATGTCAGTACCAATGTACTCTGAGAATGGGCTAAATGTCAAGTTATAGATTGCTGGGAAAGGAACTGACTATCCAGGTGTGTGATGGGAATGACACCTGGTGAGAGTCTCAATGCTTATCCTGGGCTTGTGGTTACAGCTGTACCTCTCCAACCTGTGAGTCAAGAAAACAGTGATCCACACAAGAGGCACAAGCTTAAATTAATGCTTGGTTCAGTAAGTTTCAGGTATTCTCAGGGTATGATGAGGGTGCACCTATGTTTTAGCCCATCAACACCAAAGTGCACTTTCTCCATGACAAGCCTATGGGTGATATGAGGATGAGCAGAGTACATGTTGAACTTAAATGAAGAAATGAAGGAAGATAAATCTGCCAATAAGTGAATATGTTCCCTTAGAAACCAGGTATCTTAATCACAACTAGAAATCAAACTTGAAGCCTTTGTTTCTGTGAAACTTAGTGTATATCTTGAGGCTTGTGGCTGGTTAATACTCCAAACTGATGTCATAGGGAAACCTGTCCTGCATGATCCTGCAAACAAGACTGTGGCCTTCCAAGTTTCTACTTTCGTGTAATATTACTTTGGTGACTGAGCAGAATAATCTAATTATAGGTCTGTATTTTAAAGGAATACTAGAAATCTTTAATATGGGCTCAAAACTTTATTCTTCAACTAGGTGCACTAATGAAGTATGTCCACATCTACAGAGGTGTTTAAACTTATATCCAAGATTCATAGACTGTACTCTTCTGCTTCCCAGGTACTAAGTCCTTTTTTCGTAGAATTGATTCTACAGAACGTAAATTTGAGAGCAAACTTTCTCTGCAACAGTTCTCATTTTAAAAAAATCTGCTTTATAAACTAACAAAAGAGTGTCTAGAACACAGTAGTGATGCAAACCTAAAACCCTGAGTGCCATAGGTAGCCACCTCTATTCGTTAGTCTATGTTGCCATTTGAAATATGATCACAAAAGATAGAAGGAAAATGTAATTTGTAGTTACCCTGGTTAGTTGTGGAATTGATTAGGAAACTGTCAATAAATGATGTCTCTTAAAAAAATTTGTTATTTTGTTTTTGAAAAAGATGTTTACTTCTATTTACTTGTCTCAAAAATACTGAAACTACCATGGTTTCTCCAAGAGCAGCTTCAGAAGGAAAGACTCAAATTTTATTCCAGCTGAGTTAGGTGAACCTATCACATTATGCTGGGATGCTTCAAAGGTTTAAGCTAAGTATGAGCTGTCAACCCAACCTATGCTTGCTGTGCTTGGAAAGAATGCGTGGGTCTTCATGGTGCATGAATGGAAATGGGTTTGTATACTTGGGGCACGGTGTGTGTCTTTTTTTGTGGGGAGAGCTGGTTTGGTGCTGTTCTGGAGAAAATAAAAAGCTTTGATCAGGCTGCAAACTTTCCTTTTGAGAGGAAGTAACTAATATGACTATATGAACACATGAAATCTGGAGATGATAAAAGCTGCTGTATGGTTGGTTCCCAGACTTGTACACTTTAGATATTAGCCATTCCAAGGCTTGACACTAAGCGAAGGTTTTATTTAAATGTCATGTCACTGTCTTGGTATGCAAAGTTCACCTTATTAATAATACATTTGAAGAGCTGTCGTTTTAATCTTCAGGTACTTTATCTAGGGGGAAAAAATCTGTGGCTTTGAATTAGCAAAGTTTCTATATGCATAATTTTGTTTAAAAAAGTGTATGAAACCATAAGGGATTACATCAACAAGATTTTATAATATTAAAAAGTCTTATGTTCTGTCATAATACTGAATAGGCATGGTTTTCTTTCCCCTTTCTGTTTATCAAAACTGAGTAGCATAACAGCTAGGCTTAAGATACTATACTTAGTGTAGAGATATAACCTGAATGAACTTAGTTGCTCTGATAATTTTGCTGTCACAAAATAGAGGTAAAAGTTGCACAGTTAATGAATGACCTCATGTTCGGACTTTCAGCCTCGCACCTGTAACAGGCAGCCTGACTACTCAGACACTTTTGCAAGAGTAAAAAGTAGAAGAACCAAACCAGCATCTGTCTGGATCAATGTCTAACTGCACCCCCCATGTGTATCATTTAGCAGGCTTTAAACCAAAAATAATGTGTTATAACATGTATTTTTATAAGTTAAAGTATACTAAGACCCCTCCTTTGCCCAGTATAATTGAACAGTTTTCCCCCTGCCGGTCTCTCCAGGAAATCTTGTAGGATCATGGTGGTTGAGTTGGGTAAGAATTCAGATTTCAAGTGCATTGTCTTTAAACTTAAACTAATTGGTTTCACATATTTTTTTTTTTCCTCCAATTGCTTCCAGCTCTTTAAACTCTTTAATAATTCAGTTCTTCTGAACTTTCTCACTGAAAAAGTGTTCAAAGATTATATACTTTGAATAAAATAGTTTGCATGGAGGCACTGGCTAAACTCTAATAATTTTTTGCCTTATTTTAAATTCTTTATCCTTTCGTAGACTTGCATCAGAAGTGAAACTGATCAGTGGTTCTAAAAAAATAATCTTCGTTGCCTTGTTTAAAAAGGTTTGTATAGAGGTTGGGGTGAAAATTAACATGATCTGGGCATCCTGTTTTTCCTAATGCTGCTAGATTTCTAACTGTGTATACACAACTGTCTTGGGGTAGAATAGAAATAAAACCCGAGAGGAAATCTGAGGAAAACACTTCTGGGGACTACTAATTAACAGCAAAATAGTGTTTTGGAAGTTTACCTACATTGTAGACTTGCTGTATTGGAATCAGCAGAAATCTATTTTTCCCTGTGTGCTTCATCAATTTGCATAAAACGTTAGTTCAGAACCATGGGGAAGCACTGGTTGTACTGACACATTGAAGCCTGCCATTAACCATGTTCTGGGTGTGGTGTGTTGGTATAAACAGTCTTTCTCTATTTCTTGCAGTAGGTCATACATCATTTTTTGAGTCTTGAGTCTTTGAATTTTCTAGATGTTTGTTCAAATGGAATTCTTAGTTTGTACTACATGAAAAATCTTTAATGCTTTTTAAAACTAGGTTTGAACAATTTTTTTAGAGAAAGCTAGAAAATACAAGGCTTTGAACTATGTTATATCATTTGATACTTCAGAAATGGCCATGAGGATTTGCGTTTTTTCAGAACTGAAGTTAAACTATTAATAAGTAAAAAATTATATGAATGAAAATATAAATCACTAATTAATCAACTTCTGATATAGAGCACTTCATCTTTGCCAACTTAGGCAGCCTACATTTAAACTAATACCTTGTTTAAGAGGAGCTGCTAACACCAAAGACTGAATTTTATTCTATTCTTGATGTCTTAAGTGCCCCCAGCTGTGTAATTGACAAGAATTTATCTGTGTTACCATTTTGGATTTGCAATCAGATTTTAGAAACATTAGCATTTAGGCAGAAGTCATCAAACTTACCATTTTTTTTTATGTGCTTGAGAAGCTTTAGGAAAACACAAAGCAGCATCTTTATATGGAAAGCAATATAGGATGTCTTTTTAGGCTTATCTAAGGCACTGCTGTGGAGTTCAGGAAATGGCCATTTACTTCAATGAGGAGAACTTTTAACTCTTGCTCCATGCAGTGTCCCAACAACCTGGAGAACTACAAACAAGTGCCAGTTGTGAGCCTCTTGTCAACTATACTCCATGTTCAATCATGCTAGTAAGGATTGGTTTTGGAGAACAGAAGTGTGGGAGAAGCTTGTATTAAAAGGAAATACAGCACTGTAGAACAATATTCAAAGGTATCTTGTGTAGCTGCCTGGTACTTTGACATAATATATCAGATAAAGCTTAAGCTCTTAGCAACAAAAACCTCACAGTGTGAGATTGCTTTTTGTAATGTCTATGCTGGCATTCCCTATGTAGTTCTCAAGACCAAGCTGTAATTTTATAGCCAGGACCACCACCAACCAGATGGCAGGATCCACATACTTTTCTAGGGGTGGCAATCCAAGTGGAATGTATCTCACTTAGGAAGCTACAAGCCAGAGTCTTCTGTGTTTTTGTGCATGATGCTTTGGATGGCAGTGTTGCACTCTCAGCTACCTAATGTCTTTGCCAGGTCTGTGCCAGTGGCTGATGACCCATGATTCATATAGTCCTTGAGGTGCCTTTGCTGAGGATAAGGCTGCAGCACTGAGTATGCACTGTGGTCTTTGCCATGTTTGAGCTCCATGAGGGCATGAGGATCACCTTGTGTCCCATGTCACATGATGGTAGAAGAAATGAAGGGGGGAGTTGGTTTCTTTATTCTCTCCCATCCACCTCTCTTCACTGAGACTGCACCCATCACCATGTTTCCACAATACACATAAGGTTAGAGAGTAGTCTCAACTGTAGGTAGGTCACTTGTTAATTCCTTCTTACCATCAGGGAGACCAAGGCCAAGAATAAGGTGTCCATCTTAAGCCTATGTAGAGATTAACTTCATTATGTTGGAGGCAGACTAGTCTTCCAACGAGACAAAAGAGTCACCAGATAAACCGACTGTTGTGTTACTATTCAAAAGGTCAGGCTGAGAACTATTAGGCAGTGGATTAACGTGATTGGAAATGCTGTGCAAAGTGCTTACAAAATCTGGGGTACCAATTGCTGAACTGTCTCCAAGAAGCTGGTTAGATAAAAGAGCAGTGAAAATGTACAAGTCTGGAAGGGACTCTGTCCTGTCAGCTTGTAAAACTGTCTCAGTTGCTCTGGCACAAACCTGAGGCAGTCCCTGCTGGAGCATGTACCTAGACACCTTCCCTCTGGTAGCTCTGACCCCACCATTCCAGGCTGCCAGTGTGTAGGCTTATGATGATGCTTGAGCCCTCTTCATTCTCTTTGTCTGTAGGTCTGTGTGCTGTTCTCCAACCTGCTGTGTTCCTCCTTTCCATCACGTCTTGCAAGTGAATTAAACACAGTTCAAGGGCCAGAGTCTGTGCTGGGTAACAACTCCCCTTTTCCTATCTGAAAAGGAAGAAAATAGTCCAGTATTATTTAAGCTTTTAGTCAATGTTTTTGAACCAGAAATTTCTTAGTCAACCTTAGATTAGAGACAGTGACCATTTAAGCGTTGTTCTACCTGCTTCAAAGTGGCTAAATCATGCTTTTAATAATGCATGCTTGGATTTCTACTGCACTTTAAACTGACATAGTATTTTCTTGGAGGGTTATAGGCATTTCCAACCATTAGAAAACTGAAACGAGACAAAATGGACCATGTTCTTGATATAAAGTAATGAGTCAAGTAAACATACTTTATATTCCATCATTCTCCCTGGAAATGCATTTCACCTAATCAAATTTGCTTTTTCAGCAAAATGTAAATGCACAAGACCATACAGAATTACTGTCCAAATTTAACAATTAAAAAAAAAAAAATCTTTTTTGTCTATCACTTCTTGAAAGCTGAAATTCCTCATAGTGATATAAAAATAAGAATATTTTCTTTTGGTTTGTAGCTAGGGATGTAGTTGAACATTTTTAATCCATTTAATTTGTTTGAACTTGAGTTTAATGAACTTGTGCCAAGTGTTATAGACTGTAGCTTTACTACTTTGCCTTCCTACTTACTGTCTTAATGAATCCCAACTTTTCAGTGTTTGCTGAATATTAATGATGTCTTATTTTGGATTCATTGGGGAGTATGTGGTACCTACCCTTCATTTATATTGTATTTTTCCCATGTTGCCTTTACTGGTTATGTCAGTAAAGCAGTTTTATATGCTTGTATCCATAGATGCAGAAAACTCTCAAGCATGCTATTGAATTTTCATTCCACTGTAAGTTAAATTGTTACTTAACTGCTGTTGGCATTACTCATATGTGAACTTCTTCAGTGGTTATCAGCATTGTATTCTTAAAAGGCGTTCAAGATATTGAAGTTTCATGAAGAAAGAATGAGTCTGATGGGGATAAAGTGAACTTCTGCATCCTTTTGGCAAGAGCCAGCATGGTTACAGTGAGGACAAAAAATTACGCAGATAAACGGGTTCATCAGGCATGTTGCCATTTTTTTTTTTTGAACAAAAATATATATTGAACTTTTGCCATGTAGGTACCTAGGCATCTCTGTACTTCCTTTCCATCTTTAAAAGCAGATGGATTATCCCTTTTAGTGAATTTTGGACAAGAAGGTCTATAATCGTTTTTGGTTTTCTGATCTAAGTGTTTCATACAGTTGTAGAAGGAATTCATAGGAATATAAACAACTGGAAGACCTAAGCATAAAAGTTTTTTTTGAAGTGTCTTAAATGATGTAAATTGTTATCAGTTGTGTAGGAATAACTGCTAGGTTTTTATCCTGTAAGTGACAAATAATGAAGCAACTGATGCTATTCTATTTTAAAATAGGCAGATGGTGTGTTATAGCATCTAACTTGTAATTAGGGTGTGGAACACTTCTTGGTTTGGGTTTTTTTGGTTAGAAACTAATACTTTCTGTCCCTTTCTACAGTGTTCTGAAGGGGGTAAAAAAGGACCAGTGTTAAGTTTCTTTTTTATATACCTTTACAGCCATTCCTTGTACTTTTGCCTCTATAGCTATTATGGCTTGCTTTGACAGGTAATGAAACTGGTGCTATTGCGAAGGCAATACATGGAAAAAATCCCATGTGGGGATGTTCTGTATTCTGTACTGGAATTCATCATTAGTTTCTTTGCTTTAGAAATATGGCTAGAGACTAAGAATTAGGCAGTTCTTCCAAGGCCATGACATGCTATGGTTAAATTGTAAATCCTCACATGGGCTAGCTTTTAAAAGAGCCCTCTTTCTGCCTTCAGGAGGCCCTGTGGTAGTAAGTTGGTAGATGCTAGGAACCCTCACAAGTAGAAGGAGGTAACTTACTAGTTTGAGTTTTGTTTTGCTGGAGCCTTGCAAGTTTCAGTTGATGTAAACCAACACGTTGATACCAGTGAAGCCTTTTAGTCATGGCAAGGGGTAAAAGTATCAGTTAACTGCTCCTTAGTGATTTTGTAAGTGTGCAAAAAGTATAGGTAGAGTTAAGGAAAGAGTTCAAAGTAAATATTTGCTGAAATATGCATTAGTGAAAATCTGAAATAGATCAGTAGTTTGAGGATTTAAAAATTAGTTGAATATCTTCAGCAGTAATATCATAAGCATGTATGGGTTATGATTTGAAGACAAAGGTTTTGACTGGTAACAGGAGGTTTACTGTTGCTGTAAAATGGGTGAATAACATAGCCCACAGTCCAGCTTGAAGCTACCTCAGCTCTGAATTGTTCAACCAGATGGAGCTAAAGGAGTGTGAGGTATTTATACCCTATATTGTTGGTGGAGACATTTTTTGGCATCAATATACAGTATTGATCTATTCCCAAAATAATTTGCAGGGCAGTAGGACTGTATCGCATGGTATTGTCTATTTTGCTGACTCCTTTTCTCAACCTCCAACTCTACACAATTGCTCCTTGTTTTAGGAGAGGATGTAAACATTAAATTTTCCTTTATTTGAGCTGTAAAACTCTAGAGTTGTCAGATGGAGGAGTTCAATAACAGTTGGCCTAATTGTTTTCCAAAGCTTGTGAAGTCACTTTTCCTCAAAGGTCTTTTCATGTGTTCCTGTGCAGGGAAGCAGCTCTAAACGGAAAAGGTGGAGAAAGGTATTAACCAGGCTCATTGCTGATCTGTGCTGGTGTTACAGGAATGACAAAAAAAAGTTTTTTCATTTCTGAAAGGGCAGTGCTCTGCATTTAGATTTTCAACAGTGTAGTCTGTGGAAAAAAATGCAGTACTGCTTTCTACTACCATGTCTCAGGTAACAACACATGATGTTCAAGCTGCCCTGCCTAGTGTGGGTTTAAAGATGCATCAGTCTGACTCTGTATGAGGACTGCAATTCACAACGTCAAAAGAACTGCCCTTTTGTATACTGCATCTCTGAGATGAACTAATTCATACAAAATACCTGGTTACTAGATTATAATCTATCCTTGTGAATACTTCAGTCATGTTTTAAGCTGTATAATTGACTATGAAATATCTGTCTTTTGGCTGCCACTTTTCTCATGTGCCTTACGTTTTTGTTAGTTCCTCTAGGATGGTATCTTTGTTAGGACTTAAGATAAGGTGGCTAATAATTGGTTTTGTCTCCATCCTTATTCTTTTGAAGATGACAATGATTGTGCTAAAGATATTTGTGCATGCTAGAAAACATGTAGTCCACGGAGTGAGAAGGAACTGCCACTTATGTCTGAACAGATCTTGGGTGTCTTGAAAGGCTGACCACAGATTCTTTTTTTTAAGAAACAAATGGTAATTTGCAAGTAGCAAGTGCTGTGTGGCTCTGGATGGAGAGTACTATGCTGCAAACTGGGGGTTGCAGTGCAGGGAGGGTGGCAGGGCAGGTATAATGCGCATAAGCATCAGTGACAGCACAGGTTGGATGCCAGTCCTGCATTTTTATCTTTTTTCAGTGCAGGCTGTTAGTCCTTGCCTTCATTGTGTGATGCACTTAGAGTAAGAAATTTGTGAAATAGCTGAAGTCACTAGCATGTGGAAATAAGGAAATAGGAGTAATTATGTTGCCTAGACAGGAATTGAGTTTAAGACCTCAGAAATACTTTAAGCCTTAAAGGGCATCCAAAAACTTAGCTTTTGAAAACCTGGCATTATGTTACCCATGACTGACACTTCCAGGCATATGTAACAAAGCAGCATTGATTTGCTATTGTCAAGATGTGGGAACTACCTTGATACTATAGCTGGTGCATAGGCTACAATAGGCAGAACAAATAAAAATAACTAATCCTTTTGTGCTTAGCCTTCAAAATTGATTTAATGGTTCAGCTTACAGGCAAGGACCTTTAAGTTAGTACTCAATGTAGAAACTGAAGGTGTCAGTTTGACAGCTTTCGTTGGAAAGAATGACTTAGAGGCAAAAACATGCATCTAGAATTCAACAGAAAAGCTCACCAGTTGTAAGATTAAATTGATTTTAAAATACATGTCTGTATTACTGTTACACTGCTAAAAACTTGCTGCAGTCCACATGGTGAATAATGGTTCTTAGTTAAGTTTATACCTCACTTAAAAATGCAAGATATTAGTAGGGAGGTAGGTTTCCTTATAGCTCAGGTATGTGAAAATATTCCTATAAGTCTCTTTGTCAGACCTAGTAACTCAACAGCAAGAAATGCATCTACATGTCACACCTTTTACATAGTCCCATCTATACTGATGGATTAAGAAAATGGCATTTGGTGCTAGTAAATTCTGTGACAGGAACTTTTAAGATGAATTGCTGAAACTTTCTTATACTTTTGTTTTTTCAAAACTGCCACTTGCTCTGAGGGGAAAATGTCTTGGGTGAAGAGCTTTGCTGCCACTGCTGGTTAGCTTTCCTAATTTAGTCTTCCTCAATTCTTTCCTATAGTGTGATTCAAGTAGAACAGCAATAGAAAGTCAGAGCATAATAGACAAATACTGGAAAAAAATACCTGGCTTTCTGCACAAGCAAGGGTGCTTTGAATGCTAGTGTATGTGAAGTGCACAGATTTAGAAAATATTTTTTCTAAATGAAGAAAAGGAAGGAAAAGGGGTGAAAAAGATGGGGCCTCTGGGTAGAAGAGCGGAGGAGCTGCAATGAAGAAAGGGTAAAGCAGAATCACTCTAGAACTCCCTAATATAATGGGCTAGAAAGGGAGGGGAACCGTCAAAATTGACATTTGAGGCTAGCTATTTACCGTAAAGATGTTTGACAACCTTCAAAAGTAACGATTGTTGATCTGACTCTTGATTTGTCAGCAGTAATAAAAGCTAGACTTGACTACCTCTTCTTCAATCATGAAATTAAGCCAGTATGTAGTGATAATGTGCTATTCTTGCTTCATGAGTCACCTCATGTTGTTCAACTTTTGTGCCTCATCCTCAATCCAATGTTATAAAGGAGGCTTCTAATCAAAAGTATTTTGGTTTTATGTTTCTCCTTAGTCTCACTCCCTGACAGCCATATCTTTGCTGATATAATTGGGAAATGTTTTAAGGCTGCTGTCTGCTCACCTAATTAAGAAAATGATTGGGTCCCTGGAGGGACAGATCTCCCTAGGTGAGACAAATGAAAGAATTGCTCTCTTGCTGGAGAAAAGCCAATCTGAAATGAACGTTTTGAGAATGTCTCTAAGATCAAAGTATATTTTTAATTTTCCTTTGTGCCTCAGCGGAGTTAAACCAAAGGGAGCATAGCCCAACATACATATTTATATTGAAAGAAATGAACCATTATGAAAAGTCAGATATAGGTTTTTTTGTGGAATTCACAATGAGATATATTCATCCCTCCTGTGCCTGATGAATAAAGCAAAGATAATCATTGGTATTTAGACTCTCAGATATGTTACAGTACTCACCTGATGCTGCTTTTTTGTTATTGGCTTCTTTTTCAGAAGATGCTAACAAGCTAATGTAATTCTATCTAATAAAAACCTACACACTGACAGCTCAGGCCAAAATTTAAATGCAGGCAAATTGATGAAAACTTAAATAGTAGTTTAATGGAAATTTCCAAAACTCTTTGGTTCTCACTGAATTGGTTTGAAGCCCAGGAAGTACAGGCCCTTAGAAAAGTAGAAGTTCTAATATCTTGCTGCATCTTACCTAGCTTAAAACAACATCGTGCCCCAAAAAGAATGAAAAACAAAACAACAAAAAACTAAAAAAATAAAACACAAAAAACCAAAACACCCTAGTCTGGTGCTTGAAAGTAATTACTTTCTCTATCCAAGACTAGGAGAGCAACAGACTGTGTTTATCTATGTCTAGTGCAGTAACCAGTTATGGGAAAAAGAGCACAAATTTGTTAATCCAATCTTTGGAAGATGAAGAGATGAGAATGACTAGTAAGAATATTAAAATATAAATATTGAGATATCAGAGTCTAATATTAAAAGGTCTGTAAAACAAAAATTTTCCAAACTTCTTAATTGTATCTGTTCAACACCCAGAGGTATAAAATAGCTATGGCATATGGCTTACACTATGATTAGTCTCATTTCTTGAAATGCTTTAAAATAATCAGCAAGATCTGTGTTCCATCTATACCATCCATCTGGATAGTAAAATTAAGCAGAAAGGCAGTCAGACCTATTGAAGGACTGTGATGCTTTGCAGTGGAAAGGGTACTGCTGGGGAGTACTAGGGATAATCAGTATTCAGTTGTTAATAGCCGCTAGTGCAACCTAAGTCTTCACGTTCAGCTTAAGCTTAAAAAAAATCTAGCCATGATACAAACGGGATTACCTTCAATCTGTGTCATAACATGTAAAGATCATGTAGTCAGCTGCCAACAATTCATTGGAAAGCTAGTGGCCTGCTGAATGCTGCAACCATGCTTATATATGCCAAAAAATATGCCTGGTTACCCTTGCTTTTTGGCAAACTTTGGTTTGACTTCATTCAGATGACTGAAAATGCTGGGTCAAACCATGTAAGCTGCAGCTTTCTAAGAAAGTAAAATTATGTGCTGATTGGGAACCTGCTCATTCAAGAGAGTGTACAACAAAATGCTTTTTGCTCTACTTGAGCAGAACTGATTGAAATGAATGTACAGCTTCAATTTTTGTGGAGACTGCATCGTTGCTCTGAATTAACAAAATATCATAGGACCATCAGATCCTCCTACCAATGTTGCTAGAATTTCAAATTACTCAATATCTGTATCTGAAGGATCAAAGAACACAAAAATAAATTGATTGGCAGAATTAAACCACTAGTGAAAAGAAACCCGTTCAGAAACATGCATCTCTGACATGTGAGGAATATACAAATTGTATTTTTTTTTTTGCATGTTGAACTCCTAGTGATTAGTGTTTTATGATATATAGGCACCCAGAGTCTTAAAGGAAGACCTAATGAAATGAGAACTATTAGTGAACAAAATATACTGGTAACAGTCCTACATAAATTTTTTTTAGCCTTAAGAAGTGTATTTAAATGTACATTGGGGAGGGAAAGAGGAAAAACCCCAACCCTGACAACATAGCTGTTTTGCTTTTGTTGTACTTTTAATAAAAAAATACAGTAAAAAAAAAAATGAAAAATTAGAAAGATGGATGGGAATCTATAGAGGAAAACATTGTTCAGGGTAAGTAGTTCAGCAAACTACTAGTTTCTGGTAATTTTACCCTGCCATAAAAATTGGCTTAGTATCTTTTATGGTATACAATATTTTTCCTCAATTTTCATTAAAAACTACCATTTTTAGAGTATTCCCTGACAATCACGGCAATGTAACTAAAAGTAATTTGTTCTCTTTATGAAACAGTAACCCATAAGTAATACTAGTAATAAATAAATACTTAATGAAACATTATAAAAAAAAATAGAATTTCCTGGTTTAACTCTGTCTGATCTTAGAGAATACAGGCATTAAAGTTGTGGTTGAATGGTAGTGGGAACTATGTGAACTTGAATAAGAGCCTCATAGAGATTTTTAAACAAAGGTGAATTTGAGCAAGGAGTTGAATGTGATTAAAAAGCAATTCCTGATGTATCATTCTTTCTGGCTATAAAACAAGATTATGGATATTAGCAAGTGGTGTGCTTAACCCATTTTTCTGTATTTTTTCCTATGAGCTATACTATGTGTTGGTTTACATCATTTACTCTGTTAAATTATAGAGGAGACCATTCTTCAGAAAAATAGTGTTGTGAATAACAGTGGAACAGGGGACAGAGTTGTGCACAACTCATATCTAGGTAACTGTGAAACTAGGTAATTTGGACACATTAGAGAAATCACAAACTTGTACAATGTGTTAGGTCCAAAAGGAAAATGCAATCAAAATTCAGCCACTTCATTTTTCAGTAGTAGATGATGGATTATAATCCATAAAATGTCTTTCACATCTCAGGAGCCTGAAGACAGTTGTACTCTCATTAATGCTGGGCATAAACAGTCCAACACAGTTAGGTATTCCTATTTCATCATGAAATATTTTAGGTGGCTTCATTATTTCAAAAATTCTCATCTGCAATTATGCTGCTTTTCAGAGTAAAAGCTGAGATCAACGACATGCTGCAAGATTTCCAAGAAATCTTACTTGCCTACAAAAACTAGATTTAAACATCCTATCACCTTGCTTGTTGGCTGGAGTTGACAGGTGTGGAATTACAGATTGTATCTCTTTTGCCTCAACAGCACTTGATAAAAATACAAGACCTGAAACCAGGTATAGACTCATTCTCAAAGCATTTCCATTTCTTTGCTCAAAATAATGTAGTACTGGAGGCTGAAAGCATACAATATCCAGTGGGTTGTACATGGGTTTGAGAAAATATTGATGGATGAAGTAGGGCCCGCACTTAAGGCTGTAAATGCATTATTAATTCTGATGAGCGTAGATCATACTATATGTAGTTTCTTGTATTATTAAAGAGATGGATACAAGACAAAATGGCAAGTGTGAAACTAATACACAGATGGGTCAATGAATGCAAAATGCTAGATTTTGATGTCTATAAAGAATTTATTGCTTTCATAATTTCAATTACATATTACTGCTGGCAGTCAGTAATTAAGTATAAAACAAAACAAGTGGCAGAGAAATAGCAGGAGTACCAACAGGGTCTAAGATAGTCATGTTTGGTGTGGGAAGAAAGGGAAGAAGTAGGAAGATAAGCAAATGTATTGGGTAAGTCTGAAATGTATTAACTCTGGCCTAGAATACCCTAGATCCTGAATACCCTAAATACCAAAATCCAAAGTTAATTTAAATTTTAAAGACAATAAATAAAAGATGTTGTACAAAGGCACTCTTCTGAGAGTACAGCAGCAGAGAACATGGGATTATTGATCCAACAGACCTGCAGAGTAAACTTCAGTAACTTTCAAAGGTAACCAAGTTTTCCTTCTTGCAGAAAAAACTTATTATCAGTGGCTATATGTGCTTTTGGGCATGATCACAAATGGTATCCAAAGGGCTATTGGCTCACGTGTGTTAGTCACTCGAGCTGGCTACTTCATTTTAATTGAATGTCCCATTTGGTGATTCTGGTTAGCAAAAGTTAGTCTTTCTACACCCAAAAACATTTGCCATGGATTGAGTACTTCCTTCAGAGAAAGTGTTAAACAAGGATTTGCTATCCTATTTGCCTAGCATTTAAATTTAAATGCAGCAAAAATTATATTGAAGAAAGACAATTACTTCAATAAGAATTTTCTCCTTTATTGATTTGTCTAGCAGAAGTTACAGATATAAGCTGCCTGTGACCTTTCACTGAAAGTAGGGGGTGTGCCACTATTAAACCACTGGCAGTATAGGACAGGAAGAAATTCAGCCTAGCCTTTGCTTTGAAGCATGAACATATTGTACTTGACATTCCTGGGAGGAGATTTGAACCTGTCTGCATAGTCATGCCTACAGATAGAATTGTTTACTCTTTGCTGACCTAAAAACTCTGTTAAAGATTAAGTGAATTGTCAGAGGAAATTAAGGATCTGACCATAAAAGTAGAAAGAGAAGCAGTCCTTCTGTTTCTACCATGTATAACTTCAGATTAGCTGCATTAGTGAAAGGTGTTTGCAATGCATGTTTCTGATAGTTGATGAGAAATTGTGGTGAATTACCAAAGGCTCTACTGCATAACTGTGCAGCTCAAGAGACACCTTCCTGCTAGTAACATTTGTGTGATGTCTAGATATTATTTGAACTAATTGATATTCCTAAATGCAAGATGTAAATCTATATGAAAATGAACAATTGCTTAGTAGGAATAGTCATTACTTTCCTTTACCAACCAAAATGTTCAAGGAGCTGGTTCTGTGCTAGTCTATTGTCTTACCTTTCACACCACTTCCACATTTCCTCTGTACAAAAAACTGTAAAAAACAGAGGGCAATGTCTTCAAGCATAAGTATGGGGTGATGTCCTGGTTTCAGCTGGGATAGAGTTAATTTTCTTCTTAGTAGCTGGTCTAGTGCTGGGTTTTGGATTTAGGATGAGAATAATGTTGATAACACACTGGTGTTGTAGTTGTTGCTGAGCAGCGCTTCCACTTGTCAAGGACTTTTCAGCTTCCCCTGCTCTGCCCAGTGCACAAGAAGCTGGGAGGGAGCATGGCTGGGACAGCTGAGCCAGACTGGCCACAGGGCTATTCCATACCGTATGCCATTCATGCTCAGTATATAAGCTGCAAGAAGAAGGAAGGGGGAGAGGGGGGGACGTTCGGTGTGATGGCATTTGTATTCCCATGTAACCATTACGTGTGATGGAGCCTTGCTTTCCTGAGCATGGCTGAACACCTGCCTGCTGATGGGAAGGAGTGAATGAATTCCTTGGTTTGCTTTGCTGGTCTGTGCAGCTTTTGTTTTTCCTATTAAACTGTCTTTATCTCAACCCATGAGTTTTTCTCACTTTTACTCTTCTGAGTCTCTTCCCAATCGTACTGAGGGGGGAGTGAGCAAGGGGCTATGTGGTGCTTAGTTGCTGGCTGGGGTTAAACCACGACAGGTGATAGTGCAGCTTTTTGGTGAAATGGGATCAAAAACATAGATGTATCTCTGGCACTGTTTCAGGTTGCTATATCTATTAGTAAGCTCTTTATTTACCCTGTACAGAATCCCTAAATTTTACCTTGAAATGCACAAGACCCTTCTGAATAAATGCTTATGGCCTTAGAAATGGGAAAGGGGGGGAGGAGGCAATTTTGTCAGTTAAGTCTTCCAGGAAAAAGATAGATGCTGCAAGAAATTAGGAGTGAAGGCTAATCTAAGGTGTAAAAAGGAATCCAAGGTTTTCAAATCTATCCAAAGGGAAAAAGAGTAAGACTTCGCATCTATCACATGCATAACTTTAAGATGGCAGAGAGACTTGGCTCTTATTTCAAGCTTAATGAAGAAAGTTTGTACAGTTAAGTAGTAATGAAGATCTTGCAAAGGTATATTATATTGATGAATACTAGATGAAGATAAAATGGGAGAGCTTGAAGATATGCAAATGACTTTCAGCTTGTAGTAGTGAAATTACATTATGGACTCATTAAGTTCACCTTGCATTAACTCTATAGCAGCAAAATTTAAAAAAAAAAAAAAACAATAAGTGATATTAAGAAAAGTACAGCCATATACAGTACTTGAAACATCAGCAATTTAAAAGGAACTGCGTTAAATAGTCTTGTAAATGTCTCGGAATATATTGTGATTTATAGCCTGGGTGACTTACACTTGCAACAAACACTGACCTTGCTATTGCTCTACTTTAGCCACTAGGAGACAAGTAGGATCTGTGACAAGTCAAAGCTTTTTTAATGCAGTTAACTTGTCTTCCTGGCACTAGCTTTGGACATTTAATAGAGAAGTACCTACAAATCTTAGTAAATAAAGGATGAAATCTTCTATGGTGCTGGCAGCTGCAATAAGAAAGTGGGGAATTATAAAGCAGTGGAAACTTATTTGAATTACTTTTATTTGTGATTTCTAATCATCTGCTAAAAGAATATTTATCTTAGTTAGATTTCTAGGATTAAAGTGAATGTAACTTGAACAGTTGAGATACTTTTGAAAAGCTAGAGTACAAAATTCTCTCTAATACTATTCAGTGTGTAATAGTCATGCATTAACCATTTCTTTACTTTTGAGGAAAAATATACAGAGGAAGAACACATGTCACTTCCTTACTAGAGAAATAGATTCTCATTTTTCATAAATGCACAATGAACTCTGAGGCAGAAGCGCTATCTAGAAACGCTCAAATGGCATATGCGTGCTTTCTGATGTAATCTTAGAATTGGATAAATTGTCATAGTGCAGAGCAGGCATACTTCATGCAAAATTTCTTCATTAGCTACCTGATATTCTTGCACATGAGTCATTATGTCACTGTAAAAGATGCAGCCTGAAAGCTGTTTGTCTTGTCAGGGGATATCAGCATGTTTGAATACCAGTGCCAAGTTCAGCATGGATGCAACAGGCACCCAGCTGCAAGCATTGTACTAGAGGTAAAGCTGGAAGACGAGGATGTGGTTATCTTTGGCTTGGTTAGACAGCTACTTAATCTCAGCAGTAAGGTCGCAAAATGCCACAGTGCCAGTAAAAAAAAGGTAAGAAAAAATAGTTTAATCCATTACTGTCTTTACTGGAATGCCATAAGCTATTAACATTTGCATAGCTTGAACATTCGTATCTAGAGACAGAAGCCAAATGCTGTGTTTCAGGCTCTGGGAACCTAACAAAAAAGCTAATGCTATACTGGTACTCAACTGGCTAAAAAATGTCTGTAATGGAAAGTATTCATAAGAAACATAGCAGCAGTCTAATCAGTATTTCTAACTCTAGTGAGCAGGAGGCTTTGGAAAGAAAAGGCTAAAAGGGAAAGTAAAAGATAACATTTGTATCTATTTTAATGGTATGACTTGAAGTTGTTAGCTCTTGTGGAGATCCTGGTAATCAAGAAAACAAAGATATGACTTCAAGGGGAGTATTGTCGTGCTTTATTTTCACCAAGACTGTGTACATAGCACCTGGTTCTATATTATGCTACCTACTTTGTATGCCCAAGGTTTTAGCATGTAGGGTGCATATTCTGTCATTAATTATGTCACATGTGGTGAGTCAAAAGGAAGCTTATGAAGGCTTGGGTGGGCTAACAGTCAGTGTCACATAAGGTGTGCCGAAATATTTACCCTTGCGTACTGCATTAAAAAGCATCAGCAAAGCAACTGAGCAGGTTAATTGTGACCAGTCATATTAATATTGTTCAAATGGTGTACAAATATCACATAGTAGTAACTGCATGTGAGAATGCCCAATTACTTACTGTAATTTCAATTTGCAACACTTTTTTTGTGGGGGGAGAGGAAGTAGGAACCTAAATAAAATTGGAGCTGTAACTAAAAGCATTGGCAAGAATAGCCCTCTGTACTTGCATGCATCTTGTAAATCCACAAGCTTACAATTCTGTTAATGAAGCATGAAATTAACTGTGACTTCATGTATTCAAAGCAGGATGTACTTAAATACCTACCAGTAAAATGCAGGTGAAATTCAAATTGATCTAGACTGATGATATCCTCAGGAACCAGTGGGCTGATTTGCAATGGGAAGACAGATAGAATAGATGCAAAAGTAAAAGCAGTTGTCAATGTACAGCTGTGGTGTGTTAAGCAGCATGTTAGACAATGAAAAAAAATACTGTGAAAACATTGGATTTTTACATCAGTAGTGAACCTGGAGAATTCAGAAGGTCAAAACATTTTTTTAGTGGTATATCTGAATGAATGGCTTGAGAAGGCTGCAGCTAGATAACAAAACCTCAACAGAACTTCTGCAGTATTACTAGCACTCTCGAGCCAATATGAAACCTCAGCTGTGTGAATTGCTGTAGACAGCTTCTAAGTCAGAGATCGTAATCTGAATGGCCAAATAGGAAAAAGGATTTTATCTCACTTAGTGATCTGAGACAGTGCAACATCCTGCTCAGCGCAGCAGGCAAATCCTCTCCTGGCTGACCTCGCCCCCCCAGGTGCCCTTAAACAATAGGTATGAGGCTCTGGAACTCGAGGGCCAGGAGGATGAAGATACGGACAGTGATCCATCCAAGGGGTTGACTAGGGGGAACCAGTCAGCCCCATGCATTACAACGGCCACTGGTAAGAGTGCAATGGATGGCTACAAGCTCTTTAGAAGGGACAGGCAAGGAAGGAGAGGTGGTGGAGTAGCTTTGTATGTTAGAGAGTGTTTTGACTGTCTAGAACTCAACGACAGTAATGATAAGGTTGAGTGCTTATGGGTAAAGATCAGAGGGAAGCCTAACAAGGCAGATGTCCTGGTGGGAGTCTGTTACAGACCACCCAACCAGGATGAGGAAACAGATGAAGTATTCTACAAGCAGTTGGCTGAAGTCTCACAATCTCTAGCCCTTGTTCTCATGGTAGACTTCAACTTACCAGATATCTGCTGGAAATACAACACAGCAGGGAGGAAGCAGTCTAGGAGGTTCCTGGAGTGTGTGGGAGATAACTGCCTGACGCAGCTGGTAAGTGAGCCAGCCAGGGGGGAGGTGCCCCGCTGGACCTGCTGTTTACAAACAGAGAAGGCCTGGTGGGTGATGTGGTGGTCGGAGGCTGTCTTGGGCTCAGCGACCATGAGCTGATTTTTCAATTCTTGGAGAAGTAAGCAGGGAGGTCAGCTAAACTGCTACCCTGAGCTTCAGAAGGGCAGACTTTGGATTGTTTGAGTCTGGTTAACAGAGTCCCTTGGGAGGCAGTCCTGAAGGGCAAAGGAGTCCAAGAAGGCTGGATGTCTTTCAAGAAGGAAGCCTCAAAGGCGCAGGAGCAGGATGTCCCCATGTGCTGTAAGTTGCATGTAAGCATGGGTTTATGAAAGGGAGGTCCTGTTTCACTAACTTGATCTTTATGACAAGGTGACCTGCTTAGTGGATGAGGGGAAGGCTGTGGATGTTGTCTACCTGGACTTTAGTAAGGCCTTTGACACAGTCTCCCACAGCATTCTCCTGGAGAAGCTGGCTGCTCACAGCTTGGATGGGTGCACTCTGCGCTGGGTCAAAAACTGGCTGGACGGCTGAACCCAGAGAGTGGTGGTGAATGGAGTCAAATCCAGTTGGCGGCTGGTCATGAGTGGTGTTCCCCAGGGCTCAGTACTGGGGCCGATCCTGTTCAATATCTTCATTGATGATCTGGATGAGGGGATCGACTGCACCCTCAGTAAGTTTGCAGATGACACCAAGTTGGGTGGAAGTGTTGATCTGCTGGAGGGTAGGAAGGCCCTGCAGAGGGACCTGGACAGGCTGGATCAAGGGGCTGGGGCCAACTGTATGAGGTTCAACAAGGCTAAGTGCCGAGTCCTGCACTTGGGTCACAACAACCCCATGCAGCGCTACAGGCTGGGGGAGGAGTGGCTGGAAAGCTGTCTGGCGGAAAAGGACCTGGGGGTGTTGGTTGACAGTTGCCTGAACGTGAGCCAGCAGTATGCTCAGGTGGCCAAGAAGGCCAACAGCATCCTGGCTTGTATCAGGAATAGTGTGGCCAGCAGGACTAGGGAGGTGATAGTGCCCCTGTACTCGGCACTGGTGAGGCCACACCTCAAGTACTGTGTTCAGTTTTGGGCCTGTCACTTCAAGAAGGACATCGAGGTGCTGGAGCATGTCCAGAGAAGGGCAACGAAGCTGGTGAAGGGTCTGGAGCACAAGTCTTGTGAGGAGTGGCTGAGGGAGCTGGGACTGTTTAGTCTGGAGAAGAGGAGGCTGAGGGGAGACTTTCACTCTCTACAATGACCTGAAAGGAGGCTGTAGCGAGGTGGGGGTCGGTCTCTTCTCCCTAGTAACAAGTGATAGGACAAGAGGAAATGGCCTCAACCTGTGCCAGGGGAAGTTTAGGCTGGATATTGGGAAAAACTTCTTCACCGAAAGGGCAGTCAGGCACTGGAACAGGCTGCCCAGGGAAGTGGTTGAGTCCCCATCCCTGGAGGTATTTAAAAGAAGGGTAGATCTGGTCCTTAGGGACATGCTTTAGTGGTGGACTTGGCAGTGCTAGGTTAACGGTTGGACTTGATGATCTTAAGGGTCTTTTCCAACCTTAACGATTCTATGATTCTCTGCCAAGGACATGTTTGCAGCAGATAAGGAGTTGAACCCTAAACACAAACCTTATTATGATACTTTAAACACTTAAAACTAGCACCTTCCTTGGCTTTGTGGTACCTCATTTTGTGTTCACCTGATGGCTGTATGAGAGGAGTAATGCAGAGCAGAGTTCTAGAAATGCTTTACTTGGCAGTGCTTTACAAGAGGAAACCAAAAGCTATTCCCCCTCACTAGGAGCCCAGCAGAGAATTGCCTATGCAATGTGACATTGTGGCAAACTAACAGTTAATAAAGCTGAAGAAAAATAAAAGCAAAGCACAAAGTAGTTTGATCAAACGTGTTAAGCTATGCTCCTAAACTTAGGTAAAGAAAATCCTTGTGGGCTAGCTACAGAAGTCATGTGCCTTTACAGACCCTGATAATAAGCTTTTGTTTTAAATGATACCTTCTCTGTGTAGAGAAGGAAGTAATCTTTCTCAGCTTCTCATGTTAAACCATTCTTTGTGGCTTTATAGCTCTCGAATACAAGTAAGAGTACTCAATGATACTTTTTGGTGGCCGTTTGTGTTCTTAAAGTCCCTGAGTATCAGAATCCTTTAATCAGAATGTTGTTTCTGGTATTGAATGACCTAGTCCAAAAAGACCTCTCTGGCTATTGCCTGTTCAGGCTGTGGTATTTCAGATATCTTTTGCCATGTGTGTTTCTATGAGCTGTACTACTTTCTCCATAAGTTCTCCTCCCTTCTGAGGCAGTGAGACATTTTTCTGGTGAGACAGCAAACACCTAGGGGAGATACCTTAGTTAAGTTTCTGTTAAAATATGAAAAATAGACTAGCCATCATGCATGAGATATTTGGGAAGGGGAAAGTAAAATATAAGTTAGTTTATTTAAATGCAGTAGAAGAGAGTAAAATAAATGACCAGAACAAAGAAACAACAAGCTTAAAATCAGTTAGATACACAACATAAAGGAAAGGGGGATTACAGGATTAGATATCTTGAGCAGGTCTGAGCATGTACTGAACTTCTGGGGGGAAAAATGTGCAGGCTAGTACTTAAATTGTCACATTAACAAATCAATATTATTGTAAATTTTTAAAGCAACTTGTTATAGCTTTTGTAAGGAGAGCAGTGGGGAAAGGTCAAACCTTTTAATGTGGCTTAGAATAATATGATATTAATGACAAAAATGTATTTGCTTAGATAATCAGGTGTATTTAAAATAAGAGTATATTGGATCTGTTAAGTCCGATGTTGGCTAACCCACTGTCAAACAGAACAATGATGGGATTGTCATTACATTTCTACATGGGTGGACCCTGCAGGAACAGGATTAAGAAAAGGGATGAAGTGAGTGTGTTAAGTTCTTAATGTAACTCAGCTGACCTGTCTTTATTTTTTTTACCAAACCATATTTTGTAATTAAGGAGACATATTATCCAGTTATCCTCTTGCCTTTTTAACTAGCAATTGTATCAGTTCAAATACTGAGCTTGCAATAACACTATGCAAACATCAACTGTGTAAGAGCAACGGGTAAATTTATGTGAGAGAAAGTAAAAAAAAAAAGTGCTGTAGAAAACTTGAGTATTGCTGAAATGTCTAGGTTTTTTTTTTTAATTTGCCACTTGAAAGATACACAAGGACTGAAGCTCAGCTGAATTTTTGGTAAACATTCTTTAAGGAATCAAAACTTTAAGCGCATATTTGTCCTCTTGAAAATTTCTAACTAAAAGATTTCATTGCTTCTCTCATAGCTTCCTGTAATGTCGTTGATGCTATCAAATAAATTACTAAGGTTGCAAGACACAGGCTAGATGAGTACAGTCATTCCACAAATAGTGTGAACCAAAAAGTGCTGCTGGTTCATGGTCCTTCTGACCTTACAAAGCCATGCTTTTGGCCATCTTTAAGAAAGGTGCCAACTGACCTGGTGTGAAAACATTCACAAACTATCTTGTATTCCATTGTTGCTTGGCAGTCTGAACGTGAAGGATGGGGAGAAAACAACATGACAAAGATATCAGATTATATGAAAAAATTTGTATTACTATGACAGAAAAACTGGAACGTTGCATAACAGGCCCAATGAAAGTCATGTGTATACTGAAGATGCTCACTGGCACAAGCTTACCAGCTACCTGGGATGCTCTGTGTGTGATGGAGTGGGAGGACGGTCAGTGGTTTAGTGGATGGCAAGTGAATAATATTAACCATTTACTAAAAATAAGGAGAAAAGAAATTGCCTGAATATTGTCCTAGTGTCCCACTGCTTTGGCCAACAGTGGCCAGAGCTTAGGAACATATCTTCTTGTCATTTAATGCAATGTTCGTTTAGACTACTGATGTTTCATGAAAACTGAACAAGCCTCTGCTGGTTACGAAAGCATCTTTGTTGGGAGTGCTTCAAGCGGAAATGAACAAACCTGCTCTGTGCATGCAGTAGGTTTTACAAAGTACTGAATGCTGCAGCTCAGTGTGGAGCTATTGATCTGGCTTTGCAGAAGGCATACTGACAAGATGAAGGAGTTTATTTGGCACGCCTTCCAAGCAAAAGCTATGACATGCAGATGAACACCTACAGATTGGGATATAAGCAATACAATATTAGTTGTTGTTCTTATTCCTGGAAAGTAGTACAGGTGGTAGTTTTTGGTGATCTCTTACTGCCTTTGCTTAGTGTTAGAATCAGTTAACAGATAATCTGCAGTATGGCAGCTCAGCAGGGAGAAACCTGCTGAGTAGAATACCAGTAGTAGGTGAATGTTCCAATATAGATTTAATTTCTTGTGCTTGATACAACAGGTAAGCAGGAAAGAACAACTAGGGCCTTGAGGGAGTAGCAAGATTTTTCTTAGTGAAATTTGGTAGAAACCTAAAACTGATAAGATTGGTCAGTCAAATTGCTAATGCCTTTCATAGCAGAGTTTGTGAATTATTGCCAAGGATGGTGTTCTGTTTATTTTCATATCTTTATTGCTATTTTAACTCTAGGTTATGCTGAAACAGGAAGACCTGCCAAATATCTTGAGATTACTCACTGACAAAATTTGAATGTACCTAGCTTTCCATCTTAAACTTTTTGAGGTCTTAGGTGAACAATTGTGAGTTCTGTATTATTCTTGTACAGCTTGAACAATTTAAAAAGTTTGAAATGAGAAGTATTTCTAATATTTAAGAATTAGAAGCAATGTGCCACTGTTTTTTAATTGATATGTGATGGGAGAGAATAGCGGGTTTGATCAGAGTGGAAAAGATTGAGGAAAATCCAGTGAAAAGTGAGGATAATGATAGCATGTAAGGAAAGGCAAATTTCAAGTTGTGTTATCTCTTTGTTCTTTTAGGGTGCATTATGGTCTCTCTCAGTACCCTTGCACTACAAGTACACTGTTACTTACCACAGAGCCAATGGAAAAGCAATAAATAAATTGCTCCAAATTACACTTTATTCTGGCAGTCTGACCTCTTCATGAAACCTGATGGATAAATGACTTCTGGCTTGTCTGTCCAGAATTCTTCCAATCACCAAAATGGTGTTCTAGATACTTTCCTATTTCATTTTTGTACTAAAAATTCTTATTACCTTAAGGTCTCTCTACTGCTTAACATTGTATTGAGGGGAAAACTACAGCTTCATAACTGGCCATGAATAAGACTCTTTTGCCCAACAGGTTTCTGGCGTAAACAGGCATAGTAAAAATCTTTGTACCTTAGGAGGGAGGAAGGGCAGGAGAGGAACCATCCTCCCCCTCCTGAAAAAAGTGTGTCTACTGATGGACAACACAAATAATTTGTTGCCATTTGTTACATGCAGAATGTGTATTCAAAAATATACACGGATATACTACTGTGATTAAATTTCCTTCAGAATTATTAAAAAAAAAAAAACTATGCCATTTGAAGATACCTGAGTGTTGGTATAGCAATTATACTCTCGGATGCATATGTCTAACTTTCTTCTTAGTTTATCTAAAGTTAGCAGTGTGAGTTACCGGGGGCTTTTCAAATCTCATCATGAATGCTGACTATTATCGCACTCTTCTATGATGGGTGAGGAATAAAAGGCGTTTGGTGTTGTACCCATATCTTTGGGCACACTGTATAAAACAGGAATTCAATCTTGACTTAAAAGTAGTAAAGAAGAATTTTTTTTTCCTCTCTCATTTAGCAACTGTAAATGCTCACTTTTTCTGTGATAAATGTGACAAAATGTCAAGAAAATGATAGTCTACTGGAACCATGGAATTGCCTTTATCCATAAATAAATTTGAATTAAACATCGATATTATCAGTTGCTGTTCTCACTGGGCTGCTTTGCTGTATTAATCTTTTCAGTTCTATCTCACCCTCATGAGCTTTTGCTTTCAGTCAAGTAGGGGCTGGTGGCAGTTTTCCTCTGTGGTAGTTGAAAAGGTTTTTGATGTTTCCTAAGCTCTCTGACCTTTGTATGTGCCTATAGAAAAAGGTATATCATAACTGTTTTAAAACAGAGAAAAACAAAGTGTTGTGTGATGATAAAACCATCTTTTTTCTTTTCTCTTGTCCTTCAATTGCTTTTGAAAAGTCAAGTGGATGTAGATGCAAAATAACTGGATTTAAAAACAAAATAACTGATGCTGCTATTTGGTCAAACCCTTGTGTGCCAAAGACAAATGTGTACTATTAAATTGTGTGCATTTGAAAAATGATGGCTACGATGAAAATGCCAATAGAGAGTTAACTGTAGGAATTAGAGTGAAGATGACTGAGTAAAATGTTTCCTTTAGCTATTTACTGACACAATGAAACTGTCCTAATTAAATGACTGTTAGAGGAATAAATCAAAAGAATCAACTTTGAACAGTTGTGCTGCAGGTGACTGAACAGACAAGATGCCTTGTATCACCTTGCAGCAGCTAGCAATGAAATAGCTGTTGCCAGCTGAAGTGTGGGCACTTGAATAAGGATTCCGTGCTAGTTGCTAGCAATTCCTGCAAGACTTTTGGTGTTAGACTTCACTAATTATGAACGTCTCTAAATTAGTAGTGAAACACTGGGTGAGACATCTTCATGTTATTTAATGGGATTAGAAGTGGCTTTGAAGAGGGAGGCATTTACCAGGCTCTATTCTTTCTTTCATGATAGAGTTGACTGAATTCAGCCCTACCTTTCTGTATTGTGCTGAATGCTAAGGGCTTCTGACAAGGGTCTCAAAGCTGCATTCTCAAATGACAAGGTTTCTGGCTGGATCTGGTATCTCAGTAAACTGTCCATCAAAATGAGATCCTGGACAAGAGTGAAGCCTTGCTTCAGCAGAGGGCTGCACTAATTGAATGGCACATGGGAGGTTTGGCTGGAAGGAAAGCTGTGTGGATGTCTTAAAGTTCATGGTGTACTTCTTTACACTTCTTACAGTGCTTCATTTTCTTAAAGATTATGAGGAAGTTTACACTGGTTCAATGAAAAATGGGCTGCTTGAGCTTAAGTAGGCTATAGTGCAAGTTTAGAAGAGTCGCTGTTAAGGCAAAGTTATTCCTGGACCATTGGACTTTGTGTCACTGAGGTAGCTCTCTATAATCCCTTTATAGTCATTAGTAGAAAAAACAATTGAAAAATGGGATTTGTCTGATCCTTACAGGCACGCTTACCTTAGAATAAAATAATCAATTCCTGAGAAACACTTATTTTTCTTCTTTGGCTATTAAAGGAATTTAAATGACCATCTAAAAGTACTACCTATTACATCTGCACTGTAGATGTAAAAAAGCTTGAGATGAGTTGTAGATGCAGTGCTTACCTGGAATGCCTGTCTGCTTAAACAGCATTAAGAAAATTGTTAGTGATTAAACTAAATGCATTAGATAAATCTTGAATGATTACTCTATGACCCCTTTATTATCACATTAATAGTCCAGGTAAATAGTTTCTATATGCAAACTTATTAGTGTGTAGCTAGTAATTACTACCTACCAACATGCTGTAAGACTAAAAAAAGCACTAGCAATTAAAAAAAGTTATATTTCTGCCTTTTCCTCTCTTTGTGAGGTTTCCTGTGCTGGTCCAGTTTCTCACATGCACTTATAATCCTACAATGAAAACTGTTTTAAAGGATGTAGAACAATCTTTGTGCTTCTTTTTGATTGCCTGTTAAAAAAATATTTTAAAGCAAGGAATAGCTTGACACTATTACTAGTTTCTACATAAAAAGTAACATACAGTTAAAGTGTCCTTTTTTTTTTCCTTAAAATCCAGTGTTCAGATCTTGTAAAAGAGTTTTGCAGTACTCAGTACACGTCTGAAAGCATGTTGTATTTTTTGTTCCCTCCTTCCTTCCTACCCCCATAGGACTTCAAGTATGAAGAATAAGTCTGTGCAATGTTTACATATGCTTCATGATGTCTTTTCTTTAGAATAGGTCTCAGAATAGCTCACAGGAAGTGGGATTTCTTAACTCTTACACTGGTTTTTGTAGGATGAACAAAGTATGGTGGTAACTTGCACTTTCTATCGAGGTGCCTGTATTTCCACTGACATAGGAAAAAATGCCCCTTGACATGCAAATTATGAAAAAAAAAAAAAAAACAACAAACACAAACTAATCTCCTCAGAGAACAGAAGAATTTGTGCTATGAAATCACATTAGCCATTGTGTTAATATGAAACTGAAATGCTACAATTAAATGTAAAGTCTGAAGTGGAAGCATTTTTTTATTGCAGTAACATTATTGCTCATTGACCTGACCTGTAACTTATGACATGCATAATGCAACACACACTCTTAATTTAATGGTTGTAGTTTCTAAGTGTTCATTAAATGATGAATAGATCCCTCTGACATAGTCAAACCTTAATAGTATTGTTTGAAAATAGTTCATTTCTGATGCAACACTTCAAGACTTGATTAAGGTAATTCTTGCAGTTGACTACATTAGCTTGTTTGATGTATTGCCTTTTTATGTTTTCTTCTCCATCTTAATTTGAAAAGATTTAACTATATCAACATTATGACTTTGAGTAATGGCAAGGAAGATCTGCCAGCTGCAAAGTTGTCTTCTATTGCTTGCAGCTTAAGTCTGAGAAGCATATGGCAGTAATCACCACAAAATACTTTGCCTCACTTGGGCTTTTCTCCTTACTTTAGACAACTTAATATATCAAGGAGATTGAAGGAGGGGCTGGAACTTATGGTGCCTCTTGACTCTGCCTTTAGAGAACAGGAGTGACTGTTTTTGGTTTTTTTTGGTGTGTGTATTTCGTTAACCTGGGGAAGTCCATTTGAATTGGTTCACTTTCCAAGCCTACTAGCTGAAGAAGATACTCAAACTCAAGCTGCTACTACTATGGAAAAGTGAGCAGACTTTGTAGTTTCTCTTATTATATGTAAGTGTTTAATTCCAGAAAAAAAAGCAGTCTGTTTTTTTAAATACTACTACCAAGAAAACTTTTGTGGTTTTTTTGATCTCAAAGTGACAGACGTATGCTGCTGTGGCAGCTGGAGAAAGACAAGGTGAAAACAAGCAGCTGATATATGTATAGAGCTCACAAAGGGTAAACCAAACTCTGGGAAGTGTAATAATCCCAACTGATAAGTGCTAGAAGTAGTCCAAGATTTTAAAAAAAGTCACCCTAACACAGCAAAAGAAGCTCACTAGGCTGTGATTAATGTACTATCTTAACCAAATGATAGTAGTGTCTCTGCAGCATGTAGATGTGTGCAAGAAAAAACACAGTTCCATCCAAACTTGTTAAATATAGTGACTGACAGAACAGTAAGTATTTTGAAGAAGGGGAGCAAGTGAGGAAGAAGGGCAATTTATACTAACTACAGAAGTATTCATACTGTTCTTCAGTTAGCATTTTTGTGTTTAGTCATTTTTCTTTTAATAAGTATGTCCTCAAATATTGTAAGGACAAATTTTGTGTGCTCTAAAAGAAGAAGAAAAAAAAAATCCAGTGGTTTATCTGACACAAGAAAGACTGCCTGGAAAATAGCACTACAAAGGCTTGTGGTTCTTCTGTGGTACTGTCTCTTGGCTGTCAAGTCTAAATAGTTCTTCAACTATTGTGTGAACTGATACTGATGACCTAAAGATAAAAATCTTTAGCTGATCAAAGTAAGACATTTTAAAGGACGAAGGATGTTTAGAACATAATTGTAACTGTAAAACAAACCTCAGAAAGAGACAAAACAGGTCTCATGTAAAAAATGGCAATGTCTTGGTTTTGCTCGTTTCTTTCTCTTAACTGTCTCTCTAATCTTAACACAGAAACCATTCCTTCCAACTACTTATAAAGTGCTTGCTGAGAAGAGAAATTGAGACTCAAGGCCTGCAGTCATACTCGGCCTGAACCACACGACTGCTGGGCTTGTCTGAAAGTCAGGGTAAGTTTGTAGTGCAGTGAGCTACATTTGCAGAGTCACATTGACTTAAGGTGAAGAGAAGAATATATATTAACATTGATGAAAAGTCTAATGCCACCTCTTGAAGTTAGCCTGGAAATTGGGCTATAAAGGAAGCAGAATCCGATTAAAAGCAAGAAAGCAGACAATGTCAGTTTTGTATTGGTGTCAGTTCTCCTGTAAAAGAGAAATAGTGTCAGAGAGGTTCCTATCAAAGGTTTGAATTATACTGCTAAATCCATCAGTAATGAGTTAAGAATGATTAGAGACAAACTCGGATGAAAACCTGAGAGAACAGTTATTCAAATAGTTCACCTTCTTTCACTAAACAGCACCTGCGAGGATGCTTATTGAAGTAAATGAGGCTTTTACAGTCTGAATGCTTTTGGTACTTCACTTTTTGTGAACTCTCCTAAACTTCCACACAGGTCATATCTATTAGTTTGGTTTGTGCAGTCACCACATAGGAATGTATGAATAACAGGTTCCTTAAATTTCCAATCCAGTCAGGCAGCTCATTGCTGAATGAGAATTTCTTACACTCCCATTGTTACTTTGTGATTTGCACAAGGTACAAGTGGTCTGCTCAGCTAGCCTTGAAGCTTCAGTTTCTAAAAACCAAAACTTGTGTTTAATCTCTGCAGGCAATTGTATGACTGGAAGACAAAACAGTAATGAGTGAGGAATAAAAAGGAAATAGGTTCCTTTCCTGTGAATTACTGTAAGTTATAAGGGAGAAGTTATTAGACAAGGTAATCTCACCAGCAAGGAAAAAGCATGAGCTTTGTGGAGAAGTTACTTGAAGGAGCTCACCTTCTGCTCAGAAATGCTAAGGAAATAGTATCTAAATTTTACTGATGTTCATAATACTTCTATAACTTATGGAAGAGACAGTGTTCATTCCCAGAGTAATAGTAGTAAAGCACAATTAAACAGGGGCCTCAAGAGGCCAAAATTCATGGTTTCTATTTGAGTTGATGACTATGTTCACTTCTGACCTCTGGTGCAAGGGTTCTTAATTAAAAAATGGGCAAATTCAGTATCCAGTACGAAACATGAACAGAAGAGACAACCATATAGTTTTGTCAAGTGAAATAAATAGTTTCAAAGGTTGTCATTGAACAGCCTGACATGAGGGCTTTTTCTAATGAGCCAGGCTCTTAAACATGAAAGAAATAATTGTCTTGTGGATGTACAGCCTCCAGCCCTAATTCCAATCAGCAGTACAAGGCAGGTGGTCCTGCCACCAGGCCCTACTTCACTCATTAAATGGAGTAGGCTGATGAAGCTGGCCTGTCTCACAGGCATAGACATACTGTGTGGTCTTGGCAAGGTATTGCTGTTTCTGACAGAGCATTTTGTTTTTGAAACAGGTGTTTAGAGGATAAATACATAGACTGTGGTGTCCACATAGAAACTTTCAATCTCCTTTTCTAAAATATCAGTAGTCTTAGTTGATTAGAAAGAGAAAGCTAGTAGAAAATTCTGCTTTGGGTGTTTACTAAAAACATTCTTGGCAGAGAAGAGGAATGTTATGTAATAAAATATGCATTGATATAGCAGGACACATCTGGGCAACATGTTCAGAAACCTACTGAGTGTACTGTGTTCTTTAGGCTAACATGGTATTTCTTTAGGATGACCACAACCAAAGGGGGAGGAGATCTTCTTGATTTTGGAATGCAAGATGAACACTGGGGACAGGGAAGGAAAGAGGAGGTCAAGATTGTTAATACTGCAGGATGTTTTTTCTACTTAAGTCACTCTGAAGATTTTTGTGATAGCTTCAGTGACAAATCTATCTGAACAACTTTTTTCTGTGAGTTAGGAATAATTTAGCCAGGAAGGAGGTCCTCCAACAAAAGCTTTTGCATTGTTCAGTGATCCTAAGTTGCATTGAAGAGCAGAACAAGTAATAGAAAACCTCAACTACTATCAACTCCTTCACAATTTTTTTTGAATGTTGTTTTAGAGAGTGAATACTGATGAGCATCTCACAGATGCTTGCTAGCATAAATTAAGATCACATGAGGTCTAAAAAGTTCCTCAGAAAATGAGCTTGCCAATAAGTTAGTGGAAGGTTTTTCTGAGCAGTAAAGTGTTGTGCAGTGAAGAGATCAACACGAGCTTCAATTGAAACCAGAAGCAGGTTATTCATGATAGCTTAGATTCTGTGGGGAGCAATTTGGTTTCTTAACAAGTCTTCAATTTACGGTATTAACCAGCCACTCACACTTATTTGCTGCAAGTTTTCTGTGTAGCTGTAATATTGTCCATGGGTAGTACGCAGGCAGTATCTGAGAATTTTTTTGGAGTCTCTCCATCTGGGAAGAGATGGACAAATGTCTATGTGACTTTATAGCAAAGGTTTCTGAAATGAATCAGCAGTATTTGCCACATAAATTGGTCCAAAATCACACACTTACTGCCCACATGGCAGCAAAAAGACTTATTAGAGGTCAAGAAAATACAAGCTATGAGGAAATAATGAAAAAAGCTAGATTTTGTCGACTAAGGAAAAGACTGAGGGAAGGTGTAAGCCTTCAAATAAGTGTAAAATGTTGCTGGGGGAGATGAAAGCAATGACCTATTCTTGCTCTATATGCATGTGGTAAAGAAGCCATGAGCTAGAACTGCAGCAAAGGATGGTCTAGGCTTAGGATTAAGTTAAACTTTCCAAGGATTAGGTTACTTAAACATGGAATTAGGATTTCTACAGAGCCTGGTAAAATATCCAGTGAAATCAGTGGGAGAAGAGGTTATATTCCCACCTGTGGGAGTGATTTGGATGCATATGCCCTGCCCCAGGGTGAGAGCTGCACTGGGACATCTTCCAAGGCTGTGTGTTGTTCCTCTTGCAACTTGCAGTATCCTCAGCAAGATCATGGCCTCTGTCTTAGACCAACCTTAAAGGATATTTATAGTAACTATAACAACTACAAGCAGAAGAAAGCATTACCTTTTTACCTTGTATTGAACAATGTGTCCCCATGTAGGAGACGCTTAGTACTTTTTTCCCCCAAGATGTTCCCTTGTTCAAATCTTTGTTCCTGTTGACCTGAGTTACATGCCAAGTTAAGTAAAATCTTTGCCAAGTGCTTGTGAATGATTGAAATAACTTGACAAGTTTCATGAAGTATACTCTATATATTGAGAGATAAGTGGAGCTGAAGGAAAAAAAATGCTGTATTGTGGTGCCTTAGAACATCAGGAGGGTCTATTTGGTTGTTTCCCTGAAATTCAAATAGAGTCATCATCTAGAAAAATATTTTGAGCTTATAGCCTAGTTGAGTTTTTATTTTCTCACTTGTGACAGAACACTTTTTTTTCCTGTTACTGTTAGTAAATTGTACTGCTGAGTTGCATTTACCAGCCTGTTATGGCTATGCAAATTTGGGAAAACATTCATGTTCAACAGCTAACTAAATTTTCTTATTGTGACAAGGCACTTCAGGACCTAGTCAGAGCCTCAATATCAAGTAAATGAACTGGTGCTTAAAGCTTCAATGGCTCAGAGTGAGGCTATTCAACCTGCATCATGATGTATTTGGGAGCTCAGTAGCTGCTCTGAATTCAATGTGTCAGAATTGGAAAATTGGGTCCCATGCTTGGATCTAGATGAGGAAGGCCTGGGTATGCTTTGTCTGAAAGTAGGTGGCTGCAGAATTAGTTCCCTGTGCCAGGGTGTGAACAGCAGTCCTCACAGCGTGCAGAGGTTTTCTGGTTTCCTGACAGCAGTGTCTTTGTGTTGCAGTGATCCTAAATTAATCAATAAAATCAGGTTCTCAAAAGCAAGAAGTTTAGTGAGAAAACTAACATCCATCCCTTAGTTCTTGATATTCCTACATACCTTTTTCTCTATATAGTTTTAGGAACTTGAGGTATAAAAATTTGACCAAAACTTAAGTTTTATGAAATGTAAAAGTTTTTATTTTGTAAAGATGGGAAGTGGGAAACTGTTGAGGTTAAAGATGTGGATTTTTCTCTTCTAAGGACGCTTTCTTGGCTGTTTCAGTAACTTATTTTCCTGTATCAGTTTTGATCATGCATGAAATGTCTGTGGCTCTAGGCCATACAAAGAAAAGCTGGTTTTTAGCACTGAAAGCAAGAGGCAATGGCATTGTTTTATGTAATATTATCTTTTAATCTTTCAGAATTAAATTTGATGCAACTTTACTCCAAATTCTAACATAAGCTTTTCAGGGACAGCTGAGTTGTGCTGAAAGGTTAAATACATGAATCTAGCAAAATAAAAACCAAACAAACAAAAAACTTTAGTGCTTGATTATCTTTGCACCACTATTTGAGTCATTTGAAACTCCTGAACAAGTATTCTTGGGTTAAGAACAAATCTGAAATATGCATTTGTTGGTAGTGATAATATTGCTATGAAATAAACTATGCTGAATAGTTGATTCACATAGTCAAACTTATTTGCTGCCTTAAATCTTCAGCAAGGAAGACAAACAGAAAGGCTTTAAAGACCACAAGTCAAACCAGATCCCTTTGCTGTGACATGTTTGTCATGTCTTTCTAACTTAAGTTTCTGCATTTTTTTTCCACCAACAAGAAAGCAGTCCCTATGCTCTGTTTAAACTGTTTAAGAAAAAGATTTGGCCTTTGTTTGCTTTGACTCAGTTTGCTGAATGTGGCTGTTTCATGTTGTACATATTTCTTCAAATGTTTACTGTACAAGTTCAAATTTCATATATTGGTTTGGTTTGACAACGTGTATCAGGCAAAATTTTAGTAACATAGTAATGTTGCTTTTAATAGTGGCATAGACAAGGGCATCATTGTCAGCAAGTCCAAGGGAATAATGTGAAAACACATGCTTCTGATTGTTTGCTTGAGGCAAGTGAGACCATTGGATACAATTAAGGCTTGTGAGACTGTATAGGAGGACAAAGAAATGTATGGATGGATTATGTTGATACTGAAAAGTAGCACAGCATGCTGCTTGGAGTAGGTACAAGACTTTCCGTGCCCATTAAGGCAGACTGCATTATACTCACCTGGAATGAGTACATGGATATCGCTTACCAAGATCCTCTGCTACATTGCTAGCAGCCAGAATAAGAAAAAGACGAGCTTTCTGTTGCATCTTCCTATGAAACCACTTAAAGACCTGTTCAGTAATTAAACACTTACTTAAAATTTTATATCATAATTTGGGCTATATCTTAGATGGAGACTGCTTCTTTACAGATGTTTTTCCATTAGAGAGCAGAACGATAAGTAAGTTTAAAAGAAAGAGAGGACTGTTGTGGTCACAGAAGGGGAAGCATTCAGGAAAAAAAATCTGAAAGGCCTCTATCTGGAGGGGAGGAAAGAAGGAATGCATTGCTTTCCTGTCACTTACAGAAATTACTTCATTATGTCCTGTCCTGCAGAATTTTATCCTGATTTAATGCGCTGGGCTGTGGAGGTCACTCATGGTTTTTAAGTGGAAAAGCATATTTATGGATGGCTAGGTGGAATTTAAGTGATTACTAAGAAAATCTATGATTTTTATATTTATTCTGTGCAATGGAATTGGAATGTGAAAAATAGAGAAAACCAGCTCTTCTGTGACCAAGATGGCTGTAATCTAAACTGTTTGAATGAAACACTTAACTCCATTATTGACGGAATTGGAAAAGATAATGGAAAATACAAATTTGATAAGCTTACAGTTTCCATGTACAGCAGAAAAAAATGCATATTTTGTCCCTATCATCAGGTTATTAATGTATGTAGAATATCTTCATACATGTAAATGGATATTTCGTTAGGTATGATGATTGAAAAATTATATTCTATGAACTCTTCCAAACATGTAAAGCTAGCTGTCCCCTAGTATAACAAACCTGATACATTTATGATGATGGTGATAAGGCTTTTCTGCAAAATGGTGGTGGAGATCAACGTGAATGTACTATCTGATCTCTTTATATTTTGACTTTTCAATTTGTTTTTTTCACTACAGTAGGAGCTAATAAGCAAGTGAAGTTAAGATAATTACTGTATTTCCAGGCTTATGTCTAATAATTTTTCATGGTCACAAAGGTCCTTTCTTTTTAGGTACTGGCCTAAGCTGCTATGACTACATCAAACAAATCCAATATTAATAATGATTGAAGGAATCACAAAAATATTTAGAAACCAGTGAGACAAAGCAGAGATATTCTTCACCATGCTTCACCCTGTTTAAAGACCAGTAGACTCATATAAATTTGGCGTTTAAAGGCGTTTTTAATAACTATTAATAAGTTAATGGTAAACTTGAAACTAGAAGACTTAATATCAAGTTAAAACTTGCATATACGCTTTTTCCTTAAAATCTTTTTTTTTTTTTGAAAGACAACGGGTGTGATAAGGCACCTGGTTTTTTTAGGTTTTTTTTATTGGTTTACCTTCTAGTGGACTTCCTTAATAGCAATTCTGCTTTTTTGGGTCTACACAGGCTATTAGTTTAACAGGACAGAAAAAACACTTGACGGCTTCCTGCAGTATGTGCTTTTACCAGAGAATGAGTAAAATGTCTATTTTAGAATGCTTCTCTCTATAGCAGTAATAGATAATGTATGTTGAAATAACATATAATAAAAGAGTCAAGTAAATCAGGAGGAGTGTCAACTAAATTAGATGTTTGGAAACCATTACAGTTTACGAGCAGAAAGTAGGTCAAAATGATTGCATAGACTGAACTTCCTTCTCCTTCATCAGAGGCTTACAGTGGAACCCTAATATGAAATGAAACATGGAAATCAGTTATTTCTGTATAAGTGAATTTGTTAGTAAGAACAAATGCACTGGTTTAAATGCTAGCCAAATCAATTTTGAGAGTTCAAACTTTTTTTTAAAACTGATTCTGACCCAAAATGTGGTTTTGTCCTGGCATAGTTTAAGACTGCTTTTTTTCACATGCCCCTGTGGTGTTTTTCTAGTTGCTTACCAGTGAGGGAATGATTTTTTTTTTAATGAACTTCATATATATATATATATATATATATTTTTTTTTTTTTTTTAAGACTGTTTAGCTTTCACCCAATATAATCTAGTGGTTTGGCAGTTCCCCCCTCTTTAACTGGAAGCGTGCCTACAAAAGGCTAGCTAAAATCAACATTTAGATGGAGCTCTGCTTATTTGGAACTTACTATATTGTGTGTGTATAGATATAATTTACTTCATTATTTTTTTGTTTTTCTTGGATGTTGATCATGGTGACAAAAACTTATTCCCAAATAAATCAAAGAACTTCATTGCAGTTTATATCATGAAAAATGTGGGCATATTAAAAAGAATTAAGCAGCACCAAATAATTTTCAAAATTACCACTTCCATAGCATTTAAAAAAAATGTTTGAAGTTCTAACAGGAGCTAACAAAAAATTCAGAATCAAAAGACCATTGTAAAATGCATACTGCTTCCTATGTTCAGCTCAGTTATCATCTATCTCAGACTTGCGTTCAAATTAAGGAGCACTAGAAAAGAGCACAAATTGCTGTGTTTTCCAGAATAGCAAGGTGAACTCATCTAGTTAACAGTGGCGGAAGAAAGAGTATCTGAAACGTGGTAGCCAATCTCTGAAAGCAGTTACTAATAAGTAGAAATAATACAGAAAATACTTAAATTGGAAAAAAAGTGAAAAGAAACTGAAATTCACTCCTCTTTGTGTTCTTTTAATGGTGACTGTCCTATGAGAATAACTTGTTGTTTTGGTCAGTGAATTACTACAAAGACATGAAAAATATCTTGAATAGAACAGAGTATCTTATCTGACATAAGATAAAAATGTGTCTTTGCTATTAATGTTTTGCACTGTTATTTTCATAAATAACAACTGTTGTTTGTTCTGGTTGAAACAGACATCTTCTATGTCAAATATTTGTTGGCTTTCTCAATTTTATATGTAATTTAAATTCAGGTCCATCTTGGCAAATTATTTTTTTTTCTTACATGAAAAATTGTTTTTTGATTTCAGTATTCTTTTGAGAGTTCAGGACTGTATTTTCAACATTAGGGATCTCTTGTATCATGGAAATAACATTTTTTTTCAGTTACAAAAAATAAAACTTTATCACGTATTTCCCTTTTTGACAGTCTGGCAGGTATTGGTAATCCAAGTTTAAGGATTTTTGTACAAAGGTGGTAAGTCCATGGAATTCTAGGTTTTGAGAGGACTTCTTAGTTGACTTCCTGCTTGTAAATCCCATACAAAATCTAATAGAAAGGAATCAATGAAAGGAATCAATAAAAGCAACACTAAAGGACTAACTGAAAATTAAATACACTGATAAGCATACAGCTAGTCTCAAAATAGACCACAGGTAGGCTTAAACCATGAAGTTTAAATAACCTCATTATTCATTGGAATTTATCTTGATTAACACTGGTCTTTCTGATGACAGAATCTGACCAACAACACTTAATTTTAAAGCTCATGTTATATTATGTTTTTGGTTTCCTGGAACCAGATATGTCAATAACGTCAATGAGAAGTTGCTGTCTGCTCAGAATTTCTTCAAATTTAGTTGTTACACTAATTTTACTCTTTGAAATGATGGGCATCGAGTGGGAGTATGAGATCTGGCTTGGCAAATATAAAAGCTCAGTTACTCACATGAAACAACCTTTTAAGTGACAATGAGATAGCTTTGTCAGGGCATCAGGAGAAAGATTCTTGAATCATAGCTATATTCTTTCTCTGGCAGGGCAGATAATGCTATCGCAGATTGCAAAGACTTTTCAAGGGTATTTAAAATTTACTGACCCACTGCTGCTTTAGACTTCTGGATTTGTCAGCATGTTCTGTGTTGAACCTTAATTACTGGAGGGAGCAAGGGAACTGGGCGCATGCCGCCCTCACCTGAGCGTAGTGACAATAGGTGTTAGCTCAAGGTACTGACCAGCCCTCCTCTGCCTGTAGTATGAGCAGCTATCTGTGGGGTTATTCTGAGTGCTATTGAAAGGTAATGATAGCTGAAGGAGTTGCACAAATACTCTCATGTTTGATGTGATGATGCTTCAAGATGCAGCTCATCTCCTGGTCTCTCCTGAGCAGAGGAGAAACAAGGGCAAGAGCCTGCTGTCCATGCTATTACTCTCTTGCGTAAAGATCCATTCTGAATTAATTTATATTACTACATTTGAGCCCTAAATGTGACTTAAAGCAATTTTGCTCCTGACCACATCCATCTTTTATTGAGAAATTCAAGCTGTTCACTTTTTGAAGGGGCTGGTATAATGTGAAAGACTGAGCTGGATTCAGCAAACACAAGCCTACAGCTCAAATTACTGGTAAGTGTTCTGGAAAGGTAACAAAGAATGTATGCACATTTTGCTGAGGAACAGGACAGAACTACCCCAAGCTTTGATCCAAATTAGGTTTATAACACCTGGTTTGAAGCATTCATATAATTTGTAACATTTTCCAATATCCTGATATCATAAATATTTCCAGTTTCAGTAAAAGCCCTTTTCAAGACTCTTGTATCATGCTGCAGAAAAAAAGATAATCTAAGTGCTTGCTTGCACTTATAGCAACACTGGTTGCTATAGTCACACCTTAACTCACTGCATTGGGATACTGTATGCATGACAATTAAAACACAATGTTCAGCATTAGTTTTACATTTCTACTAACAAATTCTGTTTGCCAGTTAATCTTCTAAGTTGTTCGTTATTCCTTTTCTGTTGTGTGTTTGGTATACTCTTTGCCTAACTTCTGAACAAATTTCTTAAGCTGCTGGAGAATAGTTGTTCTTTATCTCAGAACAGTCTCTATTTTATAGTTCACAAAGAATCACATCTGTTACTAATGACCAGAGATACAACATTATTTAAATATCTTTAACCTCTTAAAATCAACATGTTACATATTTGCAATCCAGGTGGATTTCTATGATAATGTGGGCACATGTAGCTTAACATGAAAATGAGAGAGGTTTGTACTGTAAATAAAGGAATCTCAAATTTCCCAGAAACTTGTTTGGGTAAAAAATATTGACTTAGCTGTATGGAAACTCAGTTCAGGCTTCAAAGCATGAAAATAACACGTTGCCATGCTTTTGAAATGATCTTTCTAGACTACCTTAACAGAAAGAGTTTAAAAAACATGATGCTGTGCGCCGAAGGCTGCCTATATTCAGGCTTGCTAGGATAAATCTGTTAAATTGAACCTTTTCTAAACTGTGAATGGATGCCCTTCAAGAAAGGTTGATTTTGGATACTACAGGTTTAATTGTAGAAATTGATGCAGAAATCTTTGGACATCTGAGGATGCTTCAGCATTAGTGTATATGCTTTAACTGAGAGGATGTGGTGTTCTTAAGTATGATGGATGATGGATCCATCCATCATAAGATGGATGAGACAGTGCTTAAATCCAGGATATTTCACTGTGTTCACTGCTTTCTCTGTGAGTTTTTGTGGTTTTTGGTTTTTTGTGTGTTTTTTTTTTTTTTAAGAATTTAACACCTTTCCAGTTACTTTTTTCTTCATATATTTCTTAGTTACTTAATTTTAAAAGGACATGAGCTGACATTAGGGAGGCTGAAAATGTCAATCAATTGAGTATAACTGGACGACCTCAGTAAAAATGATACTGAAAAATAACTTGAGCTTGTTTTATTTCATCCTTAAGATTTCTATAAAAGCTCTTTTCAGTTTTGGGTAACACTAGCCATTACCATAGCTCATGCTGAAGACTGTAATTGATCTAACAGCACTCCTTTGTTGGTCTTTCTTATGAGATTCTAGCTAGGCATATACCACTTCTTCAGAGAAGAGAAAATCTCAGCATGCTGCTTTCCATTTTTTGTTTTGACTTTTAGTGCATGTTGAGGCTGGAACAATGATTTAAGATCTCATATGCAGTAAACATTGAGATTCATGCAATTAGGTAAATAAATGATATGGTAAAGTGTGTGCACAGTTGGGTTCAGAGCTTAATGCCTGGACTATTTTGCCAGTAATGAGTGTCTGAAGTAGCATAACATAAAGACTTGAAATACAGTATTACTTTGTAGCCAGAAGTCAGGAGGCTGCTGTTGGTTTTTTTTTAAGTCCAGGAATATTGTCAGTCTTTCCTAAGTTTCAGAAAGCATCTAATGCTAAATAATATAATCACAAGTATCCTTCACCTAAATAATGTCTTGCATGTTGATGGGACTTTTGTGCCACATGAACAGGCAGGGAGCTAGAAGATTAAGTTTTATGTAAGTTTTCATTTTGAGGTCTGACTGGTTTGTTTGTATATTATTCTCAAGAATTATGAGTAATGCATTTCTTAAGCCAGAGGAATTGAAATGAGATTTCAGTGGCTTAAATACTGTAAATTGTAGCTGAATAAAATTGCAATATCAAGCTGAAGTGCCTCATCAGAGAAGGGCTGAATAGCAAGAGCAGAGTAAAAGCTCTGAGTCAGGGAGGTAAGAAAAATAACTGATGAGTACAGGTGATGAGTATAGCAGCATGAAAAAAACTTGGAAAACAATTTTCTACTTAACATAGTTATCTACTTGCTGATCAGCAAGCAGTAAAATTCTCTTGTAACATCTTGCAGGATTTATCTGCAGACAAAATGGCTAACAATTTTGGGGTTAACATGCAACTTGAACCAAAACAACTGATCTTTCTTGATGTGACTTTAATGCAGCAGGAAGAGGTGTTTGTGCCACTGTTGTGATGATGGCAAAAAGATAGAATTAGCAAGGCAAGAACTTATTAAAAAAAAAAAGTGTAAGTTTTGGGAGGTGAACTGATGTTGAAAGAGTGGGAAGACATTTTTAGCAGCTCCTCAGAGCAACTTGGGAACAGTGAGGGCAGGGGAGAATTTACAATAACAGTCAAGACATGTCTGTGATGAGGGCAGAGGACTTCTCCATGAGAACCAGGAGAGGTCTGGCTCTTAATGTTTCCCGTCCTTATGTGGTACAGTTTCTAGGAAACAAGATGACATTAGGGTAAGGAGCTAGCCAGAGACACAACGGGAATGACCACACCAGCTATTTTGAGAGTTGTCATTTCAATAAAGGCAACTTCATCTAGGACCTTTCTCAAGTTCAAGCGGTTACAGAGTTCAGTCCAGTCTGTCATTCTTCTCTGAAATAGTCCCCTGATAACTGCAAGTCCTCCAAAAGTCTAAACTCTCTCAGTTGCACTAGAAACTATGCAGATGTAGTTTTGATGTATAAACATCCTTCACTTCTGAGTGCTGTTGGACTGTTTTAGATACCAAAAAAATCACAAGGGAAGAAATGAAATATATTGGGTTTGATATGTCCAAGGAAAATCTGGACTTGAATGGCAGGCTCTTTCAGAGGGTCAGTGTGAATTAAGAAATCTTACCTTGCCTCAATTCCTACCGTGTATTATAGGGGTAGTACTTAATTTCGTGTAATCGTTTTTTCTAAGCTGTGTAAGTAGTTGGATCAAAAATCTTTATTCACTATACTTGTGAAATATCTAGAGCAAAGTAGTCCCATCCCCTCAGGATTGTCTCAATACTAACTAGGGATAATGATGAAAGTCTTTACTGGATAATGATTATTTATGTAGCTCTAAGTTATACCAGGTATCTGTATTTCAGTACTAAAAAATATATTTTTAAGCTTTTTTGGGGATAAAGCAATATGATTAGTGTTTTGAAATGTTATAAAACAGTTTTATTAAACTTTTTGATCCATTTTTAAAAAGTCATGAAAGAAGAACACAGTAGGCTTTTCATCTTTGGAAAGAGCTTTTTTCCTTCCTTAAAACACTGTCTATTAATTTATGTAGCCTGTATTTAGTTAGTGCTGTCAATATAGCATTCTGAATAATATAATTTAATTTCAGCTTCTTCAGAAGCTGAAAGAGTTCAACTGTAAGACCTTCAGACACCTAAGAAATATCCTGTGAAGAGCTGCAGCATGACCTCATGTTTTGTGTTCTACTGCGTAGATATTTTGCCTTGGTAAAAGCACATATGCTTCTGAAAGCGGATGCTTTCTTCTATTTCTTTTTGATATTTTCAGATATAGCATGTGAGTAATCCTTTTACATTTACAAAGTATTCAACTAATGTCCTTTTTTTTTATTTCAAGCTTGTTCTGGTGGCTGTGTGCTCCTCATAACTGAACTGATCTGCTGTGACTCCTTTTCTTTATTGTTTAATAGGGGTTTTCAAGCCTTCTAAGCCTTCCACGTGTCAGAATGAGGAAGTTACCATATAGTATTGGACTTTATATAATAATGCTAGTAGAAAACAGACTAATAGCAGTTACCTGACAATACAGTTGCATAAAGCTTTATAAAAATGAAACCATTAAATTTGTTGTATGTACTTCTCTAAATTAAGTCCTTGCAGGTCTCACATACAGTGTCCGGTAAGTCATGGTGTAAGAAGCCTTGAAAACACTTTGCAACACCTGATGATGGGCCAAGAAAAGACTTAATAGTGTGTTTGGGGTGTAAATACTGGTTTTAGCCTAATGACAGTTGGAGGAGAGAGGTAGTACCCTAGCCATTCCCCACTGGCCAGTCTTGACTGATGTGTTAAGAAAAACATAACCATTCATGTAAACAGCCCACTTAAAACTGCCTGTATTGCTTATCGAGCCTTAAGGAACAGTGGAGTTGCATAAACTTTCTAGTCCTGCACCACTTTTAAAAGAAGTCAAGTCACCTTTTGGTCAGGTAAAGGATTACAAAGATGAATGGTGTGATATTTCTTTATTTTTATAATTTTTAATCACAAAGTGTTTATCCTCAGTAATACTCTAGAGGGATGTTAGACTAATTTCTATTCAAGCTAGCCTGAGCCAGATTTATGTGCACCAAGAAACTGGTCAAGGACCTCTTTGAAGTGTGCATTTAGCATTCTTTTTAATACTAGGGGAAATTTCTGTGAATTGAAGAAAAAAGTTTTGTTTCATTTCTTCAAACATTAGGAAGGCATTGGATAGAAAGTTATATAGAAAAAAAATCTGTAAATAACTTTTTCAATAAATAGACTGATTCTAGTCAGCATACTTCATGGAAAGTAAATCTTGTTAATTAAATCATTGTTATGTAGTTGTAAGTGCTCATAGGACAAGACTTAGCTCATATGACTTTTCAATAAAAGGTAGAATATGCTATTGAAACAGTCTAAGCTAAGTAATTAGATGTTTGCATGATGGAATGCATAAATGATTTTTAAGGATGGACTCATCCAGTATGTGGTTTTATGGTAGATCCTGCAGTCATGGGCTCTTGAATGCTTTTGCTGAACAAGTTTGTCCTTGGATTATTTCATGTTAGAAAAGCTTGTAAACACTAGGCGAAGGTGGGAGAGCAACAAATAACAGTGCAGACCTGTTGGTGGGACCCATTCAGAGAAGCTGCTGGAGGGCATCCATGTGAATGTGGTTTTGGTTTCTTATAGCAGCTCCACTTATAATTAAAAACAAGACGCTATTGGAAATGGTGCCACCCAAACTTGCACCAGTTGTCTCAGACTTCTGAAAGGACTAGCTCCCTGTTTTGTGCTACTGCTGAAAGGAAAGGGTAACTCTGTTTTATAACCTTGGGAACAGGAAGCAGTCAATTGTTTTAACTGTACAGGTATAACAACATCAGGAGCCTGGGGTGGGGGAGGAGAAAAAAACCAAACCCAAAACCAAACAAAAACCTGCAAGGCATTAAAAAAAAAAAGCATGGTATGCCTCTTACTGAGGGATCTGTTATTTGGAAGGATTAAAAGATGACCTTGTTCTAACCTAAATATTTTTGAGGGGAAGAGTATTCTGATGGTAGACTACTTTTTTTAATGAAGTAGAAAGTGATGAGATTCTGCCGTTAAAAGGTGAACATAGACAGATTGAGCCTAGAAATGAGAAATGTATTTAACAGTGAAAGTAGCTAACTATTGACATGTCTTAGCTATGTATATGCTTGCTTTAACCTCATTTGACCTTTGAAAAATTGTTTGTCTTGAACATCTCTTTGAGCTGCAGAGTTGGCTTACAGACTTCAGGAAGAAATAGTGAAGTCATTTGGTTTGTTGTACCAAAGAGGTCAGACTCAGAGTTTTGCAATGTTATGGATTTTAGAACATAGGACTCTCAGTTACAATATATGGTTAGATTCCTTGACCCAGCTTGCAGCTTGTATGCATCCCAATTATTTTTTCTATACTCATCATTCAGATGAGGAAAAACTGACTTCAGCTACTGCTCACCTGTACAAGTGTGTTAAGTTTCTAGTCAAGTGTTCCAGGCTTTTGAGATTGTTATGGTTCAGAGAACTGCAAAGGATGTTAAGTTATTCAAATGAAAGTGCTTAAAGTATTGCAATTAGTACCATTATGCTTATGCAATGAAATATGTGGAATGTTAAATGAGTCAGCTAAATGTTTGTTTAAAGCTGTTTGGATAAAGCAAAATTCTATCATGACTAAAGATACTTCATGTCACTCATTTAAATAAACTTCATAGAGCAAGTAGTGCTGGAAACTGGTATGTTGATCACAAAATTTCATATTGTCATGCTTGTTTGATGTACGGCATGAATAAGAAAAATGGTAGCTTGAGGAGTGTGCATGAAAAAATGTTACTGATACAAGGGAAAAATAAACAGGTTTAATTCTGCTTATAGCATTTCATATAATACCTTGTTTGCACCACTGCTAACTTACGGCAGTCTGTTATGCCTATATATTTTGCAAAACTTTCATACCCACTGGCTTGCATTTTCTGTAGAAAGCTTTATAGAGACTTGAATACTCAAGCTGGATCCAGTTTATTTTTACTTCTGTAATTAAGACTAAAACTGATATAAAAGACTTAACCTGCAACTTGAAACTAACTATCAAAACTACATTAAACAAGTGATAACACAAACCTATGAAAACTAGGTATACAGACAATTTAAATTTTCAGCTTTTGTTTGCTTCCTTTGAGGATGTTTTTTTAATCAGGCAATAGTTGCTCTTTAAGTGTGGAGAAAGTCCATAATAATAATCAGTCTAGTGTAACTTCAACCTCCATACAAGCCTAACAATGTGCACATCCATGAGGCTGATTTAAAATCAGCTTAATATTTTTCAGCATAGTTAAGAAAGCTGTACATCTTATGGTAAGCAGAGTACTGAATGGCCCTCAGTCAAAAGATCCAATGTGAGAGACAGTGGAAAATCTTAATGCTAGATGAAATGGGATATTTAATATGGATTGTAAATGGTTACTTCTTGATAAGTGGCGTGGAATCTGAGCAGCTATTTTTCTGCAACATGATGGTAGATTCAGTGTTGACAGAATCAGTGTATGAAAAAATTAATGTTTTCTTTTTTTTCCCCCCCAAAAAAAAGAAAGTGTGCTATGGCTTGGTCAACCAAGTCTGGGTTTTAAACCCAGTTAAGTTCTTAGAATGTGTGATGGATAAGTCTCTCTTTAGGACCTGTAATCATGCAAATTAGACTTTGTATTCCGCTTGCAGCCTTAAAAGCATTATAAGGTGGAAAGTTCGTCACTACTGAACAGTCCCCAGGACATCTGGAAAGAAGGGATTTGTAGGAAAAAAAACCCAAAACACAACAACAAAAAACAAACAAAACCCCCACAAAACACCAAAAAAAACCCCAAACCACGAGTATAACAAGTCAGGCCTAAAATGCTCATTCCTTAGTTTCTCAAATTTTGCTCTGTTTCTTAAAGTTTGATAGAACATAAGCTTTAAAGCAATGACGGACATTGGTTAATCTTAATCTCATATACTTCAATTCTTGATAGATGTTTTCTGATAGTAATATTTTATTACTAAACTCAGCTTGGTTTCTCACTGAAAATACTGAACCCAACTTCAGCTGAATAACCAAAGCAGCCTGACAAAAAATTATGAGCTTTTTGACTAGTGATTAATGCTGTTAGCCCTGGTTCAGTAAAGATTTCTGATGAACAAGTTTAATTTTTTTTAGGTCAACTATCATTTAATCTAACTTATGTATACATTATGTAATTGCCATTATAAAATTGTTCTAAAGAAGGCTGAAGATGACAGTGGTAGAAATTTGAATCTTAATGGAAAGCTCTTAGAAGAGAAGTTGACATGCCTAATAAGAAGCTTAGAGAAGGGTTTTCCATAATACAGTACTTTTTTGTCAGTATTGAGTGTGCTCATTGGAATTTCTGGCTTCTACTATACATTGCCTTAATATGCTGACAATTATTAATGAATAATGACAACACAAGTGAAAAAATGTAAATGGAATCTTATGTTTGCAACCTAAAATTGATTTATCCTATTGTCAACTTAGGCTATACTAAGACTGTGCAAGGGTGGCTCCTTGCTCTAATGTCTCCTCATGTTTATACTCAGCCACCTTCTGCTTTGTGCCTGCATTTAGTCTCCTCCAGTTTCTTTCCTAGAGCCTAGAGTGCAGCTCTTTAATTTTGTGAGGTGCTCTACTGTATTGTGTGATAGACTGAGAGCTGGATCACTTACTAAGTGTAGTTTCCTTTAGGTTGTACTTGGAATGCATCCTAAAGTAGTAAATAACACTTTAGAACTGCCTTGTCACCCTTCTTGCCCTTGTCTAGTTTCTTGGTTTTGCTTCTATGTGGCTGTCTTTCCCACCTCCACATGCATTTGTGAAAATACGTGGTAAATTCTTCCATGCTAAAACTTGATCAAGCAGGATTAGGGCCCTGGTCCAGACTTACTGTGCATCCATAAAATAGCTCTTCTGGTGTTGAGGGGAGGGTACATTGGAAGCTTGTTCTGAAGTGAGCAGAAATATTTAGGTTTAATATGTGACTGCGTCTTTCAATAACTCTTCAGTCTCAGTGTTTATTAAAAGACAAGCAAAAGTTCTTTTAGTACTTTAGAGACAGAAATCACTCTAATTTGGTAGCTACCCAGTAACTGCTTTTAGCCTTTTTACTCAAACTGCACTCAGTAACTAAGGGTGAAGCACTCTTACATGGTGGGCTGTTTGTTATGTGCCGAGTGAGTGAGCTTCTGTCCACTGGCACAATCTCCTAAATAAGACAGATAAAACTGAACCACACCTAAATATCTTTATCTGTTAAAGTAGTTAGCTGGAATGCGAGTTGCTTACTTACCTGCACCTTCATTAAGTACACTCACTCAAGTACTCAAGTTGGGATTTACGTAGTGATGTGCAAGTGAAACCTTACCATTAAAGGATGGGGGTTTTGGCGAGCTGTCTCCCATCTCTTGACTAGTGATGCAAGTTGCTGGAAGATATTTCCCTATCTTGCAAGACCACTACCTGCTGGCTAATGTGCTGGGTTGTGGCCAGCTAATGAAGACAAGGTGGGATGAGCAGTGGGAGAGAGGCAGAAGGACAGAGCAGAACTGCATAAGCAGGTGCAGCAGAGGAAGCTGGGCTTAAAAGTGAAGGCACAGACTTTAAATGAATAGAAAATTCTTGAGAGCTGTCAAAAATTATTGATGATATATGTAGTCAATTACTGTGAAAATTAGCATGTTTCTTCTCTCTCTAGTCTAATTTTGGCCATCTCTTGTGTATGTAGAAGAGCAAAGCTAAATCTTAATCTAAGAACATACTGCAAGCCAAAATAATTAAGCCAAATAACTTGTTTTTAAGCTGACTGCTAAATATTCATAAGTGCTGAAATGTAGCTTTAAAAAGTGACTTTTTTATACAACTGTCTAACTTCTAAAGAGCCTAAATAATCTTTGAAAATATGGTTGGAGCACTTCAGAATATTTTCCTGTTTAGCTAGTAATTGCATAAAGGCAGAAGCTATTAGCTAGTGCCTGCTTTATAAGAAAAGGTATCAACCAGCGAATGGACAATGAACTACACAGCTAATGGCATCTTTAGCAGGAACGCCAATGGCAATGGTCTATGGTATGTAAAAAGCAGAAAGGATAAATGGTGTTGAAATTGCATCATGGTTTTTCTAAAGATATGAGGTGGAAATTTTAGTTTTTCTTTTAGGACGAAGGTCCTAGTCATGTTTTAGAGGGTGGTAATTACTTATTTTTCTTGGGGTGGGAAAAGCTCTACTTCTGGTTCAAATATATTGTTAGTTTGTTCTTATGGCATAGAAACATGACCATGAAAGATTTTTTGGCTATTTAGAGAAAAGACAATTTGCTAGCACAGCACTCTGGATTTCTGCACCTATATGTTTATTCTTCTGTGGTTTACAGGACATGCGTTTTTCGTCTGTTCAGTATGAATCTACACAAGGCATCTTTGAACTACCTGGAATACAGTTTTGGTATGAGATATTATAACCAGTATAGTAATTAATATGTCCCTATGGAGCAATTCTCTCATTGTTTTTCCTCATGTTGAACCCTGGAAGGAATTGGATAAGCTTCTCCTCTTTTTTTTTTCCTCAGGTTACCTGAAAACCTTTAAACTGTTAGAGTGCTTCAAACTGAGTATAAGTATATGCTGGATTGCCAGAGTGATAACTGAAATTTGGCCCCTAGTGCTGAAGCTTTCTTAAGAAAACTTGAAAATTCAAGTTTATTATGAAGATACTTAGCATAGTCCTCAAGGTTTTTTTGGACCATGAAGGATAACATTAAAAAAAAAAAAATAGCTGCATAGGCAATATTCAGTGCAAGTGCTGCCATGTCTTTATAGGACTGCTTTACATCAAGGGTCATAACATCTGGGAACAGGGAGCCAATGATAGTCACAACAGTGATAGCATGAGGTGCATTGCATTTTTGAGGACAGAGGTGAGCTCCAGAAAACACTGTAGGGTGGCACTGCAAGCAAAGGACGCGTGAGCCAGGCTGGAGGATGAGGTTGTGTGGATACAGGCAGGTGTAGGCACAAGCACCCCTGCAGAGTGGTTGTCTCCCAGAGCCCTGCTCTGTCAGGATTGAAAATCCAGGACTGGTCTTATGTTGTTGAACATAAAGGTCTACTCTTTCAAGAAGCTTTCTGTCATCTAAAATGAAGTTATGCATCTTTCAAGTTGGAAAGATAGCAACTAGGGGCATGACAAAAGCATAAAACTCCTACAGTTTTTCTTTCCTGCTACTCACTCCAGGTGTGAAAGGGAGTAGAAGAAACCTATATGAAAAATATAGCCTATACAGTGTATAAAGTCTGTGTCAAATTCTAGCTCCATTTTCACCAGACAATTTACAAAACAAATAGGTAACTGAATTAATATGCTGTCAGCTTTTTCTTCTCAGCAGTACTGGGTATTCTCTTCTAGAAGCAAATCCAGTGACAGGATGATACATGTGCTAGTTGGGACAAGTGAGAGCTCTGGGTTATGGAAAAAAAGTTACTTTTCCTCTTGATGGTAAGACAGCTCTTCAACTTCTGATTAAAAGCTAGTAAGGAATTTGGGGAATTCTTTTTGTTTCTTTCTAGGTAGGAATAGAAAAGCATGGAAGAGACTAGTCTAAAAATATAAATAGTAAATATTCTAGAATCCCAACAGAAAGCAAAGTGACCACAGTCTTAGTAGAGTTGTATGAGATCTGTTTGCACCTTTCAACCTGCCAGTAATTTTCCTTTGGAACAAGAACTGTTGTAAAATGTTTTCAGACCCAGATTCAGGGTTTTTTTTCAGTGGAAAAGTGTTGAATCACTTCAGCTGGCAGGCATGGTAATACCATAGGGCTTAGAAATGGAATAAAGTAACAAAAGGATCTCAACTCATTATTGGCTTTTATCAGCTGTGATACAGAACAAAATGTCATTGGTTTCAACTATGTTTGCACTCAGTCTGATATCACTACCCACAAGACATCTGCTGGGAGATTTAATTTTGTCACACTGATGGCATGTTTTTTTTTTTTCACCAGGGGAATGAGTTGAATGTGTGTAGTTAATGATAGGACCCGTCTGCTGTTGTGCTGTCAGAAACATCTTCTATCTAGATGTAAATATTTTACATAAACTTAAAAAGACAAAGGCTAACTTAGTTTCCGCAGTTTGTACATACATCAGTGCAGCAAAGGGTAAAACATCAGTCATGTTTCTGTCTAGATTGCCTAGGGATGAGAAAATCTAGAATAGCTTGCTACTCAGATTGCAAGCACATTTCTACTGGCCTCTCTTAATAAAAAAGACACAACATCTGCAGGGGAAAGAGATAAAAGGCCAGAGAGAGTAGGAGATAACAAAAAAAGAAAAGCAACTTTATCTCCAACAGGTGAGTGCATTATATAATGTAGCTGATCCTGCTCATCAGATTAAAAATAGAATGAGTTGTGTGAGGGTACAGGAAAATAGATATCAACTAAAGAAAAAGACTTTCAATGAAAGAAACATTTGAAAAACATTTAATGGTAACATGTTCTTTGAAAAAAGGAACAACCAGAAAGTCTAGCAGGGAACAGCCTATGTTCTTAAGTGATCCTTTCCTGCTTGTTTGTTTTTCTTGTTTTTTTGACTTGCTGATCAGAACACTCTGTCATGGTTAACTGTATATAGGCTTTATCTTCTATAATCATTTAAATTTTGGGCACTTGAATCTTTTGTACACTGTAAAAAGCTTGAAAACTGAAGTGATGGAAATAAGAAGAAAACCCCCATACTCAAGTCAATTTCCCCATTTTTCTTTCTATTTATATCAAATGATGATTTTTTTCCCTTTGCCAGTTAAGTTGTATCTGGAAAAATAAAATAAAATTAAAAAAAAAAAAATGCTGCTAAAATGTGAATTTCAGGGGTATTATCTGTTTGTCTTGGTCACTAGCAATTTGTCATTTGTAAGGGCATCTGGGTTGCTAAAATTTGAGTTCAAAGGCAATATGCTTGGACCATCCGGACTACATGAGTTATTTTTAGGCGAGCCCTATGTCAATAGACTAAAGGGAGATGTGGACCATGCACTCCAGTGGACTTTTGGGTGCACAACAGCTGTGCCAGCAGTGATTAAATATCCCAGTAACATCACTGTGTGCTGCAGAGGAATGCATTCTGGAGGGTGCGTTGAGTAGGAGGTTCCAGTATCCCTTCCTCTCTCTAGGGTGAACCACTGCAGCTGATACTTGGCTGTTAGCACTGTCATTTTCTCCTCCTGAATGCTGTCAAGATAACTTGCCTTCACAGTAAACTAGCACTTCCAAGTTGCTTTTCTTCCTTTTGATAAACTGTTAAATATTCTTTCCTTCTAAAATAACTACTTTATCTTGAAATAGCAAGTGTTAAGGAGGGTTTAAAACCACAAATCTAAACTCAAGAAAGCTAGAAGCTTAAAATTGCATGTATTCATGCATTTGTTTCTTCCAAGTATGTGCATGAATAAGGAGAGAGCACACGGAATTCTCACCTGTTCTCTAGACTGGTACAGATCTGACCTGAAATTATTTTTCTTTCTTTCCTTTTATCAAACTGAAATTCACAGCCAAATTAAAGGTAGTTTCCCACATCATCTTCCTTTCCAGACAAATTTAGTCATTAATATTAAATGACTGCTTTTAAATACCTGCAATCACTATATTCACTAAGATTGATCACTTTGTGGTGCTTTGCATTGTTGTAAGGTCTTCCTTGGTATAGAATCATGCTTTTTTTTTTCTTTCTTGTTAGCTGGAAAGACCTAGATGAAAATACATGAAAAATGTATACTGTCTAGTAGAGACAGCACCAGGGGTGCTGAAAAGGGTCCTTTTATTCATGTAATCAACCTCGTTTCTTTTGGTTTACTTCATGAAGATTTTTAGCACATGCTTTTCATTTCTGAACATCAAAAAATGCCTGTTCTTGGCTTTGCCCCCTGCCCCTTTTACTCTCATCCTAAGATACTTCCATGTCTCCCTAGGACATTACGTTGGTAACTACTATTTTCATCCCTGTGAACTACACATGCACACCCCACCCCACTGTGGTTTGATAGGCAAAAAAATTTACATTTGTTGTTAATTTCACACATTGCTGATAGTGGAGAGTAGTCATCATTGTTCTAAACTTCAAGTTTTACTTGGTTATTTATTATGCCTTTTTATGCAGGGTTTGGATGAATTAGTGTTTGTACAAGTGACATGACGGGAAGGATCATTATTTCCATTGCTGCCCTCTGGGGACTTCACTAAATCTGATGCAATGACTGATAGTTTCAGGCTCAAGTATTCTGTTCTTTTATGTCCGATGCTTCCCCGATTTCTGTCTCAATTTTTGCTTTTTTGCTTTTGTGAATGTCTGTGTCCTCTGCAAGTCCTGTCAGAAAGTCCGTGTTGTTAGCAGTAATGTTATATTTTGCAGTATCCAAATGTTTAGTAATTTGCAGCACAGCACACAAGCTGCTTCTTACAGGTCTGTTGAAATTTGAAGTATTTCCCAGCTTTACAAGGGTAGAAGCTCACTTTCACAACCATTTGAGCTTTCTGTTTGAATCATGAAACAGTTACGGAGTAATATTTCTTCAGGTGATAGGAACATGTTTTCCAGTAGGTGAAGGACAAGGGTTTATATACAATGATGTGTAATGTTTTATATATATTTTTTTTTATTATTTTTAAGCAGTAGTTTCATTTAGTGGTGCCCTTTTTACTATAATGGGCTGTGGTGATCTCTGCTACAAAAACCTTCAAACAAGTGAAGTCCAATCAACCCTATTATCTTGGTTATTGTTTCCTTTTTATCTGTATCGTGTAGAAAAGTAAAGTATGATAGGTCTGTTAAATTGGTTCTAATCTTTGTTTTCATTTTAAAAAATAATCACCCATAATCCCCATATTCTTCTGCTTCCTTCTCTATTATGTAGCTGTACATGTGTTCCCCTTAATTTTACTGGAAAATACAGAATTAAAAGTTGTTTATTTGAGGGACTTCCCACATTGAAATATATACTATCTGGGGGAAGCTGAAGTGTTTCTGTTCACTGTCATGACTACATATATGCAGGCATGGACAGCTAAAAATCATGTGCTGCTCTTCTGTTAACAGTAAACCAAAACCACCCTATTGCTTTTGTGTCTTTCTTGATGGTGGAGATGTGGTATGTGCTTCTTGGCTCTGATATGCAGTCTTGCTAACCTTATGAAATACTTTGCTTTACATAAAACCTATGTGTGAAGTTAAATGCATCACAGATGAATTCTAATGTTTTAAAAATTTGTAAAGCTTAACTATGAGTTGCGTTTTCTTTAGTAATGATTATTAGTGGGCATCTGTTGTCATGAGAATAAAGTGCACCTGGTAGCTACTATTTTAGATGCATAAATCAAGTCAACAAAATACTCCATCCTTAGTTAAAAACAGAAGGAAAAACAAACAAACAAACCCTAAAACCACCCTAGTAATCCCAAATCCCACCTTCTAGCTTTAACATATTTCCACAAATTGTTGTGAAATTAATCATAAATTAACAACTCCCTCACTGGATAATGCTATTGTTAACTCAAATGCTGCATCATTTCTCAAGCTGAGTTTTATGCTTGGGAATTCAAACTGTTTCTTATGGTTTCTTAAGCAATGTTATATTCTCAACTTGCCTTAGACAGCCAGGGTCAATCTGAATAATTCACTGTACGTTCTTGCTTTTTGTTTCTTCTACTGAAGAATCACTGTATCAATATTAGCATATACTACTTCTAACAGGCTGTAATATTATTGTGGTTGAAATAATGATACTTTTAAAATGAGTTATAGTCCCTGGATAGATTAAGATTTCTATACTGACTTCTCTGTTTAGCTATGTCATCCTTACTTGAAGTCCCAAGGAAGAACATACTTAGTTTTAAGGCAGAACTAGCTTGTCATTTGAAATTTTCCTACACTTAGTCCTAAAGGTATTCATGAAAACATGTAAATTCATTCCTTCTGAAGGAAAAAATGCTGAACGTTGTTTTGTCTACAGTCAGTGAAATGTGGTTGCCTTGGGCATCAATTGAGAAGTTTTAAAAACATTGCCTATGACACTGTATGTGATTAATGGTAACCTGGCTTCTTGCAGTAACTGGACACAGAACCAGCTCAAGGTTCTCTCCTATTTTCTGTGAAAGTTGAAAGATTTTCCTGCTTTACAAGCTCACTGGTAGTATTTCATGACAGTTAATACTTCCTCATGGCAATGTCTGGTGATATGCTCTTGATCCTAGTATTACCTTGAAGTGAGGGGGTTTAAGTACCTTGGGCATCTTTAAGAAAAGAAGTCACAGCAGGGCACGCTTTCTAAGACTATGTGGGTTTCATGTAAAGTCAAATCCTTTCTCTGTGCTGTAACTTCTTCATGTCCACGTTATTAAATGCCTACATGTGGGCTATAATGTCCCTTGCTTTCTCTTAAAGCTATTGCCAGGCCAAACTCCAATATCCAGTGAGGATAAAGCAGTAGGTCCTAGCTGAGATGCACTTTCTGAAACTGTCTCAGAGAAGCTGCCACCAGGTAGCTGCTATTTCAGAAGAGATGAGGAGCCCAGGTGCTTGAGTCATCCTGCTATTGGTGCCGGGAGGTGGCAGGCACTAAATTCCTCTACAGGAAGCACTATTAGCTGCCACCTTCTTTGTCTGGCTGTGGTTGGGAAAATTTCTCCTAAGAGGTTGACTTAGCTGTAGAGGATCTCTTCTTCTTGGTACTAGCAAGACTCCAGAGGTGGCCTGGAGCAGTGTTGTTGGCTGCTGAATAAGGGCATGCCTCCCCTTTCGAATGATGATATAAAGCAGTACTCAGGGAGTGTTCCTGTAGAGCTGACCTGGCAAGTTGGCATGGGAAGAGATAATTTGGATTAAATAAAATGTTTGTTCTAAAGTTGTCTCTTTAGAGTCTTATTGTACCACTTGCAGTTTATCTTACACATATGAATAGAGGTATCATTTTCTGCTGGGAGGTTTTGTAAACAGCGCACCAATGCATCTGCTCTTGCCTGCTGAAAAAGTCTTGCCATGCTTTCTCTGCAGTTCTAGTTAAATCCTCTTTACAGCAGGCACCAGTTTTCAATGGCAGGTGTTTGTTGCTGCTGCTGCTTGTTCTCTCTGACTGAGGTGTGTGCTACCAGCTGAGATCTGTACCCCACTGGAAAAAATGGTAGTGGTTAGGTCAAAGACCTAGGCTAGGCCAAGCATCGTGTTATCTGTAGTCTTGCTGATTCATAGTGACGCTGGAGGCTAATGCTTAAGATATGTAGCAGTTACATCACAGACAATCACAAAAAATACAAATATAAATGTTTGCAAGGTGATCTAAAAGGAATGTTGTACTAGTCTGGATGTGATCAAAACAGAGATTGAGTTTGATAACAAGTCTAGCACTTCATAGTTTGAAGCAACATACTTCTGTGTGATGTTAACAGTATGTCTTGTAGCAGAAAAAAAGATGTGAATAAGAGTTTAGGCGTTAGGTAATAGAATAGAACCATTTAGGTTGGAAAAGAACTTTATGTTGTATAGCCTGCATAGTAAGTCAAGATAGTGGAGGGAGATGATACCATACTATTGCTGCATTCATCTTTTCCCTTCAGATGCATCAATATTGCACTAAGCCTCAACAGGTGTATGTAGTTCCATTGATCAGGCAGTAAGGACAACTACATAACCTAAAACTTGTCAGCATCTGTATAATTAGTAACAAATATTCAAGTGCAGCAGTGGTACCTTTGTCTGCCTTGTGGTTATTTCAAACACAAAAAGTCTTGGGTTGTGACTGAAACTGAATTCCAGAACAAGGGAACACACATTTAGGCTGACCCTGCTGGACTATGCAGACCTGTAGCTTGGGTGGGTTCTCCCTGCCTGACACTGCCTCGGTGTTGACTGCTGCTCAACCAGTGCCTACAACAGTGCTAGCCCCCAAGCAGCCAGTTAATAAACTTGGTCTGTGTCTACTATAATAAGTTGTGATTCACTGTCTGTACTAGAAAACAGACAGACCATTCCCTGGCATAACTTTGGCACTTAACAACTAGCGCTGTCTTGCAAAAATTTTCTGTCACAGCTCAGAAACGAGCACGGGCAGGGCCATTCTCAACAGGCATTTAGTGAGATTTGGAGCCAAAGAGAGTTTTCCAGCATAACTGTAGGCTCTTTTATGCCAGCTGGCATGTTTAATTTATCTCCCTGGGTATGTTTGATTTACTAATATAGGCAGAGCCTTTTCTCTTGTTAAATTTCTAACCCTTCCCTACTAAAAATAGAGACTTAAAGGTCAAAGTATTTTCAGACTACCTGAGTCTCCACCGAGAGATTAAACTTATCTTTTTGACAAGTTGGATGATGGGTATGTAAAACTTTCCTGTCAGCTGTGACAGGAAAAATCTTGGGCTGAGGACTGTGCGGTCCCTGTAGGGTTGTATTTTCTCTAGTCTTAGTTCTGAGCATGTAGCATATGAGTTCTTCCACTGCACTAAAGTGCAGGAAATAACTGATTCTTGAGGACACTTGAGATGATGCGACCAGAAACTAGAAAAAGATGAATCTTTGGCTCTGAAATTACTTTTTACCTAACTAAAGATTCATTGTTTTCAAAATCTTGTAGAAATAAGTGTGCTCTTAGTCTCTTTTTTTGACTTGGGATTATGGAATTCCTGTAGCGTGGTGTTGTAGAAAATATCCCTGCTTTGTTGGGTCTTGATTTCAGAAAGTGTTGGTTGGAAAACATGGGTGGATACTTGGAAGGTCAGATGAGGCTGCTAGTATATCCATGGTGAATAGGTCTCTTGAAAAGTGAAGAGCTGCTTGATAGTCTGAAGGCATGTGTGCTGTCCTATCATGCATGGTTAAGCAGAGAATTATAGCTTTCTCCTCAGCTAAAGGGGAGGGTCAAGATGTGATTTTCATGTAATTTTTTTATTAGTTTTGTGAAAATAGTAATGAGCAACTTAAAGTAGCTTTAGACTGAAAGACACACTTCCATTGAGAATACTTTTTTCCCCTCCTTTTGTAATGAAATTTTCTAGTATTTTGTTTCTCTCACAATTTCTGGAACTAGTACAGATTTAGAATGAGTGCATAAATGCATTTCTTTGTGTAAGTGTTTTTTGTTACATTTTTCTATAAACCTGCTGACTGTCCGCATCCAAATTTAGAAATGACTCAACTTTCTTCACTTGTAAAGTTGATATGTCATGTATCCTGACCAGTAGGCTATCCTTCACTAAAGCAATATATGAAATTTGGTAAGGGTCTGCTGATAGAATACTAAAGAAGTTTTGAAGATTACTTAATTATGTGTGGTTGATTAAGTGTATTTTAACTTGCAACTGTAATCAGATCTGTGTTATCCAATTAAAAAAGCCAATCCTGAATCAAGCTATAATTAACCCACCTAGTGGTGTTTATGCTGCTTGGTTAAAACCTTGTTTTTTTCTAGATAATTGCATGATACAGACAAGACAACTATGTAATGAAAATAAATTTATTGAGATTTTGATAGGAATATGCTTATTTTGTGATTATTCAGCCATTTATGTGTCATGCTCTAAATGTATTTGTACTGTGTAAAAAAAAAGTCAACATGTTTATGGTAAATACTTGTAGCACCCCTGTACTGAGGGTGGGTTACATTCCCTGTGAAAGTGTTTGCCACCATAGTTTGAGAGCTTTCATGCTTCCATTGTTTGGACCATGTTTTTCTTTAATTGAACTGTATGAGTTTGTTCTCAGCTAGTATTTATGTTTTAGTTAGCTACTGCTACTATTGCAGACCTGAAGAACAGTTTTGCTTGCTGAAAGCCTTATCTACTTTTTCTGGTTATATTACCTGTTTTAATCAAATATATTGCTCCTATCTACAGACCCTGCTTTTCACGGTGGGGGGGGGGGACGGGACGACCACACCAAAAAAAAACCCAAAACAACAATCCTATGAAGGTAGAAACAGTCTCACCCCTAGAAGTCCAAAAAGGCAGCCAGTATTGTGCAGCTGAAGAATTTCCTTAAGTTGCTCATTAAAGAATTCTGCTATTATGACAAATTTTAGTATTTGTCTTCGTGCCACTCAAAAGCTGAAGGTTTTGCAAATGGGTGAGCATCTCATGGACAACGTGAACGTGGGTAACACGTGCTTTTTGAACCCAGAAAAATGCCTAAAAGACAGTTATTTTGACCCTGCATATAATGTGGGAGTTGCTTGACCTCCATGAAAACAGCCAAGACCTCACTAAATTCTTGTCTTCTCTGTGACACAGTTGGCCTTTTCTGCTGCAGCTTCCCTGCTGTGGCTGTGGTGCACGAAGGTGTTTTGCCACTCAAGGGTGGCAGTGTAGTGAGGGGTCAGTGCTCTGCCCCTCTTCACAACACAATCTCCTTAGCCTGCTGGAGGGGTGATGGTTTTGTATCTTGGATTTAAACATGCAGGTATGCTGTACAAAGGTAAAAATCATGAGCTTGTGAAGTTGAACTTGTTAAAAGAAAAAAATCAGAAAAACTACTTAGAAAAGATATTTTCTTTATGCAGTGCATCAGTGAATGCACAGAGAGGGGGAGGCAGGCAATACCCAGAAAGCATTACAGACAGCTGAGTATTCCCTAGGTGTTTCTCCAAGTGATATTTATCAAAAAATGATATGGCTTTCATTCAACTCAAAAAAGTGATAACATGTGACTTTTGTATCATTTGTGTAGTGGTCTCATAAGTGAGCTGCTCCAAATCTATCCTGTATATTAATGGATAAAGTAAGTTTATTTCTTACTTGAGACTTTCACCTGTTGTTATGCTTCTTCACTTTTAGGATAGATAACATTTTTTTCCTTCCCTTGTCTTAGGAAATATGGTATTCCTTCCTTACATAACATTGCCTTTTCTGTCCAATGTGTCTCTGACTTTGACCAAGGTGGACACGCTTATTCAAAAATTCAGGTGGAAATGAAGCATTTTTAAAAAGGCAAATGTGCAGTGCTGGCCTTTGGAAAAAAATTATCTCAGATCCAACTCTGTCAGTTGGTATAAAATACATCCTCATAATACTTTGTCCTCATTGTTGCTGAGAATCTGATATGCTATGTATAAAACGCTATGGTTCTGTGATGTGCCTCTATTGGAATCTTAGAAACAGGACCTCTCTGTTTATAGATTTCCCAGACTTCATCCATTTGAAATAGAAGCTGAATTTCTCATTGTGCTTTATATGTATTTTCCTTTTCAAAAGATGCATTGCAGCCCTGTTATTGTGAGTAATTCCTGCTACAAAAAAAAAGATGAAATTCTAGTTTCTAAGGTATGTTAAACAAGACATCCAGTATATTCAAATTTTGTTATAACAGCTTATGAGCGACACTTTGGTACATGCTTTTTGATTAACAATATCACAACTGTGGATAAATATGAAATCAGTAGTCAAGGTTATAATATTTCCCTCTGAGTAAACACTTCAGAAACCTTAAACATTGGGATGTAGTTGTACATGTTCTGAAGTTGTATAGATAAGTAAGTAAAAGATTCTTTTCTTAAGATTTCTCTTTAGATGATTGAGAGATTTTTCTCCAGGTTTTGATTTTTTTTTTCCTGTCTGCATTTTTTAATTAAATCTGGTGAACTTCAGAAATGGCAGCTTTTCAAGCAACTAGCCTGAGGGGTTTAATACAAAACATAAAAAGAATAGTCAAAACTTTGCCTACTTATGTGAACTCATTGGAGTGTGGCCTATGTGTTACTTAACTATGTTGTGATTATAACTATTTACATTAGTCCAAATATTTATATAATGCACAACTGTGCAGTGTGAGGTGCTAAGTAGAGAATGAATGTTTTCTGTACAAGAGAGGTGTTCATTTCTTTGAGCAGATGAGGTCTGCATGTTTTTAGGAAAACAATTTTCAAGTTTTTGAGGAAAACACGCACAGCACAATATCCTAAGGAAGCATTTGTTTCTTCTCTTTTTTAATTCATGCATCTTGTACTTGTCAGCTGGCCTTAAATGTAGAGCAGAACCAAAAGCAGCATTTGTAATTGCTATGTTAATTCCTTTGTATGAATTGGAGTGAGCTTTCTCATCTTCAGACTAGTCCCAGACACCAGTCTGAAAGAGGAGACAAATCAATGCTGTTAACTGTTTAGCCATGGCTCTGCTGGGCATGCCAGCAACCCCAGGGTGCAGGGCACAAGTCAGAGGCTGCAGGGAGTTCTCTTGTGAGGTGCTCAATTCATATGTCAGACTAACCATTAAAAGTCTCTTTAAAAAAAAAAAAAAATTACATGTTCAGTGCATTAGAGCCTTTTGGTTTTTAAATTTCTTTTCTTCTTTTGCTGTTGTGACCCCCAATTACACTGTTTAGGCAATTATTTCAGCTCTATCATAGACCAGAAAACAAGTTCTAATACTGGCAAACAAAATAGATTTTAAAAAAATCCTTTTTAAGTCAGAAAGGAATAGAAAGCACATTGAGCAGAGCAAGCTATGTCTTATTGATGGTCCTCGTTTAGGGTGGATAGACCTTCCCTTCCCTTCCAACACATTTTTGATTACTAGGACTTTGCTTTTGTTTTCTGCATTCCCAGATACATGCCTGAATCTTGAAAGGTGGCCTTAATACAGCTATTCATATTCATCCGAATTAAAATATCCATTTGAAAATACAACAGTAAAGCAGTGAGATATATCAATAATTGTGTCAGAAGACTAGAAATTAGATGATACTTGGCATATGGAGATTGCCATGTTACCTGGTGGTTCTTGTTTCTAAATATTTATGAACAGGCAAGAATGATAAGCTTTGTGTTTGAACTAAAATGTCAGCTGAGTGCATCTGAGTTTTTATTGCAGTCTTTACAGACAGCTAAAGCTCACAGCCTGAGCTCTTTTTTTTCTTTGAGGCTCCTGGGACAGAAATCAGGTTCCACCTGTTATGTGGGCAGGTGATGTTTGCAATGGGCACTAATTGATTTAATGGGCCTATCCTGAATGACAAGAGGATCTTTGATGAATTTTGTGATATTGTTTTCAAGCAAAATAGATGAAAAGGAATGCACTGTTGTGGGATTTTTACCATATTGGTAGGCATTGTTAGTTTCAGTGAAGTTAACTGGGAATTCAAAACAAAACTTGAGCAGACTCAGAATAAATTAGAATAAAATCAAAGACAATACTTGCATGATGCCCTGTGAGGAAAATCTGTAAACTTTTGTACAGTTCTAACTGACAGAGATCCTGTTCTCATGCTAATGTTGCCAAGAATGAAGAAATGTGGGAACAAAAATACAGTGAGTATGCGTTATCCAAGCAGAATTGTGCTGAACGAGGCTGAATAGTGGTGTTCTCTATGGGATACCAGCCAGCCCTTTAATGCTTACTGCTACTGCAAAAGCACTTGCTAATCCTGCACTGGGAATTGTTTTTCTAAATCACATTGGGACTTTGATTTCATTGTAATAGAGCAAGGCAAGGGAGGCTTGGGTCTGAGACTTGGGACAGATGGTTTGTCTTTTTGGAAGAAGGGCGCTTTGTAATGGTGCGTCATGCTGGAATTGCAGCTGACAACAGCCTGCACGAGGACCAGTACCTTCAGAGAGGCACTTTGCTGTCTAGTTCCTGCGCTCAGCTCTTTACCCACTGAAGCTGCCTACTACAGACCCCATTACATTTGCAACTCTCTTGTCTTAACTTCTGAAAGTTACTCTTGAAAGCTTTTTTAGTTGCAACACAAAAGGGTGACAGTTGTGTCAACGCTGTATGGGAGGAAAAAGGAAACAACAGCTAGTCTGGCCACCAGTGCCTTGAATGCCAGGGTTTGGCAGTGTCATCTTACCCTCCAAAGAAGTTGCATCACTAAGTCAGTTCTTAAATGCTGTGGATGGAAATAGGACAGTTTTTTAAGCATTTAGGTAGCAAGGTGTAGCTGAGGGCACGCATTCAGCATAGTTTCATTTTTGCCTAAAAATCCATGCTGAACTATGTTGTATTTTGCAGATCATAGATAAATATTGGGAGTGTGAAAGTAAGAGTTTCATTTAGTGACAAAATATGAAGCTCTATTTGTGATGCTTGTGTAGATGTATCTGTCAGAGTGGGGATTTCACAAGGGCAGTAAAAGAAAAGCCCACATTGTTCCCTGTTGATTTCTGTTGTTAGGAGACTAGAGAACATTGAAACATACATAAAGATGAACTATTGCTGAAGACAACTGAAGACTTTCGTAATAACGTTGAGGGCATGTGGAAGTACTTAGCTCTGTGGATGACTGCTGTAGGAAATGATCTCTCTACTTAGTGTAAGACAGAGTGGCTCAGCTCCTGTGGCTGCCTGGCAGGCGATCTGGGTAAAGGTATTTTGCATCAGAATCCTTCTCCTCTTCCTTCTTGTGCTCATTTTGTTGCTTTTTAATGCCAGTGTTAAGGCAAGGTGGTCTATTTCTAAAACCTGCAGCAACAAAGCCCAACTAAATTGGGCAATGGTGAGTGAGGAATGGTTTCAATCAGTTTGGCAGTGTCAGCATAAGTTTCTATTAAAAATGAATCTAGCTGAAAAATCTTTCCTAGTCATTTTTAAGGTAAATCTCCCTGAAAATATAATCATGGGCTTAAAAATCTAATTTAATTGAAAATTATAGAATTTAAACCTTTTAGTTTATAATAAATATTCTGCTTTGACTTTTCATTAATGTGTAATGTTCCTATTGCTTAATTATCGATGTACTATCTAACTAAATGTAAGAGTATCTGTGAGAGAGTAATTAAATACAAACTACAGGTTTCAATATAATAAAATTATAGGGTCGTAAACTATTAAGAAAAGAGCTAATAGTGGGGATGCTGCCTCAATTCCTTATCAGTGACAGGACATACACAACAGCACTAAACAAAATTGTAAGCATAAAGCAAACCCAAACACAGCTAACTCATGAATAAAAAAAGTTATATTTTATCATAATCCTTGGATGTGTGTTTTTTATTTCAGTTGTAGGTCATTTCTTAGACTTCTGTTCACTTCTCACTGACTATGAATCCTCAGATACCCTTTTATCTGACTTGGACATCTTTATCTTGTACTCAGGCATAGAAGTGTACAGATAACTTCATTATTCATTAAATTCTATTATTGCTTTTAATTAAAAGTTTCTACAAAATCAACACTGAAGTGTCCGCCTATTATGATTATAGGTAAGTTAATAAACACTCATTTGCCTTGCTCATTAAGAGAATCTAATGTTACTGCTCAGCATTTTTATAATCTCAGTCTAAAGCCCAGAGAACTTCTTCATAAATCAGATTAAAAAAATACTTTCTTATAAAGCTAAATGACCTTATACATCAATGTTTCCAGATAAGATCCAGTATAAGCTACTCCAAAGATAGAGAGCATCAATCTTAGGTGATTCATTTCCTCAGCTGCTCCCAATGCAATTTAGTGAATACGTAGTCTCTGTAATAAAAACTTTTCCCAAAAGGCTGAGTATTTATACGAAGATGTACTTAAGTACAAAAATTGCATCACCTCTTGTATAAGAGCTATGTAAGTTGCATTTGAAAAATGAAATAAAAAGCTTAATAACACTGTATTCATTTTGTAAAGTGAACCATTTCTCTCACAAAAACAGTGTTTCTCTCTTCAATACAGAAATCACAAGGGAGCTTTCTCATTATGGCATCAACTAGCATGTATCTTGCTGTCCTTCAGTTTTCTGGGAAATCCTCATTGTCAAATTTACTGCATGCACATTCACACACATATTTAAGAATGCTGAGTTTTACTTGCCCTAGCTGCAGGACAAGGAACTGTGGTTTGTGTGAAAGAACTGGAAGTCAGGAGTGATCTTTTTTTGTTTGTTTGTTTCCAGCACTGATTTCCTCGGTTTCCTGGGTGAAAGATGGGGAAAATAGTTATTTACATGCCAGGAGATAATTTTAGGAATTCGAATTGTGAAGTATTTTGTAAATCTGAACTTAAAAGCTAGAACTGTGAAATCCCATGTGGTCATTCTTTTTGAGTTTGCAAAAAGACAACGAAGGATAAATTAGAAAATATTATGTCACTCTTCTATTGTAAAACAGCACAAAATTTTCCTTGGGAAAAATAAGTATGCTATCTAGAAGAATGTCCATGGGTGGAGCTCACTGCTCTTGCACCTTTCTCGGATTGAGACTGAAGATGGGGCTTCAGGGGTAGGGAGCAGTGAGCGTTGCACCTTGATAGAGAGAGGCAGATAGGGCCCGTGGCAAAGAGGGCGGGAGGAGGAAGGTCAGACTTCCTTTGGTCTGTGTTTCACGGCATGCAGGGTAAGAAGCCAAAAGTGTTCTTGGGGTAGCAACCAGGGTAGAAAGACAGGAGACAGACAACATGTTGAATGATTTAGAGATTAACAAATAGTTGTCAAAAAGGAGAAATGCTGTTTTGTTTGGGTTGTTTTTCCTTTGTAGACCAGTATGTCTGAGCATATCCAATCACTTGCTATTATGGGAATCAACTGTACAAAGTAGCAGTTGATATTGACAAAACAGAGGGAAGACTTTGCTTCTGAGAAAAGGCTTATGAGCCACATTAGAAATCATGAACAAAAGCTGGCAAGCCTGAGCTGATAAGCAGACTTTCAAAACATGAACTACTCGATAGCAGCAATTTGACTTGAAATGCTAGTATACATTTAACGGCACAAATTGCTTTAATGTATGTTTCTGTGTAATTTGATTCCTTCTTACTATGTTCCTTTTCTTTCCACAGCCCAATACAGAAATTACAAAAAGTGTCCATTAGACATAAGCTATATCATGGTAGACAACTGACTGAGGGAGTAGTAGAAATTCAAAGGCTTGTTAGTTGCTTCACTGTGCAACAAAAAATTCTCCTTGATAGGCTGTGTCACTCAGCAAAAAGCCAAGAGTTGATCATTGCCTTTGCCTTGTAAAGGACATTCCTATACAACAGACAGATAATCCTCTCCTATGTAGGACAAACTAACAAAAACTGGGAAATAGTGTGTTCTGTGAGAGCAACTTACTAAATCTGCACTAAGTATGGGAAAATATACCAAGAAATGTAGATGTTGGGTTATCTTGCTAGGATTCTTGGTGTTACCCTCTCCGAGTTTGTTGTTGTTTTTGTTGATTTGTTGTTCTCCAACAGCTTAGTATTTAAATACTAAACAGTAAATAGCATACCTAGAAATAATACTTTGCAGCCTTTGTCAACATATATCTTTTACATGATGCTGAGCTGGCTTAAGATCAGACAAAAGATTTACAACCTAGCTCTTGCTCAAAATAGAGGCTGGTCCTCAGCTCCTCAGCGCAGCTCTCACTATTCAATTTCATGTACTCCAAAAGAATACTTAGCTTGTACCATAATTGTATGTTTTGTTTTGGGAAGTTCATTTGTACTTAGTATCTTAAAATAGATCAGTTCTGCATGTTCTACTTGCAGAAAGCCTCCCAAACACAATAGGTGAAATGGCTGGGTTTTTTAGCAGGCTGGATGTGTGTTCAACTATAAATTAGGGATTAGAAAAGCTAAATAAAATAGGATGGGAGCAGTTATCAATATTCTCCAGTCTATGCTGACTGAATTGGCTACAGTTAAAAGGAAAAAGACCCTTGGCTTTAGGAAACTGAAATTACTAGTGTTTAGGAGGCAGCGTCTATCAAGGAGGGAGAAGAGGCTGCTCTCTGAGCAGGTTAACCGATCAACTCCGGTCTCCCGAAGGGATGTAGGGATGAGGAGCACAAACCTACCTTAGATCTTTTTTATTGCCTTCTCGTCTGCCTCCCTCTCAGGTACATGATATCTCTCCACTGTGACTCTTCCAGCCCATTGCTCTGTCCTTTGTCCAGCTGGACAGAAAACAGCTCTGGATTTGGCTACTTTGGACTTGTATGTATCCTGTGTGCTGACTCTGGGGATACTCAGAAAAAGATTAACTGAGAAATTGCTGAGGCTTGTGGCTTTTCATCCATTAAGACAGTAGTTTGGACCTCTCTTGTTTTTGAGGTTGCTTATTATTGTGAAGTGGGGGGACCTTCATGCCTTGGAAACTCCCATGCCTCTTCTACATTGGGCTGAAACAGCCCAGTAAGAGCAATGTTTCCTGGTGGCTCCCTCAAGTTCAGTTTTCTTGCATAGCCAGAGTGAAAATGTTTTTTGGCTTTCTGGAGTTTGAGTAAAATTAAGTGCATGTCAATTAATGCTTTCTGGTAAACAAAATAAAGTCACTGAAGTTGCTAAACTACTCTTGGCTTTTGAGGCTTGCTTTCTTAGCTTTGTTACCTTATTTTCATTTCACTGGGAGCTGGGTAGAATCCCTTTCCATGTGGTGGGTTTTTTTCCTAGGTAGTCAATATCATTAATGTAAAAAAGGCTTGTTTGTTTTTATAGTTCTATTGTTAGCTTGCTTATGACAGGAGTAAAAAATAGTTGGTATTCAGTAGTCATAATTGCTATGAAGAGACATAGGCAAATACATTGTAAAGCTTTGTGCTAACATGCTGGCTGTGAGTACTGAATGTGTCTACTTTCAGAATTATTGTCAGCTTTAGTTGTCCAGAAGGGAAAAAAAAAATAACTGTTAGCAGAAGTAATTCCCAAGAACATAATAGTTAAAAGGAGGTGAGTGTCAGTTTGTCCTAACACGTTTCAATATATGCTATTTTTTAACATTATCTGCTTCTTAGGCAAATTAATCCTCTAAAATACAGCTTTTTATATTGAACATAGCTGTTTCAATGGTTATTTCCTATGAAGACGGTCATAAATCGGAATGCCAGTGAACATGCAATTTAGGGCTTCCAGTACAGAAACAGCTGTTAGCATTGAGTGGTTGTGTATACTCTGTCAGTGAGGGTTTATGGCTGCCCTGGGTGAGCCATTTCAGCATTCCAGGATATGCTCGGTCTTAATAGCTGCCCAATATTTAAACAGGGAGAACAGCTTGGATTTCAGGTCCTGAAAGCTCTGACATTCCTTTCTTGCGTGGTCCTAGAGGGCCATGTGGTGCCTTTAATTGTGAACAAGTAAACATGAGTCTGGTGGCTTGAGCAATTCAGGAGATGAAATGAGACAGAAGTTGTCTCTGCAGGTGGGTTAACAGCTGCTGCCAAGTGCTTCTCTATCTTACTATCTCAGAGCAAGCCTCAGAGATGAGGCTGAATAATTTCCAGTATCATATAAAGACTGGCAAGCAGCAGGAGAGATTTGTTCTGATTCTTGTGAAAAAGATTGATGTAGCATTTGTTTCTGAAGAATTGAAATTGAGAGGAAAAAAACCCCACTTTTTTAGTTCTTTCTTCCAGTTATTTAAAATCTTAATGTAGGTATGCAAATTCCAGCTTTTTAAGTGTAGTTGCAAGCAGTAAGTAATTAACCCTCTAAATGCAACTACCTATAATTTAACTATCAATTAACTTTGTCTTAGTGCCTCACAAACTGTTACAAATAAGTAGGACAATCTGTCTGGAACAATAACTTGGAAACATAATTACCTGTCTTATTTGCAGATGCATGTTTTCGACACAAGCTTTAAGGGGGGAGAGAAGGATATCATGTGGAAATATCTCTGACGAAAATAAAGCCCCTTCTCTCTGCAATCTTACTCAACTACGAGGATCCTTCTGCTCCCTCCCCTTTTTTGTCTGTAGATTTACCATGCTATTACTGCAGATGTTACATCCTAAACATGAGATTACCATAATTAGCAAAGAGAAAGCAAGAAGAGAAATTATGGTATATTAAGTGGGATGTAAAGGAGATTTCTTTGGAAAAAAACCTAACAAACTATTTGGTATTTAGCTGAGCTGGCTTCACTCTTCAAATAGTTTCGTGGCAAGCTGACTTCTCCAGTTTTTTTGCTCATCTCAGTAATTGAAAGAGGGATGCATTTTCCCATCAGCTGTATGTTGGAGGCTCAGGCATCAGCAGGCCATTTCTGTGAGTGCATATCTGTGACTGCAGAAAAATGTTTGCTTTCTAAAAATCCCTAGAAAGCAGATCAAATGTGTGTCATCTATGCAACTGAATCCTGAGTTATGATCTCACCATCTTTTACGAGCTAATGAGGGTCACTGTGTGTCAGGACTTGAATGGGTATTCCAGGAAAAATAAGTGTAGTAGGAAGTACTCTTTAGTGCATCCATAAGTGGTGCTCGCCCTTTGACTCAGTGATACAATACAGCCTTGAAAGATACTTATAATAGTTTATGCAGTCTTCTGGGTTGGTGTCCAAACAGATCAGTTGCATTTAGAGAGAACTACATGCAGCTTGAGTCTGGAAGGTCTGGCATAATGCAAGGACAGGGTGTCTAAATATCTGGTATTTCTGATGGGCAACAACACAAGCTGCAGAAATAAAGTCTAATATCTTTAAAAATAAACCAGGTGGCTGAAAAGATTTTGTTTTCTTTTATAATGTATCATTTGTGAATATATATTTAGCCAATTAATAAGTAAATAGTGGAACATATACTTCTAAGACATTGTAAAAACTAGAACAGTAAGTGGATTAAAGAGGAATACAGTAGCTTTATGAAGAAATCCGTTAGTGGTGGTAACATACAAGATTTGAAGGCAACCTTCAGTTCGGCAACTGCTAGTTTGCCAAAGCCTAGAGAGTACACCAGAGGAAGGATCATTCTGTGCGTGCCTTACTTCAAAATCTTGTTTTCTTCAGCACCAACTTTATATCTCTCCCTGAGACAAGATACTAAATTCAGGGGATATCTTCCTGACCCCATGCAGCCATTCTTACAACAGTATGCACATATAACAGAAAGACTGTTTGTTTTGTTAGTTCATAGCTTTTAATAAAATGAGGAATTACGAATAGCAGGGAATTTGGGAACTGGCACTAAGACAAGGGAAGTGAAGAAAGCAGAGGGGCAAAGCAGACTGTGTCAGGGAAGACTTTGAGGTCTGTCAGTACAATTTTATGTCATCGCAAATCCATTGATACCAGATAAAACTACACTCAATTAACTTTTCTTATAGAACTGATCAATTTCTTTTAAGTTTTGGGGAATGTTTTTTTCAAATCACATTGCTGTTCAGTAATCCCTAATCATAACCATGATATCCTGTAAATGCATCCAATTATCACGTGACAAGGACCCAGACAGAGACTCAGGTCTTGCCCTGTAAATGCCATTCAATCAAACATGAGTGCCACTCTGTATCCAAAGCAGCAAGGCAACTAAGGAGCATTTAGTCTTGTTCATCCTTGATGACTGTGCCCAGACCACTTCAAATTTTGTGGTCCCTTGAGAGAATTGCAGTATAGAGTATAAGACTTTAATCATGTTTCAGTGTTACCAGGCCAGCAGAACTATTAGATAGAAGCTGACAAAATCAGTTGAACGAAAGACTTGTATGTCTGTTTAGAAAAATTATATTTCACAAAGTTTTCATCTTTGCTTTTCATTCTTTGTACAGCAGACAAACCTCCTCTTGACAGATATATTTTCAAAGTTTTAATTTCAAAATTTCTTAATCTTTTCGTATTGAGAAGCAAAGCATGCTGAAGTAAAAAACTAAGCATGGTGAAGACAGGCACTCAGAAATAAAATCCCTGAGATTTAGACTAGTCCAAGAAATTAAGCATATACATGCAGTTGTGTGAAGAGTGCAAGTTCCGAACAATGTACTATCATTAAAAGCACTGGAATGACTTAGCCCTGTCTTTGTGCAATGTTTCAGAATAGTTTTCTGTTCTTGGCTGGAGGTAAAGATTCCTTTTCAAAACAAACATTTTAGGACTGCTTATCACCACCTTCCATGTGTGGAGAACTTCATGAAGCAGCTTCTGTTTTTCATACAAAATATATCTTTAAACCCTCCTCAAAATCCCTCTGCTAGCCTTGAATTTTATCCGTGGCAAGCTCTTCTTTCTCATCTTTCATCTCCTTATGGATATTAACATGAATAATTGCACTAAACTCATCAACACAAATAACCTGTGCATTAGTAAAGGACTTTTGGTCTATGAAGTAGACTTTCATTTCCCTTGGCGGTATCAGGGGACATACAGAAAGCAGCAGAAGCACAGATCATGTATTTACAGAGCTCTAAGTGCAGAGTGAAGTTTTACAGTAAGTCAGCAGGAGCAGTCAGTCTGAACTGCTGTGGCTGCAAGATGATATAGTTTAGCTCCGGGGGTGCGAGACTGGAAGTGGTCTCTGCTCCTTAGCTTGAAGAAGTTTGCTGGTGGTGATGTACAGAGGTGAGCCTGACTAATTCACCTGTGCTGCTTCTGCAAATAAATGCAGTGGTTAATGATCTGGGCAGAGAGCTGATCCCGTATACCTTCATTTTAAACACAAGTGCTGGGAAGCAGTGTTACCTCCAAGGAAAAAGCTTCTGAGTACTCAACATACGGAAGAAGGATTTTGACTGCTGAAGAAGTGTTTGATGCTGAATTCTTGTTGCTTCTTCAGGAGATAAATCTAAACTAAACAACATCACGATGTATCGCTGCTCTCCAAGGCTACCAAATGGGGGAGTTCAGTATCTATTGAGGGGAGGTTAAAAACAAACCTTCTGTTTAAGACAGACTTTGTTTTAAATGAGGTATAAAAACTGAGCCAAAGAATCTCTCAAGTAGGCTAGTTTCACCTAAGTGCTATTGAAAAAACTGTTGAATGATGAGGGTTGTAGGACATAGTGGTGTGATAGTGGTGTGGAAGGGGGCAGAGGTGGGGTAGATATCTAGCTATAACTACTCTGCCGAGTTTTTAGTGTATTATGTCAACTTACACATGCAGAAGTATTGACTGTACCAGTAGGTAAAATGTGCTGACACAGTCCTCTAGACCTGCCAGCCTAAATTTTCATAGACCTTCTCTACGTTTTGACTTGGTTTTCACTCTTTTCACAGCTCCTCCTTTTCCTATATAAAGCTGAGAGGAAAATAACACACTACAGTGCACAAAGCACTAGACAAGGCATGAGGAGAATTCTCTTCCTTTTTAATGCTGGCCACCAAGTTGTTGAATATTTGGCACTTCACAGGAGAGCAGGAAATCAAGTAGGTTTGCATTTGTAAAGCCTCAGTGTTGTCACACCCTGCCTTTCATCAGCAGTATGTTTACAAAAGACCTGGTCATTCCTGCCACTAGCTCAGGACGGAAAGACTGTATTGAAATAGTAAATGAAACTTTGATAGGCTTTTTGGCCTTATATTCAGATAACTGCACTTTAATGGTAGGAGAGCAGGTGTTTAATTATGTCCAGAAATACTTGCATAATATTAGGGTCCCTTTTGAGGAGGTATACTACTTGAGATAAGCAAGCTGTATTTTTAAATCCTGTGCCAGGACAAGGCATATATATCTAATTAAGCTTAACAAATATGATTTTGTAACATACATGTATGTTTGCCTATAGATGTACATATACTATGTGCCAGAGGCTATGGAAAAGAATAAAAGTTAGTGCTGTCAGGTAGGACAGTTGTGAACATGGTTAATCTGATAAAACCTGTGTGGTTTTCTAACTCTTATTTTTGGTGAAGAGTCAGGACCTCTCAATGGCACATACAGTACTGTTTTCTGTGTAAATGAGTACTGAAGCTCTGAAAAATGAAGGTGATTTAAACAGAAATGTTGCCACAGCTGAGCTAGCAGGAGCAGCTAAGCAGTGACACATTTAAGATGTTAATTTTCTCAGTGGCAGTCAGATGATAGGAGGCCTGTAATGGTATCTGTGGAGGGGAGTTAACAGCTGCTGTCTTCTCTTGGTGGACGACCATATTAGAGCTGATTCCTCAGGCGCTGCTAATTAGTGTACAGAGAAGAATGAAGTGCAGAGGATGATGGTGTTTGTTGTTCTTGGTGCGCAGCAGACAAGGTTTAAATCACAGTTCAATGTCGGAACCCCCAAAATTATTTTTATGTGTCTGTGTTTGTGCAATGCTGTAAGCTATCAAAATGTCAAAATGACAGTCTGAACTAGATGTCTTTTACTGCTTCTACTGTATATAAAACGCAAAATCCTTCATTTGTTTGCTGTTACAGAAACAGCAAGAGGTGTACAGAAATGTCTTGGAGAAAAAGCTGTCCGTTCTAATACTTGTGCATACCAAAAAAAAAAAAACCTGCATATACTAGAAAGACTTCTTATGTCCCCTGTTAAATTTACATGTCCACTGGTATCACAAAGAATTGCAACTGCAGCATGCATGCTCAATTGTGTATATTACAGTTCATTAACCAGCCCTCAGGCTGACTAATTGTGCCAGATGGTATAATTTCTGTGTATACTTGACTTGCCATGAGTGTTACTATCTTGATTCTGATATTTATCTGCAGTAAGTGGGGCGGGGGGAAAAGGGTTTCTAATTCACAGGCGCCTTCCCTGAAAAGACCAATTGCAGATGGAAACAATTTAATGAGTTGTGATTCCAGATATACCAACAGGAATGTGAACAGTCAGCATACATCATGGGAGCTACCGAATAAAACAACCACCTTCAAAAAGCTTCTAATCAGCCTTTGAGCATGCTAGCTTGCAGTTGTAGGGAGGTTCACGATTGTGTTTTGATGGCTTACAGGAGTGTGAATTAATATTCCAATATGAGTTCACTTTAACGATAAACCTATAAAATATATAACTGCGTTTTATTTTGTGTTCATACAAAGGTATTATACTCGACTCTATTTTTGCTCTCTTGCCTAAGGAGCATTTCTCCTTAGCCAAACACCAGCACTTGGGAAATTTGCCCCCTCCTGTCCACCCCCGTTCCCTGAGTTGATGTGTGTGTAAATTTAGCTGGGGTGAATGTTCGATTGCTTTCCTTAGGGACTCAGTAGAACATCCTGAGTTCCCTCCTGACTCTTGGATGAGAAATGTTTTATTTATCTAGGTAATTTGTCATAACAGGTAAACATGTGAAATCAATCCCATCAAAATTTTGCAGGGGAGAGAGTGGAACCACTTCGTCCAGCCTGAATTTAACTGAAGAGGTGACTTGCAAAACCTGGTGGGGCACTTCTGTTGGAATTATCCCTCCAGTGATCTTCACACATATAGAGGCTGTGATTTCAGAGGAAAAGAATGATTACCCAAAGGCTTCCTTCTGTAAGTACATTTTGTTCAGAAAAAAATAATTGGAGCCAGGGAAAAACCCTTCAGTGGAGAAAAGACAATAACAGTGGAACACTTAGCTATTTCCTCAAGCCTCCTTCATGTCCATTTGGCCTGCAGAGCTTTATACCCTTTTTATAAGGCTGTATTCACGTTGTGTAGAACACAATTAACTGTGTGAAATTTGCAAAAATCCAATGCTTTATGTTCTTAGCATTCCTCTGTAAGCTGTTTCTTCAATTACGTGTCACAGAGATAAAATATTAGCATGCAAGTTTTTGAAGCTGAAGAGCTAGATAAATAATATTGGAAGTGAAGTTAATACACCACTGCAGACAGTTAAGATACGTATTGAATAATCACATTAAGCACATGAAAATGGAAAGTACAGATCCCGTGCTGTAGTGGGATTAATATTTAAGAGGCATAAATAATCTCTGCTTGCAATACTAACAGAAATTAACAAACCACCGTACAACCACATTTTTTCACAGAGAAGGGAATCTGGGTTACAAGACAAAGCCAGTCTAAAATAAAAGCTAAACACTTATTTTGCTTTCCGTTGCCTGACATAACTACTTACGTAGTCAATAACTGCCAGAAGAATAGTTTTTACAAAAGGTATACCAAAAGGCAAATCTTACTGCAAACTACTTTAGTTTTGCCATGACCCAGTGCTTACCTTTTAATTTTAGTGGTAATTAAATCCTTTCTCTTGTATGTCTGAACAAAACCGGCACAATCTTAACAGCTTCTTGAAACGTATTATACTTTTTTTGGGGGGGGGCAACAGGCAAGGCTGGATAATTTCATTTATTTAAAAAATGTGGTTTGGAGTTGTGTACTTGGGAGGCTTGTGTGCCTGTTGCTAGGTTTGCCTTTCACTGCTATGGCAACCGCCGGGAAGCAGGGCTCAGCGGGAGATGGCCGCCGCGCCAAGCATCCCAGAGGACTTGGTGTCCTTGGGGTTAGCGGGCTGTGGCGGGCAGCTCTACACCCAAGGGGCTGAGCGGAGATTGGCATTTTTAAGATCCCATGGCTTCAGACCCACCTGTCTGTCATGTTCTCTCTTTCTCTGGGGACTGAAACCGGTAGCAGGGGCTGAGCAGGCTCTTGCTGCTTTCTCAGTGGAAAAAGAAAACGCATGGGCAGGGTGCGAGAGCCAGGCAAGAGTTTTTAGACTTGTCAGGGCTGTGTGCAACCTCACCTATCAGCACCTTGAATTATCCAGAAGTATGTCTGAACGCAGGTCGTGGTATTTGCCTGAGATGCCTTGATAACTTCCAATATTTATTCCAAATATTAATTACCTGACTTCTGGCCAATCAAGGTGTTTACTTTTGAGTGCAATCATTTTCTATGCAAAGCTGTGTTCTTGCAGACTGTCACCTGATAAAACAGGTGTCTGAGCTGGAGTGACTCTGTGTCTGTGACCCCGGGTGTGTAAGGGACTCTTGAGCGCATGTGCACAGCTCGGGAATGCACCCGCTGCTCAGGGAGGCGGTCACCCTGCCTCTCTTTCTCTGGGCTTACATGTTTGACTTGGAATACTTTGATTTGGGCACTCTGCTCCCTTTGCTTCAGCTCGGGATTGCACCTGACCTCACGCTGTTGGTAAATGTTTACATGCATACCATTGCCAAATGAAACATGGTTTTTCCGCTTGCTGTAAAAGCGTGCCTGCTGGGGTGCCTGTGCTCACCTTCGCACGGCAGCCTGACCGCTGGGGTGCTTTTCTCTGCCTGCTGTTGGAGGGTTCAAAACACAGACCCTTCTCTGATGGCTTCCAGTGAAGCGCAGTCATCCCAGGTGTAGTCTGGCTGGGATGGGGCATGGAGCTGCAGGGAAACTATTGCAAGATGTGGTGCAGGGGGTGCTAAACACCCTTCACAGCCCCTCTGTGTGAGAAGTTTTTTAATTTAGAGGCACTAATTCTTGGCTGAGGATGGATGACTGCATGGTTATATGAAGAGTGGATGTTGCTCCTCACTTCTTTCCTTTGGTGTGTGATTTTCGAGGGTGAGGAGCGGAGGGGATCTCTTTTGTGTTCTTTTATATATGTATTTGTGTGTGTATATATATATATATATTTGAAAATTGGATTTTTCAAAGGGCCAGATACTGCAAGCACTGGCTTCTGTGATGTTTTTTCACTTTGAGGCAATTGTGTGGGTTTTTTTTTACTGATTTAAGGTATATGTCCCTAAATGGGAGAGGTTTCAAATGGCTGCTGCAGTGATCTGATTTGAAGCTTTCTAGTTACTCAGTGTTACTTATGTTCATAGCTTAAAAAACCTTAATTTGAAAAGTTAGTGTAAATTACTAGGTTTATACTTTTTAATACCTTTCTAGATATTAGTTAATAGTTAAACTTCACATTCTGAAATACTTGCGAAATGTGAGTGGTTTTAAGTTGGTTTTTCTTCTTTTTTTTTTTAATCATATTAAATTATGGTGTGCCTACATCTAAGATAACAGGCTTGGATTTTATTAACTGGATTTGTCTACATGTAGCCATGACATTTGCAAACCCTCAATACATCCAGCAGGTAACTTCAAAGGGATGAAGCGACCCAGTGTCTCTGCAACTGTCACTTTGAGTGAAAAGTAATATGTATCATTACTTTTGCAATTGAATATTTATTTTGGCTCAGGTTTTTGGGCTGCCTGTGTCATGGCCTTGATTTCAGTCTTCTCCTTTCTTGTTTGCCTTTCTTGCTTTTCAAGACTATCTGATTATTGTGATAGAGACACCAGACATAGCCTATAAGAAAACTTTCCCCACTTTGAAGGCTACTGGCTGGTATGAGGAGCAGCCAGCCACTGCTGCTTGGGCACTCTCAGTGGCCTGGGCTCAGTGCTGCTGCATCTGCTTGATCCCTATTGCTAGCCCTGTGGAGGATGTGCGAGTCCAAGTAAAATTCTGGTTATTGGGCACTTCTTGACTCAGAACGGTCTCCTTGCCCCACTACATTTTAGTCACTTTGCAGGACTTTCTGATCTGCTTTCCATACGGAGTTGGGTTAAACCATGGGAAGCCGATGGCAGCAATGGGGGCAGCAGTTGTTGCGTGCTGGGAGGAGCATGAGGTCCCCAGGCTGCCCAGGGGAGGCTGGTGCGGGGAGTGACAGCAGTAGTAATAGCAGTTGGCACGTGCTGAGAGGAGCGCAAGGCTTTCGAGGCACTCAAGTTGTGCCTAAGGAGGTTTCTGGGTGCCTGACGCCTTCATGCTGTGTGTGGGGAGGGACCAGGCAGCAGCAAGGATGAGCTGCTGGAGGGCACCCAGACACAGGGGGACTGTGGCTTCCCTGGCCAGACCACCTGCTGCTGAGTTCCCACAGGGAACTCAAGTGATGGCAACCACCTGACAGACAGCCACCTCCTCTGTATTCTCTGTGGTGTTAGCCCCCAAGGGGACTGATGCTGCTACCCAGACAGAGCTCCCAAGGGAACAAGCAGCTCTCTAGGTCTCTGGCCACAGGGTGTTCCTGAGGTTTCTACTAGTGTCTCAGGGCAGCAGCAAGAATGTCTGTGGGAGGTATGCCCAGGTAGAAGAGCTGCTCCACTTGTTGGCTGAGCTTTGGGAAGAAGTAGAGCACCTGGGAGTCTAAGAAGGGGGTTGACTGCTGAAACCATACTGTCCTCTCTGGAACACAAATATCAACTAGGTATAGCCCATGACACGGGGGACCCTACACCCTCTCCCTACCAGGCGGAAGGCAGTGACTTGAGGGACAGAGGTGAATGGAAATAAGTCTCTGCTTGAGATAGCAAGAGAAGTTTCTCCTTGTTTGCCTTGCCTTCCTAGGTGCCCTTACACAACAGATATGAGACTCTGGATTTGGACAGACAGGGGTATGAAGAGGCTGAAGATGATCCATCCATGCTTAAGGAGTCACCAAGGTCAGGTCAACCTATCCCCCACATCATGATGTCCTCCATGAAGAAAAAACGGCAAGTTGTTATTACAGGTAACTGCCTTCCGAGGGGAACAGTGGACCTGATCTGCTGACCAGACCCACTTTTTAGGGAAGTTTGCTGCCTCCCTAGGGCTTGGGTTAAAGATGTTACCAGGAGACCTCCTAGCCTGGCACAGCACTCAGATTATTATCCAGTATTGCTTTTTTATGTGGGTACTAATGAAGTTGCAATGAGAAGTCCAGGGGTGATAAAAAGAGACTTGAAGTCCTTGGGGAGATTAGAAAAGGGATCAGGAGTGCAGGCAGTATTTTCCTCCATTCTTCCAGTTGTAGGGAGTGACATTGAAAGAAACAGGCAGACCCAGCTTATCAATGCCTGACTCCTGAGGAGCAGTGTGCTAATGAGGGCTTTCATGCTACACCACGATGTACTGAGTACACTGGAGCGCATCTGAAATGTTTGTACACTAACGCACACAGTACGAGGAATAAATGAGGAACTAGTAGCTTTGGCTCAACATCACTGTCCTAAGTGAGAGTTGGTGGGAAGAGTCCAGTGACTGGAGTGCTGTGATGTATGGGTTATAGGCTCTTCATGAGAGAGAGGCGGGTTTGGGAGAGCAGACTTAAGGCTGCTCAAGGAGCTAGTGAGTAAGGCCTCCTGGGAATCTGCTTTTGAGGGAATTGGGGTCTATAAATGCTGGTCAATATTTAAGACCCCAGGAGCAGGTAATTCCAGTGTGTCAAACTGTATGGACTTTGGAAGTAAGGTCAGGTTACACAGGAGGACTACAGAGATGTAGCTGGCCATGGTAGGGAGAACATTTGCATGGCTAAAGCTCAATTGGAGTTGAAGCTTGCCAGTACTGTGGTGGATTACAAAAAAAGGCTTTAAGCATGTTGATGGCGAAAAGAGGACTAAAGAAAACATTGGTCTGTGATTTGATGAGGTCGGTCACCTCACAAATAGGGATGAAGATAAAACAGAGACATTTAATGCCGCCTTTGCCTCTGTCTTTAACACCAATGATGGCCCCTGGGCCTCTTGGAACCCCGAGTTGGAGGACTGCAACTGGGGGACTGATAAGCTCCCAGTTGGCTTTGAATTTGTACAGGATTTGCTGCTGCAAATGAATGCATAGAAGTCTATGGGCCCCAACGGGATTCATTCCAGGGTACTGAAAGAGCTGGCTGATGTTATTGTGAGACCTCTCCGAGTTATTTATCAACAGTCTTGGGAATCTGGAGAGCTCCCAGTCAACTGGAAGCTGGCAAATTATTCCAATTTTCAAGAAGGGCAAGAAAGAAGACATTGGTAATTATAGGCCTGTCACTATCACTTTGGTGCCTGGTAAAATTATGGAGAAGATTATTCTGGGAGTTACTGAAAAACACTTGAAAGACAATGCAGTCATCTGTCAAAGCCAATATGGGTTCATGAAGGGAAAGTCATGCATTACTAACTTAATATCCTCTTATGAGAAAGTTACCTAGTGGACGAAGGGAAGGTAGTGGATATAGCAGGTTTTTTTTTATTTTAAGAAAGCTTTTGATACTGTTTCTCACAGTATCCTTCTGGACAAGCATGCAGCTAGACACATATACAATACGATGGATGAAAAATTGGCTGAAAAGTTGGGCTCAAAGCATTGTAGTAAATGGGGTAACATCTGGCCAGTCACTAGTGGTGTTCCTCAGGGCTCAGTTTTAGGGCCAGTTCTCTTCAGTGTTTTTATCAATGACCTAGACACAGGAGCTGAGTGTATGCTAAGTAAGTTTGCTGACAATACTAAATTATGAGGAGCTGTTAATTCTCTCAGGGGTAGAGAGACCTTACAGAGAGATCTTGGTAGATTGGAGTATTGGACAATCACCAACCGTATGAAGTTTAACAAGGACAAATGCCAGGTTCTGCACCTGGGGTGGTGTAATCCTGGATGTATGTATAGACTGGGGGACAAAAGGCTGGAATGCAGCCCTGCAGAAAGGTATCTGGGGCTTTTGGTTGATGGTAAGCTCAATATGAGTCAACAGTGTGCCCTGGTGGCCAAAAGGGCCAACCCTACCCTGGGGTGTATTAGGCACAGTATAGCTAACTGGCCAAAAGAAGTGATTGTCCCACTATACTCAGCATTGGTGCAGCCTCACCTCTGTGTGCAGTTTTGGGCTCCATGATATGAAACAGATACAAAAATATTAGAATGTGTCCAAAGGAGGGTAACAAAGATGGTGAAAGGACTAGAGGGCATGACTTATAAGGAGTGGCTGAGGATACTAGGTTTGCGCAGCATAGAGGAGACTGAGAGGTGACCTCCTTGCTGTCTACGTCTTCCTCATGAGGGGGAGTGAAGAGGGGGGTGCTCATCTCTTCATTCTGGTGTCTGGTGATAGGATGCAATGGAATGGCTTGTAGCTGTGTCAGGGGAAGTTCAAGTGGGATATTAGGAAAAAGTTCTTCACTGAAAGAGTGGTCAAGCACTGGATCTCAAGGGAAGTGATCAAGTCCTCAAGTCTGTCATAGTTCGAGAAGTGTTTGGACAATGCTCTTAAATATATAGTTTAACTTTTAAACTGTTCTGTGTGTAGCCATGTGTTGGACTTGATGATTCCTGTTGGGTCCCTTCCAACTCAGGATATTCTATATACTTCTTGCCCTCTTTTAGCTGAAAGAAGAAATTAGGGTATTTATATGTTAGTGCAAATTCCATTGGCGTGTTTTTTCCACATGCCTATATTTGTGAAGCAAGGAAGCTGTATTCCACATTCTTAATGTTTGTAATGCCGTGACTGGAAATGAAAGACCTAGAGAGAGCATATCCTGTTTCTAAGTTTCCTCACAATAGTTTTCAACACATTCATTCTTTTCTTACCCTCTGCCACTGCTTAAAAGAATAAAATCTGTTAACAACAGGCATATGTGATCAACAGCTCCTCCTACTTCAAATCTGTCTTTAAGCTTCATTTTTTGGGAGTCCATCCTACATTAACCTTCTGCTAGCGTTTATATCAAACCAAAAATGCAGTAACTATGGTGCTGTGCAAATGTGTATGAAATTGTCAACTTCTGTGTTTGCTAGTTTGTTGATAGGGTATGGTTGAAATGTTCTGGCAAAAGCACAAATGTAGATTCTCTGAAAATTGAATGAACCAGTTACTTGAAGAGATGCACGAATAATTGAACTTTCATCCATTTAGGAATTAAAGCATCCTGATTTAGCTTATATTTTAGAATGAAGTGAGATCTTAAAATCCTGAGGATTCAATAGGTTCACAAAATAAGTCAAATAAAAAGATGGTGCTGAATGAATCTGTGGCTTAACCAAAGAAATAAATGTGGTCTAATTCAGTTCTTGTATGTTTAAATTCACCCCTCTTTTCTTTGCGGTAGGCTTTTACATAAGGTTTGGTTTACTTCATTACAGGAAGGTTAACATTGCTTTCTGTAATGCTGGCTTTTAGAATTCAGCTCAGATATGAAGGTTTGGGTTTTTTATGTTGTTGACTATAGGCTGCTTCATTCATTCTGGTCCATTTTCAAGGCTTTAACTCTGTCACATATGTCAAATATCTGTGTGTCTGGAGGGATCGCTATCCCTCTGAGGAGGTTTTGTTTGTTTTAAGCAGAGTATCTGAAAGCGAAGAGGATGCTGAAAGCTAACAAAAAGATTCAAAAAGATGCAACATACCCACAGGCCATTTCTGACTGACAGGAATACAAGTGGCTGTGCTTTTTTGCCACGTGAGTGGCCAAACGAAGCCTTCCTGTTTGACATTCTCCCCTGCCTCTCCACCTGTGCCACACAAAGACCTTTATTCTCCATCCTCTGTTTGAATAAAATGTATTTCTAGGTCAGGCACACCTCACACTGAAAAGGGGAGAGATTTGGCAGAGAGGAAGGAAGGGAAGGTTCAGTGATCTTCTACTTTTATTCCCAGGCATGATGAAGTTAATGGAGTAGGATCTGTTCACTACAGTCGGGTGTGAAAACTATTTTCTTTTTAAAGTAAATGCTACTTCTCACCTGGAAGTAATCTCAGAAGTGATTGAATATTCATGAGTTTTTCTTGATAATGGCATAAAGGCTTCTCTTATCTGGTTGTGTTCTTACACATTATTCAGGAGAACAAGGAAGATACAGAGTATTGAATGCTCAAACTTACTTTCTGCAGAAGGAGGAAAAGCAGGCTGTGTGAGCTTAGAAGAGTAAGCTTTGAACAGTTATTAGGCAACCCAATATACATGATTCTGGAGTTCAACTCTGACAGCTGCCTGAGACTGTCAGTGTAGCTCCCTGACATTTAAACACTTTTCAAAAAGGGTGTAACCAGAAGTCATTGCAATATTAAAATTGATTTTTTTTTTTACTAGATCCACATAGGAAAGAGAATGGAGAATTCTACATTGAAATGAATGAATATTCTCTTACTCCAGATAGGCTTCCAGCTAACAGGCAAGCTGTAAAGAAGGCTGTGAGCCTCTGCCCTTCTTTTTCCTTCCTACTCAGTCTCCATGCAGCATCTCTCTCTTCTCCCTTTTTTACTTCCACCACAACGTGGCAAGGCACAGTGCTGTGCATCGTGCAATCCGGTACCATTTAACCCTGATTCCCTTTCTTTCTTCCTCTCTGTAATAGATCAGGATTGCAATTGCTCTAATATCTTTTGTAGCCAGAGTTTTTAGTCAGGGTTAAAATGGACATAAGAATGTACCCTCAACAGGGAAGATTAATTCGTTTAAGAAATCACACTTCTGTAATAGCTGTTTAAAAAAAAAATTGTGTATTCCTGGTTCAGCAAGGAAGGGAGATGAGTCCTGATTTTTGTGCTAAAGGCTGAAAGTGTAACTTTCAAGAAAACAAAAGGTTGGCTTAATTTGTGTTTGTTTGGTGTACAGGGGCAGGAGAGTGAAATGGAGGAGGGGAAATGTTGGTTTGGTAACATTTTGTGTTTGTTTTGGAGTCTCCGTTGCATGCAACTAATGTTTTAAGACTCAAGCCTGTTTTTCAGGCTTAGTAACAACAATAAAGCAGTTCTGATAATTCACCAAATGGTGAAGTATTACTTCAGAGGATTCTTTTATTCCAGTCTAGATCAAGCAAGGCTTTTTCTTACAGCCATTTTATATAGATAGCTATAGTTATGTTAGTTCAGTCAGAGTTACATTGATTATAGGATTCTTAATTGTCTGGGTTTTGTTTGATCAACTGTATAAAAGGCAACAGTTGGAGATACAGTTTGCCTGAAAAACAGGGAGGATGATTGCATTTTGAAAAGGGAATCACACATTTTGTGAAACTTCTGAAATATATAAAAGGGCTTTTCTGCAAATACAAAAATTATACCCTACTAGGGTAAGATGCTTTAAATGCATAGGGTTTGAGGCATGCTTTTTTTCAACAATGAGGACTTAGGTGTTGTTTGGGCCTATTTAAAGTAAATGGTTCAGACCTGTATCAGGGACTCCACTTAATGCGGTGCTGGTGAGAATAACAATCCTATTTTCTAAGTACTCTTTCCCCCACTCCCTGTAACTGTGCTGAGTACTAGAAGCGGTTACAGCTGAATACTAACAGCAGTTACAGATAATGTGCTGTCCTGGCTTCCACATTTCAAGACAGACGTAGGGGATTTAATTGCTGCTCTTGTACCTTGTCAAAATGACCAAGGGAATGGAGCAGTTGTCTTATCAAGGAGACTGAAAAGATTGGGGATCTTTCATTTGGAGCAGAGATGTCTGTGGTAGGGTAATGACTGAGGCTTATAAAATTGGTGAAGGCAAGACATGAACTGTTATTCACTAAATCTCACCACAGAAGGGCTAGGAAATGGATTTGAAACAGATAAAGTATTTTTTTCCTATATAGTGCATAGTGGACTTCTGGAGGTTGTGGAGACAGACACAATATGAGCAGACGCAAAAAAAGACGGACAAACTGTGACGGATGACTGGTCTATAAGCAGATGGGATACACAGGGATATGCCTTTTAGCATCCATAATCCAGTTCTTGTCGGTGCTAGGGGAACACAAGAGTAAAGGGCTGTAAGTAGTGTTGAGTATCAGGTGCCCTCCTGCCACTGGGCAAGGTGCACCATGGCCGTGGCCCAGTAAGGCATTTCTTATGCTCTTAACATGAGTGAAAAATGTCATTTAGCAATCAACTTTTTTTTTTCCTTCCCCTGAGGCAAGGGGGAAGTCTAAGCTGCATTTTGACTTAATTTGTAATCTCAGCCTGGACCCCAGCTTGCTTACCTTACTGTCACTACACCTCTGAGCTGAAGCTGTGTGGTTTGAAATCCCAGGCCAAAGACTGATGTCAATTTTAACATGCAGTACAGACAAAATGGTGAATCGCAGCTGTGGGCAGGGGCTACCTGCCAGTCCTGTACCTGATCTTGTCCTGATGGAATCAAAGCCAGGCTGCATGACTTCTTTGTCTCCTCCCTTTTTACTGGGTAGCAAAGGAAACCTTTGCCTTATCTCAGCTGAGAGCAGTGCTTCTTGCTGCTCCCTGGTAGCCAAGGAGAGGATGAGGAGGAGAGAGGTACTGGACTCAGCTAGAAGGCAAAACTGCTTTTGCTGCCTCCCAGCTGAGATTTTTTTTTTTTACCTCTCAACAGTGTGAGTGCACAGCTCAGATCTGCTCTCCTGTTGCTTTTAGTCAAATCACAGGGAATAAAGCTTGATGGTAGAGGAGATCTTGGGCAAACACCTGCCTCACCTGATGATGATAAACACCAGTGACTGGAAATCTCTGCTGAGACCAGTGTTTGCTTGTGTGAGTGCTTTACTGATGTGCTAAATTTGATTGCAGTTATTGGTTTTAGTGGAGAAGTTATTGCTGCCAAGAGTGGCTGTCTCTCAATGGACCTGACCTTGGCATGTGTCCTAATTTGAAGAAAGCACAGGTGAAATGAGTAGACTACCTGATCAAAAATACAATGTCTACCTAGCTATTTGAAACCTTTGAGGTCTCAGACTGAAAGATGTGTGTCATTTATGGGGTTTAAGCAGTCTTAACTTTTTTTCTTTCTTTTTTGGAAGATTGGATACCCAGCGTGAAATAACCTGTGTGGAACTTAGCTGCCCACAGTGTGTTTTCCAGTGCCAGAAGGAACCAGTTTGCCTCCAGACCTGGCCTGAAGAAGGAAATCAGAGTAGCTGTTAGTGTAGATGATCCTTAAAAGTCCTTCATCCTAATGTTGCAGCAGCATGAACATACTATTTATGTAATTTGAAAATATTAAGGTGTCAGTGAAGAAGCATTTGTAAAGTCTGGTAGATAGTTTTTATTATCCGTTGTCATTGTGATTTGTTGACCTGGATAACACCTTCAAATATAATGTGAAAATAATCACCATGCAGAGTATACCATGTAGGTTACTTAAGTGGAAGAAGATTATTTGTTCAGGAACAAAAACATCTGGAGCTAATAGATGTAATGTATTCTGTCAAAATTGGTTAGAAGCAGAAAAGCTTACTATGGGGTCATATAATTAAGGTGTGGAAATCAATGCTGCTAGGTGTCAAGTTAGGCCTTGATAAAATAAAATCAGGAAAAGCTATTAATATGGCTGGAGAATATGAACTATGATATTTAGCTAGGATAGTGAATTATAAAAATGTATGAATTCATGTGTGTACAACATGACTCATGTTAGGAAGAAATGTTTAGGTTTTGTTTTTGGTTAGTGGGTTGGTTTTTTTTCTTTTTTTTTTTTTTTTTTTTTTGTGAGTAGCTTGTGCTAGTGGGCCCTGTTTTTTGTGAACTTTTTCTAAATCATCTGGTTCTGGACACTTTCAAGCCAGAGAGCAGTGTAAACCAGTCGTTGGCATTTCTTTCAATTCTGTTTGTTTCACCAATAATAGGCTTGCAAAATGTGCTTTTCTAGATATTGGGATGCTTCATCCACTGGAATGTATGAATCTTTTTTGGAAAAGTATGTGTTGTGCAAACTCTATTGCAGAAAGAGCTATCTCTTTCAGAGACAAATGCAGCCAGCAGTGGTACATTTGTGAAGGAGGTGGGTTTTGAAGCTCAGAGATTTGGTTACTGGTGATTGGACTGGAAAGGCCTTTAAGGTGCCAGTAGTGTAGAAATACTTCACTCTTCATTTTCAGTTCCGAAAGCACTCTTGTCTGTTGCTACTTGTATTTTGGGCAAGGCTTGACCATTAATTGGACTGTGTGCACATGTGCCTTCAGTGATGACAAATGAGTTGGCCAAGGATAAGGAGCTGTCCCTAGGCAACGCTGTTACACTTGCAACTAAATTTTACAGACAAAAGTAATTGTTTTATTGGCCTGAAGACACCTTTGTCTGTTTGGGTGAATTGTTTGTAACTGAGACATAATCTTAAGGTTCAGAACGGTTGTGAGAACTGTATGCTGTTTATGACACTTCATTTAAAAACAAGGTGAAGTTAAAATAAACAAGGCTGCAGGCAGTGGCTGAAACATAGCACTGTGGATTTTGCATTAGAATATTAATCCTTATAGTTGGTACTCCTTTCGGGTTTAGTTTCACTTTTTAACCACGGGTGCTTCCAGGGTACTCAGCTGTCAGATACTGATATGCACAGTCCTAAGTAACTGTTTGTGCTGCATCTCTATGGTGGGGACTCCTGTTCTTTGCCAGCTAGACATCCGGCTGAAATGATTTTTAAATCCTCTTGGGGGTTTTTGAAGTAATATGAAACTTAACTCTTCTTTCTTTAGTACCCGGGTTAGAAATTACTATTGGACTGCCAGAAATTAGGACTCTAGCAAATAGAACTATGCCTCGTTTTTTTTTTTTTATTGCCAGAGGAGACAGTTGTCTGCTTTTCACCAAGGACTGCCTTAGCAAAGCAACCCAAATTTTCATTTGTAGTTATAATTGACAAGTCCAGCTTTTGAGTTGGATGCTATCTAGAAAGTCTAGATAGAGCAATTTTGACAGTATTGTGTCCATGTTTTAGAAATTTATCTAGGAGCAAGTCCCAGGAGTTTTGGAGATACAGTTGATGTGATTGCACACCAAACACAAATGTTCTCCTGCACTCTGTAATCCAGGAGAGACAAAATGTACAAAATTTATATAAACTTTTATTTTAATGTTTCTGCTTGTAGTTTCATTATTTCAAGTGCTGTGATGATATGAATGCAGAGAAAGGGAGGAGGTTTGTTCAGTTTTCAAGTGTCTTAAAAGCCCAAGACTTTCTGCTTGTCTCCAGTTTTGGGCCAGCCATTGTTTTTTGCATATTCTGAACCAACTGTATTCACACTAACCACATGTTTTTTTTTTTTTTAACAACTTGAGCATTGGAGATTTGCTGATAACTGCAGCTGTGTTGCCTTGGCATGAGAGCTCAGTCTGACAAATGCTTTACTCCTCATTTTCCTCAGTTTCCATCTCTTCAAAAGTGTTGATATTGAGCCACAATATTCAGGATTGACAATATGTATTTTTAAATTTAAATGTCTCTGAAAATGAAGTTCACAGAAAACATCTGAAAACTGGTGATCTTTAGAGGTATGCCCATTAGGCATGTTGTCCTCATTTTCAAAGATGGATATTTAGGATCGTGCTTGCAAAATAAGGATATTATCACAGCTTGAAATATTTCAAATACACAGGGTGTATTGCTGGTGTGAGCGAAGTTTGAAGAGGGTAGTAAGTATATCCCGGTTATGGCAGCACATATGCCATCCAAGATCTACCAGGAAACAAATTATTTACCAGCAGGTTAACAATCCTACTTAACATGAGAGCTGCTAGATGCAGTACAGTGAGAGGAGTTGAAATAACTTTGAGGTCTACACATTTTGACCTTAGATGTAGGCCATATATGCTAGATTCCCAAAATAACTTTAATATCTACATTAGGCTAGTTGTCAGGCTGTGTTCAGCCTCACAGCCTGCTGTGTTTCAACATGACTTGAATAAGCTTTTAGACCACGGCTTTAATCCTAGAGATTTTGAAGCAGCACCACAGTGTCTTTTAAAATACATGGGTATGAAGCAGCTGTTGAAAATAGAATACCATGGATGAATAGACCTTTCTGTTACAGATACAGGACTTGCTACCATTTTTCCTTGAAAACACATTTCTGCAATGCACTTGCACAAGAAACGTGGATTGATTACAATGCATGGCTTAAATGAACTATCCCTGTGAAGAGCAGTAATGGGGCCCAAATGCCTATAGATTAACTTCCAATAATCTTGAATATATCCTTATTACCTGCTCTTAAGTGTAGGGCTTTTGCACATGAATAAGAGCCACATATACAATTGGAGTACAAAACTGAAACTGATTTGGAGAAATCAGTTCAACTGGTGCCTACATGTTTTGAATCTCGTAGTCTGAGCCTGCAAGCATGCAGGCTAAGGTCCACATTCCCAATGAGACACACAGATCATGGTACTAATAACTTTGGGGTCTTATTTGACAGGAAATAAAATACAGGAACACGAATGTACAAACATATGTATTTTGTTACAGGGTTCCTTAAAAATAGTTCCTGGTAAAACAGGATTTCTACTTGAACAAAGAATCATGTCTTTAGTCCTTTGTTAATTTAGCATATCTCAATTTTATCAAATTGGGGCTAAATCCTCAGGGATTCCTCTGACAAAGGGTTCCCTCACAATCTGGAAGATTATCTAATTACGATTTAAAGAGACTTGCAGCAAGGATGGCTAAAGATTGAAGTCTCGGAGACCATTAGGAAAGGAGAAAGAAAGCATGAGAGAGCTCGACTTTCTCACGGGAGTAAAGTGAGGACAATTATACATGTCTTGAAGTTTTGTGGTGAGTGGAATCAAGGTCCCTGGTGTCAGGTTTGGACCTGCTTGCTTTCCTTTCTTCTACTTATCTCTCCTGCTCTTGTTACACACAGACCCCACACACTTGCCTGACGGAAAAACTTGCATTTATTCTTATGGAGTCTTTAGGTTTAGGTATGTTAACAAAAAGGGGCTTTTAACTTAAAAGCTTGGTAGATAATAAAAGACTGCTGTTACTCCTGGGCTGATTCTGGGGAGAGAGGCAAGGGGCTGCTGCTTCTGGGACCAAAAGGTTTCCAGAGTGCCATTACCTTGGAAGTCCCACCCACAGCAGGACCATCAAGAGCTAACAGCTCTTCCTGGCTCTGTCTAGGTCCTGGGCGTTGCCCACAGAAGGAGATAGCATTATCATGCCTAGAAGGAGGATTGCAGGATCAGGCATTCCCATCCCATGCTGATCCATAGGTACTGCGATCCCTGAGCTGGCACAGGAGAGTGTCCAATTCATTCAGAAGCATTTGAGACTGACTGCTGATCAAGCCCATTCAACTCTTCTCTATGGCTCACCCTTAGGCATGGCTAGGCAAACCTTACTGTTTAACCCTTGCAGCTTTGGATCTGACCTTCTGCTCCAGCTGGCATGGCTCTGAGTCAGTGGATTGCTTGGGTGCAAGCTGGGAGCTCTGCGTTACGCTGCATTGACAGTCTTAAAGTGTGTACTTTCCCCCTACCCCTGCTCCCTCTGACATCCATGTGTGCGAGCGTGCTCTCGTTTCCCTTTCTGTTGCCAGGGAGGATGAGCAAGTCGCAGCTTATGCTATAGCTGTTTCAAAGCCGAATGCATGTGTGGATGCTCAGCTGAGCCAGGCAGACTTGAAAACAGGACTCAGAGCTGTAGTCTTCCCCTCACTAGAGGCGGTGACTTGGGTTTTGTGTCCTCTGCACAGCAGCACATTTTCTCAGAACTTGTAGGAAGTTTTATCTCTTGTCTATTCTCTGTCAAATGAAGCTGCAATTTCTCAACGAGTTAAAAATTGTTGGAGAGATCAGATTAGAGGAAGGCAGGGAGAAGAACAAATCAATAGTTCAATCTTTTAAGTAAGCTTTCCTTAGGACCCAGTCTTTAAATAACCTTTTGTATCTTCACCTCATCTTAGAAAATTCCAGTCTTCAGTCTTGCAACAAGTGGCAAAGGAGCACTTTGCTGTGCTTTCATGCTGCATATTAAAGGATTGCTTTAGTAGCATGTCTCTTGTGTTTCTCAAAGGAAGCACTCAGTTCTGTTTCTGAACTTCAGAAGTTAGACGGGGTGGGGTAGAAGAGAGGAGGGGAAGTGTTCGCAGACTTGTGAAGCTAAGTAGCAGCCTTGGACTCAAAATTCATTACTTGAATGTTAAAATCTGAAAAGTTCATGCTTATTTTGACATAAATTCTTGGATCCAGTCCAGTATTTAAACTCTGACAGGTTTGATTCTGCTTCTAATTCAAGTTAAATTAGTTTAGAAATAAGCTAGGTATCAACATGTATTTCCCTGGTAATCCCAAAGTGAAGTAATAAAGGGACAAAAAAAAAAAAGGAAAGAAAAAAGTTTAGTTCAGTTGAAATTGATACTTTGTGTGCTGGCAGGTTCGAGTATGCTTGCATACTTCATATTATATTAATATTATATTCACATTACTTCATAAGTTCATATTTTTTTTCTCAGTAATATCTTCCTATACTGTTCAAGACCATGAGTTAACTGCGAAGGTGGCAGTGAAAATGTTTTTAAGTAAATGACTCCTATTTATTTGGGTGACTTTTTTTTATATATTTTGTCTTTCCACTGAGCAGTTGTAAAACTTCAGCTCTCTTAAGAAACATGGTTGATTAGCTCTGCTATTTCAATAGTATCTTTTAATCCAGCAATTATATATGTTTTAAACCATTTAAAATAATGCAGAAAAGCTTTTCCTATTTCATCAACTCTAGTTTAAAACAAAACCAAAAAACAAATCATGAAACTTTGATTCAAAACAGAGATCCTTGCTTCTGCTATTAGAGAGAAGAATTTGGTTGCAAGTCTAACCTTTCTGCAGTACTTGGAAATCAGGCAGAAGTCCACTTGGAAGTATGAAGTAAATTGAACATGAAACAAGAAAAGCTATGACTTGGCTAATAATTCAACAATGCAGTTTTGTTAGTTACCACTTACCAAATACTCTTTTTAGTTATGTTTATGAGAAATAAACATAGAAAAGGCCAATCTTAGGAGAAAATTCCAGATCACAGTTATATCAGCCTGTTACATCATCTTTGCTAAATGAAGCCAAAGGGTTTGCTAACTATCTGAATAATTCTTGGTTCTGTTTAAAGGGAGTAAGTAGGGAAATACTTATTGGAAGTATTTTCTCATACAGTGTCTTGCTGTTTAATTCATTTAACTCTTTCACAAAACAGTAGCTGGATACCTGTGGAAGGATTTAATGAGACACATAATATCACATCTCACAGGGCACTGCTTATTATGACTGCACAGTCTTGCACACCTGAACATTTGGCCTTGACCAAGAAGACTTTGAAGTGGCATAAGAAAAGACCAGAGAAATATTTTCACTTGATATTTTGTGTGATGAAATTACTTTCTAGGTATCATCTTCACTGTGATAAACTATTCATATTAAGCAGTGCTTGCTAGCTAATCGTGCAGCAGGTACTAGAACACACTGGAACAGGAAAAAAGCAGCTGGAAGGTGGGGCAAGCAGTTAGCCAAAGCCAGTGAATAAAAAAAATAACAAAAAACCTTGCTGTGAGAGCTCTGCGGCTAGGGATCAATGCTGCTTTGCATACTGAGCTACTATGGCCGGGTTGAAACTTATGCTGGGCATCCTTAACCACTGTATCTACAAACCAAAGACTGGTTCTTTTCAAGCCATGTTTCTATTGCTGTGTGTCTCACTAATCCTTGTGTGCATGCTGCTGCTGTAATGTGAAAAGGAGGTTAGAGAAGAGTCTCCCAGAAGACAAGCCGTAGCAGTTACACCAGCTGTCTGTCACCTGCCCTCAGCCAGGTCAGGCCGGGGCAGTGTGTGGAAATTAACCTTTGAGACAATTTTGCAGAGATAGGAGATGATTTCTTGAATGGGAGTTGTTGTTGAGAAGTTTACGAAGCTTTCTGAATGTCTGTAAACTATTCATCTGTTTCCCGGACAGTCTTCCCTGGCATTAAACCCTCTATTTGTGGTCACAATCTTGTGAGTTTGAGAAAAGACAGAATGGATCAAAACCAAATCTCTCTAATTGATTTTATTTGGTCTGAAGTAGGCAGGAGTACATTTTGAGCTATGAAATATTTAAGTCAGAAGCTACCAAATAATGGTATTACACCGAAGTAAACAATTAAAATAGAACTGATGGTTTCTATGCTGGTAAAAGTAGTGATCACAGTTTTGCTCCCTGGAGCTTCTTTATGAATCTGGACTAACTTCCCAAACAAAATTCAGAGGACCTGATGGAGTAGCTGTTGGTCAGCTGTATTGAAGTGACTAGACTTCTGAATGTAAAAACAATAAAGAACTATAAAATAATACATTTTGTCATTGGGAGTGCTTTTCTATGGTGGCATGCCAGCTATGGAATACTTGCTGCCTACTTGACAGGGATGCTAGAGTCTGACCTGGAGCATTAGCTCAACTTTGTGCAGTTTGCTAGAAGAATCAGATGACATTTGGGTTTTGCCTCCTGGTCTTGACTCAAACTAGCAAATTCTTTTTTAATACCAACCTCATACACTGTAGATTCCCCATGCATTCTCACTGTAAATACAATTTTTGTATTTACAGTATTAGGCTGAGGTCTGCTGTAGTCATTGTTCACTTCAATGGGAATCAACTCATCTTGTCCCTTAAATGGACATGGGATATACTCACAGGGGGCTGGGGTTAAAGGGGAGTACTAGATGTATATTTCTTATTTCCTTTCCTGTTCTTTTACGCATACGTTTAGCAAACTGATTCTACCATTTATGCAGTAAGGCAGCTCATGCTTTAATCAAACTCAATTTAGTAACAAGTAGAGTTGTTAGAGAAAGAAATGAGCGTGTTGTGTAAGTAATACCAAGTTCAGGCACACAATTTCTTAAATGTTTTTATAATTTTTCTGCTTGGTACCAAACATTACTCTTACTGGCAGAAGTTCTTGTGGAGACAGGAAAGCTAACTCCAGATGATCAGAAAAAGATGGTTATCAGTGTAACTACCTCAATATAAATAGCTTTTCTTAACTTTAATTTTATGTACTTTATGGTTTAGAAGGTTCTGATTTTCTACTTGACAACTCTACTGTCTTTGCTTAATATCAAAATCAGTCTCAAAGGCCAAATCAAACCTTTACTGATACCTGTTAATTCCATTGTTGCATTGGTGGTTGTTACATGTGTACTACTTGGTATGAATCAGAGATTTAATAACCAAAGTTGCAGATGCATATAGAGGTCTAGAATATAAATGGCATCATGTGATAGTTTTACATGATGGTAATTTTCTCCTACATACAGACTAAGCAAGTGTAATTTAAGACATAAGAGGAGCAGATCTGTAAAGACTGAGATGTTGTTAGAGCATGGTTTTTGTGTGAGGCAGAATATATGGGGAAAGGAGATATCTTTAACTGGAACTACTGTGATATTGTTGGAATGAGCAGATAAGCTTTTGAGTAAAGCCCTTAGCTGTGGCCGAAGGTTCAACATACAGGTTTCTTTTCTGGATGTTGAAGTAAGTACAATGTTAATATTGCTGTGTAAAAGAGTTTTACCAGCAAATAAGGAACTGTAGGACAGAAATAGCAATTAGTGACTTTGTACAACTCTAATAGTCCTCAGTAATTAATACTGGTATTTTAATAGCTTTGTAGATAATACCTGTTGTCATCATTAGTGAGGTAAATGAATCCTAAGTGACCATCCTGCTCTGAGGTGTGCATGTATGAATACATACACATATTGGTCACTATGTCATACCTAGTATGTTCACAGTGCGTTTTATTGTATTGGATACCAGTGCTTACAATATAAAGGTCATTGAAATTGTCTGGGAGATGGATATAAAAGGTTTCATTTAACTGATGCTTCCGTTTTTTGATCTCAGACTGAACTGCAGATGCCTCAGAGGGTGGATCAGCATAGCTGTCGTGTATTAGCTTGCAACAGTGAAGTGGGAAGTGACAACTGACTGGAACCCACAGAAGGAATATATTTGTAAACTGTGGGTTTTTAAAATTAAGTTGATATTTGGAGAAAAAAAAAAAACACAACACATGTTCTGTAAAACAGCCATGGGACCTTTGACCAGAACAAGGGCAGAAAAGGGCTATAAAAAAATAGCTAGATGATAGCTGTGCAGCACTGTATATTAGAAAATCATTAGAAGAGATGACTAGAAATAGATCACAGGTGGGGGAAGAAAAGCACTTTTGCAAAATGCAGCACCTTATGTGGAGAAGGATTATTAGCTATGTGACAGTTAAATAAAGCAACAGGCATTAGACTTGATGAACTCCTGAGAGAAAACTCCAGAACTGATGCAGCACCATTACTTTCACTCAGCTTAATATAGCAAATAGATTTTAGATAGATCAGGAAATTCTAGTTAGGAAGTAAGCTATGCATCTTAGTAATATCTCTTAGGTGAAAGATGAGATCACTGGTTGAACATTTCACTCAACATGTAAATGAGGGTACATAAGATAAAAGCTGAGTTACTAGGAAATAGATATGAAAAGGCTGCTATTTTACCTGTTTTATTTTTAAAATAAGAAAGATGCTGAAGGTATAGGGCACTTCCTCTCAAGTTCTAAAACAGTGACATTTTGCAATGGAAAAAGGTAAAAACCTGAGCATGTTTGGCAATGGGTTACCTCAACAAAATAAGATATTTGCATTTACCCTTTGATTTTTAGAGGGGGAAATATTTTAATCTTTAGTCTCTGTTTCTCTGTCAATTTTATGCAAATGGAGTTCCTTCCTTGAAAGGTTTAACATTCATTTTTGTGCAGCTGACTCGGTACAGTTCTGGCACAAAGCGAATAGCCCTTTTTTGAGTATTAAGGTGATGCATCACTCTTCATCTTTGCCCCATGCACAGAGTGCGCTGCATCTTAATTAAAACAAATTATCTTATTTATTCTGCATTCTCAAAAAAAAAAAAGAGGGGAAAGAAGAGTTATGGGACTGAAGCAAAAAGTTTGTTAGCAGAATAATGGTTTCCAGCCACTCCCAAATCTGAAACTTGATGCACTAATTCTCTGCTTCTTAAAACGTGCTATAACTTTGGTGCTGAGAATTGCATCCAAACTCTATTTTGCAACATTTTCTTAAGGCTCATTTTGCACAAGTATTAAGTAATTTTAAAATGTATTTTAAGAACATGGGTGCTTTGTGTTTTGTTGTGGTTGTGTGTGAAACCTGGTGGTGATTGGTGGCTTTGGCTTTTTCCTGCAGAGCTGGGACAGCCAACTAGAATTCAAGGAAATGTCACTCATAGCAGCTTGTACATAGATCAAAGCTTGTGAGTTAAGTATAGCCCTGCATGGTCTTACTGCTTTTCCTTCATTGCTTGAGGGGCAAATGTACTTTTTTCACTATTTTGCTGATGTATTTTGCAGTCTGAATAGCTCTGCCAGTGCAATTGAACAGGTAATTTAGACAGTTAATCTTAAAATGCTTTTTCAGGAGTGTAAATAAGGAACAACTCCAGCTCAGTGCAGAGACAGCAACTAGTGTTAGGAATTGAAGACCTGGGCCTTTAAGAAGGGCATTGCTCATGAAAGCCTGAAAGCCCAGTATATTGGCAGCAGATGGGCAGATAAAACAATTCTTGCCAATTGCTTGTGCTGCCGCACTTGGAGAGATGGTCTGTTATGTAAGTGCCCCAAACTGGGGGGCCGCATGAATAAGAACAGATTTGTTCATGATGCTTTCAGCTCCTTTAAACAATAGACTTGAATTAAGATTGCTCTAGTAATTCCCTCTTTCCTCCCCTTCCCTTTTTGTGCCAAGCAGCATTAGCACTGTTTTTGTTTAATTTAGTTTTAATGCTTATATAGATCTAGAAACATTTTCTGACTCTCCCTGAAAAATGTGCAAGTACAAATACAAACAGTGCCAATGCAGAGAAAGTCTTTTAGTCAGTGCAGCATTGCCAGAACTTGCCAGGAACAGTGATGTCTTGTGGAAACACTGAACTCTTCTAGTCGACCCTGGTTTGAGCACAGGTTTGAACTTGATGACTTCCAGAAGTCCCTTGCAACCCAAATTTTCTATGGTTTTATGTTTTTAACGCTTGATCTAACAGGCCAGGGAGGTTACAGACTGGTTTGGGATGTGTGGCATTGCCTAGCTGGATCAGAAAGTTTTGATCTGCCACTTTGATGCAAAGACAGGTCTGTGTAATGGGCTTCCAGGCTGGATTTGGGTGTTCTACAATCCTGGAATTATGCAGAGGTGAAGTAATCAGTCCTCAATTGCAGTGCTAATCCTGGTTTCTAATTCCTGGTAGTCAGTCTTAATGCAGAAAATTCAGTTAACAAGTGCTGCCGTTCAGGGTATTTCCTCCTCAGTGGTGCACCCTACATGTGCATGCAAGTGCCCAGTCTGCTTTGATATCTTCAATTTTTGGTTTCAGTTCATTGTTGTGACCATGTTTCTATGATTTGATTGCAGTCTAGGTAGAGGAAGTTGTTCCTTTCCACTTGGTATCTCCGGATGCTTCTAGCATTGATATTCCTCTGAAATTGGTTGCTACTTTATTGAAGTGAACTGATAGGAAAGATATGTTGAAATAACATTTAACATAACAGAGCACTACAAATATTCTATCTATCTATGCTTTCTGAAATCCAAGATTTACTGGAGTATTTCTTAGGCTGCTCATTAGCAAGTTAAGTGAAACCTGTATTCTAGTAAAATGTGTGCATTGGCAGCGAAGGCGTTCTGATTTTTTAGGGGCTTCCTATCTTCTCATGTAGCACCTGTTTTGAATCAATTTTGAGTTTATAATATCTTCTGTGCAAAGCACTTAAAGGATTTGGATCAAGTCCTTAATATTTTATAAGAAACTTAAGTTGTGTGGTGAAGAATTGACTGAAGAACAGTAACTCCATTATAGTTTTATAGCATTCAAGTTACGTTTTTACATATTATCCCTATCTTAGATAGTGAATACAAGAACAAAAATAGCTTGCTTTTTTTTAACACAAAGGGCATTAAGAGTTAATGTTTCAGGTCTTAAGAGGTGTGAGTTAGCTATATAAAAAAACAGTAGTGTTATGTACTTTGTTCATATTGATATGCTTCTAATTGGGTTTGGCATAGCAATGAAGTTGATCCTTTGATCTTGTGATTTCAGTATGGCTCTCAAAAGAAAGCTGTTTTATAGAGTCATGCTATCGTGGTTCCTCCTCTGCTTGGTAACTTTTAAATGTTTTGAACAATTTTAAATGTAGGTGATTCATGATATAAAATATCATGAAACTGGGTGGACAGGGAAGAGATGAGGAAAAAACATTAAATATGTTAATCTGCAAAGCATATGCTACATCATTAGGTCACAATATTAGACATCAAAAGGTTTAATGGAGCTGAACACATTGAAACATGACTTGATAGAAAACTAAGCTTTCTTATTTAAGTTTGGAGATAAGAATGAAATTTCTGGGGCAAGAGATGTAAAGCTTTTAGTGATAGAAACTGTAAAAACAAGTATGTTTAAATGAAAAAATGGTGGAATTGAATGGTAGTATTCAAAGTTATAGCTGTACCTAGTAATCTACATTTTATTCCCTTTCGAATTTGGTTTTTTGAAAACTGCTGGTGCTATATCTCAATGAGATTGCAGTGTGCTTCCATCAAGTTTGGATAAATGCCTTGTGCAGAATATGTCTGTATTTGTGCGTTATCAAATCTGGATGGTCAGTCACAGGATAATTTATGTAAATTTATTCAGTTTTATCTATGTATTAAAAATATAATAATACCACAAATTTTGATTGGTTACATTACTTCAGGCAAAGTTGTTGGTTAATTTTGGAAATTGCCTCAAGCAAATTTTGATAACTCTGCATCTCACTGTTGTTCCAAGAAAACAAACTTCTAGTGGCTTCAGACCTTTTTAAAAAATAATATAGACTGTATTTTTGTTTCTATTTCTAGCTTCCCCTCATAAATACAGCTGAAATATCATATAAAATTGTATGGATCACTTTAAAAACAAAAAGTTTAGGAAAAAATAGTGTTTTCAGACATCAAGAACTGTAAAGCATAATTTAGGAAAGCAGGAAAGAGTGTTAATCATTGAGATTCATTGACCTTTTCTTCAGTGGTGTAGTTTCTAGAGTGCACTGAGGTACCAGAAGTTAAACCTTTGACTTTGAAGCTTTGAGGTACCCTCATTTAGGGGTGATTAGTATTTTACTCTTTTTTTTTGTTGGAAGAAGTGTGAGCATGCAGAAACTCTTCAGTTACTGAAATCAAAAGGTAAATAAAGCAGGCAAAGATACTTCAAGGCACATTTGTTTGGGCAGGGGGTGGGGGGATGTCAGTTATATAATGGGCTCCTCTCTGTTATTGTCTCTTATGAGATACTTACGTTGTAAACACTTTAAAGATGGGAGACTTATATGTACTTGTTAGGAGCAATTTTAATGCAATGAGTTGTGGGTGGTGACTTGAGCTTCTTGTTTCTGCTGTAATATCAAGAAAGAAATGAATGTATAGAAAAATGAACTTTCACAGCTGACTGAAGAACAAGTACAGAGAAAGCAAAAGATTATCATAAAATTGCTCTTAAGGACCTTCTGTGCTGTCATTTTCCAAGTCCAGACTGCTTTTCTAGCAAGCTCCTTTTCTTGTAGCTCTTTTGCCTTTTGTTTGAAATAATAAAATAAGGAGGAATTATTAGGAAGTGGGCTAACTGTAGCCCTAACACTTTTTTTTCAAACTGAAATAGTTCTGAAAGGCATTTCAATTTAGATCTGGAGAACACTCACATTTTTTAAACTTTACCAATTCTTTTACTTCTAGGACTTTTTTAAAAAGGAGGGATGTAGGATCTGGCATGCCTTTATGTTTTAGTAGTAAAGTGGAGTGTTGGTTATCAGTTTAACATGACAGCAAGTGTGGAGATACAGACTTTATCGGTTGCTTAATTTGAACAGTGCAGGACCAAAACTTAGCTTTCCCAGAGTACCTGAAGATGATTGCTCTCTTTTGGAAATATTTCTTCTTAATTCCATTTATTGATTTTCTTCGGATAGTAAAGCATGAAATTGAAACTCCATTTGCATTTTCCTTTTTTTGCAAAACAAATTTCTTTGAGACAGAAATCTCCTCTTTTTTTTTTTTAAATGCTTATAACTGATATGATGTCTCCTGCAGGTTTTTTGCAATAAACTTTCTACTGATGGCTGCAAGAGGATGTGGAGCATATCTCATTAAATAAACTTCAGTGATACTTGTAATTCTGTAGCCTTCTTCTATCAAATGTCATGACTTGCAGGATGAAGAAATTGAAACCTTGCCTAAGTTGGGAGGGTCAACTTATCAATGTGGTCAGTCCTCTTTTCTCCTTGTCCTTTCCTCAAGTTTTCCCAGTTCTCCTATCTTGATAAAAGCCACATTACTTTACCTTGATACTGAAAGAGACAGCCAGTTGTGTATTTCATAGACTCGGAAACAAAACAGAAGAAACTATTTTATGCATCAGTGTTTTGAATTATTTTGCAACAGCAACGTTTGCCGTAGTTGCACATATGATGACTTAAAGCAATACAAACCTTGAATCATTTTTTTTCCATTCAGAATATCACTCGGTCACAGGTATTATGTTGGAAACAGGAAATTGTTATTGCTTAGTGCAACATTTTTTGCTTATTTCAGTCATAAACAAGCCATGATGAAGCTGTTTTTTAAAGAATATGGCCACTGAAAGTTGGTGGGGACAACTAGTCAGAATATAATATTCCTGAATTTGCAGTGCTGTGTTGGGATTTGTTTCACCTCTTAGGTTTCTTACATATAATTTGAGATAGTCTATAACTGGGTAAGGACGAACTGTATTAAATGCATCAGACTTTCTTCTAACTACTTCGGCAGAAATAAGAAGCAGTTAGGTTTATTCACTGTCAAACAGGTGACATTCAAACTTTCCTTTTGTAATGGCTGAACTCACTTCAGTAATCCTAATTTTTCATGGGAACTCACGTATTTTCACAGCAGCTTGTTCTGAAGAGATTAGCTCTTGGCTTTGGGGTTGAACAAAATGAATCTAGTCCTACTTTACGTGTGCTAGCTCTGATCGGTCCCTTTACTGATAACGTGCCTGTGGTTATTCCACTACATACGAACAAACAGGCTCTTGGTACAACTTTCATACATTGCAAGCATCTAACAGAGATTAGTTTCTAACAAATTCCAGGAATTTTTTCATTTGCAGTCAACTTTTACAGTGTCTGTAAGGATCAAAAGCTTAACCAGACATTGATTAACTGATTACATCTACAAACTCAGCATGACTGATGTAGCAACTTGCAGTTTGACTTCCTTTATACTAACCTACCAAAAAGCAGATTGCATCCACAATCTTCTAATTGTAGAAGTGGCAGCATAGCTATATAAAATGCCTGCAGCTTCACTAAAAGGTATGTCTGTTGACTGTTACCTTAAATGAACTCAGTGTTGTAGTCTTATTATGCGAAAAACATGGTGGCCATATGGTTTTTCAGTACTAAGTTATCTAAACCTAAGATTAGGCAAGTGTGAGACAGGACTGAGTGAAGAATAGATTTGATTATGATTCATCACAGACAAAAGTAAATTGTTTTTTTGTGGGAATACATTTTAAAGTATATTGTTTTATTATATGTGTATTTAGATTTTTTTAATTATTGTGATAGAGTGAAATCTGTGTGTGTAACTTAAATCTGAAATCTTAATGTGTCAGAAAAAAAATGACATAAAGCCCAAAAGAAATAGAACTTAAACTCCAAACCGTAAGAATTATCACTGAATTTATGTGCATACATACAAGTTGCTCAGAACAGTAATTTAAGTCTAATGCAGGAGTTGACTTGTACTCAAAAAAACTGTCTGTTCCCAGTGTGGTGGGTTAACCTTGACTAACAGCTAAACACCCACCCAGCCACTCATTCGCCCCCACACCACCCCCATCCCTTAGCAGGATGCAGGGGGGGAAAAAACAGGATGAGAAAGCTCTTGGGTTGAGATACAGACTCATCCTGGGGAAAATAAATAATTTGCTGCCAAGTAAAATAGGTTCAGGTAGTGAGAAATAAAAAGGCAAGTGTTAAAGCAAAACCTTTCCTCCCCCCTTTAACCAGGCTCAACTTCTCTTCTTCACTCCTGTCTCCTTTACCCCCACCCAGAGGTGCTGTTTGGCAGGGAGAAGGGTGGAGTTATGATCAGTCCATAACTTCCTCCCTGCCACTCCTTCCTCTTCCCATTTTTCCTCTGCTTGGTATGGGATCTTCACAGGCTGCAGGAGAATCTCTGCTCCACTGCCTGGAGCTGCTTCTCCTCCTCCAGGCAGCCCCTGGTCTCTCCTGCAGCCCCCTGCTGCCACTACCTGGGCATCTACATTCCATACAACCACAAGTGCCAGAGCAAGTAATAATTATTGCTACTTTGCAGAGGAAATTGCAGTTGATTCTAGAGTACCAAAGTGGCGGATGGTAGTATAAAACTATAAAATGAGCCCATTTTAACGGATGGATTACAAGCACTCTGCTAGACTATATGTGACGCTGATTAAACAGTCTGTGAATAAAATGAAGCCTTTCAGAGTGCAGCTGGGTTTGCTTGTCCCAATTTTCTCCCTTGCCCTCTTACAGAAAATGGTGTATGCCACCTTTTTTTCTCTGTTATGTTGGTGACTTGATAAGTCACCAATAAGAGCTTCATAAAATGGGGAGAAATTGTCTGTCCAGCATATTTTAGGGTGGTTGGAGAGTGTAATCATGTACCAGTTTAAGTAACGATCTTGTGTTTTGCTCAATTCATATATTTTATCATGTTAGTATAACCTTCTATAGTGGTGAATTTGGGATCACTGTAAGCTGCTGATCATCTAGCTAGGGAACTATATAAATTTAAATTACTTAAAGGCTTAGTTGTTTTGCAAAGCTTAAATATCTCAATTAAATTCTATTTAATATAGGTTTGCAGATCCTAATGTTAATCTTGAAAAATAAGTCATATCTCATTACTTGTGGGGCAAAGACCTCTCTTAGTAACCCAGAAATTGAATGGTGTAGACAGGACAAAAAGTGTAACAGCTGCTTTGTAAAATGCGAAATATGTCAGTTTTTCAGTAGCTTCAGTATACCTTATTCCACATCTGTATTATGTAACTTAACATCCTTTTTAATAAATTAGTGGATAAAGCTTGATACTCTTAGTGGATATCTTGAACCAAGTTTTGATGTGTTTCTGTCCCATTCAGAGCTGAAATACAAGATTTTTCACTATTTGTAGAAAGCCCTTCATTCTGGTTTACTAAGGACAGTTAACATGGGGGGGCGGGGGCAAACAGCTTTTTGTTGAAGGTGATCTTTCTGAAGGACCTCTAAAGGGCACAAACTATTTGAAGAGACCCTAAAAGACATGTACTAATGTGCTGAGAACAGATTAGACAACTAAAGATGTGATAAAAAAAAAATTAATCACTAGGGTGTCTGTCTGCTGATACACAGATAGAGACACGATCATTGCCAGCTTAAGCCAAATACGTTATCTCACAGATATGCAGAACTCTCTCTACAAAGTAATGCCACATGTTAAGGACTTTCTGCAAAGACGTTTAAATCACAAAAATCATTATGTTTAGAGTTTCTTGACATCCTCAGTCAGTTCTGCTATGCCTGCATTTGGCAGCTTCATTAATTGTTCAGATGAGGAAGAAGTGATGCATGGATGCCTTATGAGGCTTCAGTGCAGCAGCTTTAGGTTTTAAAGACCCCCGAACCCACAGTGTATTGCTTTCAAAGTATACATTGCTGCAGATGGGCTAGGCACACAAGTTTCTGTTGCGGTAGTGGTAGTGCAGGTAAGGGGATGATTGGCCACTTAGTGGTCCTTGAGTTACATGGAAAGTGCTAAAGAAAAGGAAATTTGAATGTGCTGCACTGATCTATAAATGCAGAATGCCCTAGGGAGTTTATAATTCAAACTATCAGAATTGCTTAGGGGTCCACAAATCAAAATATGAAAATAACTGCTGTAGTTGCCCCAGAGGCCCAGCCCTTTAAAAGCTGTAGTTGCATCTTGCACCCTTCCTGCAAACAGGTGTGAGGTGGGGCTAAAAGGAGGCAGCCTCCAGTGCCTGATGTTGAGATTGAGGACCGGATTCTGCATGCTGTGGAACCATGCTGAAGAGAGAGTTGGGTGGGGGAGAATTGGCAGGAAAACAAATGTATATTAGAAAAATGTTTTGGATGTGCACTATATATTAAATCTTAACAACAAGGTTTTTCAGTCACAGCTGGATCTTGACTCCTTTCCAAATTAGTTGAACCACTTTGCTAGAGAAAGGCTCTGCAAATGTAACTTCTGCATTAACATTAAAGGCACTTCAAAAGTGCAACAGAAGAAATCATTTGCTAGGTAAACCACCTTTATAATTTTAGAATTGGTTGTAAGACACTGTAAGTTGACAGACCACTGCTGAAATTCCTGGCTTTTTCTTCTTCATAGTACAGTCTTATCAACATCAATCAGATAAATAGATTATGCAGAAGTTATTAATCTTTGATTTCTAGTGCCAGAACATAAAGATAAGACCCCCTGCAAACATCTGTTTCTTACATCTCAATTTGTTCTTATTTTTTTCCCCTATATCTTACTGTGTGTGTATTGTCTTGTAAAAATAATTACGGTTCATAAATCCTTTCAGCAACTGAGAGTTAAATGCCCATGAAGGCATACGTTTGTCACTGTGCTTATAAAGTGGAAACTAGTGACAGTGGGGGGAAAAAGGAAACTAAAATTTACGTGAAAGTGATGGTTTTATAGAGGTTAGCATTTTTTTCTTTATCAGAGGTTTCCATGATCAACTTTTTTTTCCACATGAGTCGATCAAGATAGTGCTTTGTTTTGCCTATTAGTGTATTCTTATTCTGTGGAGGATTTCATAATGCCAAATAGCTGTAATACAGAATGCAGCGCTAACTGTTTGAGAGTCACCTCAGGGCCAGCAGAAGTCCAATAAGCCAAGTGTCCTTCTGGTCTTATGAAGTTACTTTTTGTATGGTTTCATGCTGTTATCCCTCTGGAGGGTTGTGTAGTGATATTTGTTAGTGTAAAAGATCTCATTTGAAATAGGGGACTGCAGTGGCTAGAGCAACCCTCCCAAAGGAACTCGACTGTCTACAAAGAAATTGTGGCACCCTTTCTCATTGCAGTGGTAAAAACTATAGCTGCTCTCACCTCTCCAAATGCTTGAGAAAAAGTTTTCTCAATATTGCAAGTATCCAAAATGGGAAAAGATGTCCTAGCCTGGCGTTCTCCATTTTGTACTCTACTTCTCAATACATGTAGGATCAGTCTGGCTCATGCATCATAGCCCTAATATGGGAGGGAATATTTTTTTAGCATAAGAAAAATGTCTGGGGCTGTAAAATTTTAAATTATATGAATTGTAGACACCTTGTATTGCATATTAAAATTGTTATTCTAGCATACATTTGACTTGAGGTCTACTGGAGATAGTTTCACTTTCCTGGAGAGCAGGATCTTTTTCCCTTCACACTTAGCCACTTTTAATATTTCATGTCTTTTTAGCAGTTCATAAGAAATATTTGTGGACAGGTATATTTTTTTTTCCTTTGTGTACTTATGTCTTAAAAGAAATTTGTGCAAGTGCTTGCCACTAATGCACAGCAAAAGAGATAGGGGACCTGCCCACAAATGCACTTCCCAACTAGACTACGCCTAGCTTATTTCCCCTGCGTAGGAAGAATAATTATGGCTTCCCGGTGTGCAGAACTCGGCAACACTTTAGCCTTCAGGTCTTTGTATGCTGAAAGTAGATACAGTACTCATGAGGTTACTCATGAAACAGGCAGCAGGGATAATCTGCCTGTAGCCAAAGAAATTAGGAACAGGAGATATCATGATTTTTGTATATGCCTTTGAAAAGAACAAACTGAAGAAGTACCTCTTGCATGAGGCAAATAATACTTTGAATCAGCCAGGGTATTTTTGCTGAAGAGTTTCATACCACCTCGATTGTAGAAGTATGTGCACTGGTTGCATTGCGCTCAAGTTTTGTAGGATGTTACCTTGCTATTGAAAGTACAGTGCCTGCCTGGCATTTGTAACTTAATGGGCTGCTGTCAATCATCATACAGGTTTCAAGCAAGCCAAATAGATATATGTTGTGTATTTTAAAAAACAAATTAAGATTCAAATAAGTACTTTTAAAATCCTTTTATATAAATTAACTTGCCTGTAGTCAGCTTCTACTTGGACATTTATTCTGGTATTAATTTTGCTTTAATCAAAAACATTTTTAGCTAGCAGTTTGCTTAGGTAATTTAGGTGTTTTAAATATATTGGATTTAATCTTAAAACCCTCTTTATGTTTAAACATAAAATATTGCCTGGCTGATGAAATGCCACAGTTGAAGATAACTCTAATACCTTGCAAACATAGATGGTATACAAGAAGCCTGGGGAAAAAAGCAAATAGGGGCCCTGGTCTTTTAAAAGTGAAAATGAGGAGCGACCAAATTATTAACCAGTCACAGCACTACTTTGATTTCTAGAGAGAATATCGTAGCAAATAAAACAAGATACTTCTAAGAATTTAGAAATGAGTAAGAGCTGTTATGTATTTCTCAGGAGACCTTGTTGGAGCTCTCTAGTCTATCCACAGGACTGTTAAAGGGCCTTGTGCATAAAGAAGCAGCAGTGGTAGATGTCACTGCATATAGTAAAGCTTTCCATGCTTCATATAACGCTCTCGTGCAAGGCTGGGAAATAGTGATTAGGGAAATAATAATAATATATAGCTGGATACAGCTTTTCAAACAGCTGGCCATCTCGAGAGTGTTTCTCAATGGTTAGTGTCAAAATGTCCACATTTACAGCATGGATTTCAGCAAGGATCTCACCTGTATCTATATTTGATGTCTTAGTAATGACCTGAGTGACACAACAGACAACGTATTTATTAAGTATTCAGACAATACCATTCAAGGAAGGAATGGTAGTGTGTTAGAAGACAGCAGTTGAATTCAAAATGATCCTTTGACAAATTGGAGAAAAAGTCAAAAAAGGATTTTTGTTGACAGGATGTTTCATCGCCACTAAACTTTTGATTTCATGAGCTTACCCCCCATTCCCTCCCTGTTAGACTGCTGGTGGCAAACTTCTTGAAGTGTTTCTGTTTCACATCTGTTTTTTTTCTTTGACACAAGTTGCAAAAGAGCAATTTACTTCAAACTGTTATCTTCCTTGCCAAGAACTTTTCTCAAGTTTTACTCCATTGTTCTCTCAGCAAGCCATTTTCTTTGTTTCATTTATCTACTTTTTTTTTCTCACTGTTGTTTCTTTCCAAGACAGAAAAACAATCGAATGCTTTCTGCCACCCTCAACGTGAAAATTCCCTGGCAAAAGGAGATGGGATCTACTAGTATAAGTGCCTGAATTGTAACTCTTTCCAGCTTGTTTTATGTGCCAGATTTACCTGGCCAGCAATTTCATCAAGACTAATTGTAGCCAAAGTCCATGTGGGAGATGATGTCTAAATTGCTTATTTCATTAACCAGCTAGCTATGCTGGAAACTGTTAGTGGCTAAATGAATCCTCTGCTACAAAGTTTTTTGACATTTTAAGGTGATACATTAATTTTGTTGTAAAATTACTTAAGTGGGTTGGCGTTTCTCTTTGGGTTTTGTTTTAAGCTTAGAGCACTACATAAGCAGGTCCTTCAAGCGTGCTGCTGGTGCTCATGTTTTCTCTCTCATGACTCTCTCCCATCACCAGCATCTCTCAAGTTTATGCAGGTTGCAGGCAGAGAGGAGCAGTCAGCCCAGCTGGTGATCCGAGTAAGGCGGTGGGCTGCAGTGATTTAACTCTTGTGAGGTGTTCAATTTAATTCTGCAGAAAGGAACTCCTGGGTACTCCAATATAAAAAACAAGGGAAGCATGAGTGATGGAAAATGAAGCAGCTCTCTTCTCCCTGCTCTAAGCTCAAGTTCAGATCAGACCACGAGTTTCTCGGAGCCCACTGCCCTTGTGTTTTAAGTGTAACTTTGCAGTTTTCAGTCTGGCTTTTTTTCCTAAACTAGTAAATCAGCTGTGAAAGGCAGAGTTGCAACTTTATTTACATCCAAATGTGCTCCTGACCATTTATTGCTTGTTGATTCAATTCTGTTTGTGGTAGGAAAGATAACAGATGTTTACTGTCTGATATTGTTTGTCTGCATTAATCACCATTTGTATTAAGGACAGGTGTTGGGGAATGAGATTTCACTGCCTGTCAGGACACCCATACTGGGAGAGCATCTTTCTAATTTCACTAGTGCTATGTGTTTGCAGAGAGAGCCAAGGGCATAAGAGTTACCTACCCCTTGGTAGCGACCCAGTGATATCTCTGGCCCTGTCTGTGATAAGAGCAGCATAGAAAATTAGCGAGTGCATTTGTTCAAGATAGCTTCTGTTGTGTGTGTCCTGAGCAGAGCTGCTAACTGAATTCTTCAGAGATTTGAGCTCTTCTCGGAGAACTAACAATTTCTCACTGTAAGGACCACTTCTAGCAGACTGATCTTAGTGATTAGGAAAGCATCTACACCTGGAAATCACTCCATATGAATGAGTCATGGTTGCTTTGACAGTGTCTTTGGTTGACCCATGGAGCTCCCAGGATTATCTGGGTCAAGGATGTCTTGGTGCTTGTCTGCCAGTTTGCAAGTTGACTAAGCAAGCACAGGGATGATGAGATTTTTCTGGAGTTGTTTGGATCTGATGTGCTGACCGTTTGTGTACAGGGATAAGATCTGAGAAGGAAACAGAGGAGCTCTCTTCTGTGTTGTTATTTAAAGTGGGCTTATCTAATATGCTTTCCAAGATATTGTAAGGATCATCTCAAAAGCATAACTGAAATCATTTAGCCATTCATATTTTCTGCTACTTGCAGTTCATCTTCCTTAAAGATCAAAACTTTCGCTCTTGAACTGAGTTTTTACCTTGTAGAGCACAAGCTTGTAGACTTCCAACACAAACACAGAAAATGAAAATTGCCCTGATATTTCTAAGGTTTGCTCAGTAGGTCTGTTGTGCATGTATTTGGCCTAATTTAAGCACATTGAAAAATCAGTGATGAGTCCTAAATTCATAGTGATTTGCCTCTATTATAAGCTTAGTAAGGATTCTTTCTACATGTAGCAGTTGTTATACTTTTGAATCCTTTGGGTTTATTTGCACAAAGAAGTTGACTAAAGTAAGCTGTTTTGGTTCCTTTGTTGCATGGGTTGAAAGCATAAGTGTTTGCAGTACTTAAACATGGCCTTTGCTGCGGGAATTTGTTTTGGCTGAAAGCTAGTAAATTTGGGAGCTCGTTTCATTTGAAAGCCTTTTGTATTAGTATTAGTTCTAGTTACACAAATTTTAAGGCCTTTTTAGCAAACGTGTTCTGTGATTGATTTGTGCTTGAAAATTTTTTTTGTGTGCTGTGTACTTCCTCAAGTATGAGAACTAGATGCAAATTTTTGGTGTTGATCAAGTCATGCTTTTTCTTTATGTAAAGGTGATTTATTATTGCTGTTGTTTTGTCTCAATGAAGTAAGGCAGAGTATCCAATTTTCATATTTCCTCTGCTGAGAAAATTCAATATTTATTAGTTATGGTTTGGGGTTTTTTTTCTGTTTTTTGTGGGTTTGTTTTGTTTTGTTTTTTCCTAGATGAAGGTAGTCATATTTTGTATGTGTGTGGTTTGGTCTAATTTTCTCAAATTCCCTTTCTTTTCTCTAGTCTGGAGGTTAGAAAATATGTCAGAAATATTTACTTTTTTGATCTGTTGAGCTTGCTTTTTATTTCTGGTTACATTTTAGTTTGAATGGACTTTGGAAGCTCAGAAAAGATACAAACTCTGTAAGCAATGATAATTATTCCTAAAGAGGACACTTGGTGCTCTTAAACCTTATCATGGAGGTGGTATGTTTATTATTCTACCCTAGCTGAAAGAGAAATATTTCTGTTTTTCTGAGATTTTTTTTTCTTCTTTCTAAAGTGGGAAAAATTCTTCCATTTTCTTCTATTTAATATCCAGCTTGGTAACAAGTATTTCATTTCTCTTTGCCTGTTTAACTTTGCAGTCAACTTTCCAAGCCAGTCTGAGAAGTATTTTTTGAACAGGTGCACTTGCTGAAGAAATCTTGAGAGTTTCAAAACCTTTTGTACTTGAAATATTCAGAGGTGCAGGGAAAAAAGGGAAAGAATATGAAAACACCTGGCTCTCAGCGAGGAGTTTTACCTAAGCTTATAAAACCTTGTGAAGAACAATGAGATGTGAAATGCAACCTGAGGGGTTAGAAAGCAGAAGCCAAGTAAAAAATGCTTGATGTTCTTATTTTAAAGTATACATTTATTTTACAAAAAACCAATGCAACCACACAGTCTGAGTGGTTTTTAGGGAGAGACGATTTTTTCTACTGTTCATGGAAGCTTCCATGAAAATGGAGCCTTTACCTGGAGGCAGCTTGTGACAGGTCAGTTTTTAGCTAGGCAAATATATATTAAATAACTAATTTAAAGAAATTTAACTGGGGATACTTGAACATTCTGTAGAAACTAAACAGAAAAACATGGGACATAAACTTTGACCTTTAATAGATTAAGGTTTAATCTGGTGTTGGCTAGAAAGGGCTGTAGGACTGTGAAATTAGTTTATTTGTTAAAACTTAACACATGAATCTTGTAAAGGAAGATTGTCCAAATTCATTTAAAGGCATTTAAAGATGGTGTTTAAATGGAGCTTGTATCACAGAGGCTAACTAGACAGTTGGTCTTTAAAAATCTCTTCTGGTAGAACTGGGTCTCGGCTTGCTTTTAACTGGAACAAAAAAAAAGTGGGGTGGAGTGTTGACTTGAATTAGTTCAGTTTAACAGAACACAAAATCTTAGTGAAGACATTGTAAAAATTAGTTGCTGTATGACTTATGAGGTCGAGAAAGGCTCTATGACCTTGTTTGAAGTTTGACTTGCCATGTTAAATGTGATAATGACAAGTTGTGTTGCCTTCAGTAAGGCTTCACTCCAGGTTAATTCCAGTTAAATAAGACAAGTTAAGTTCCTCTTCCATCATCCCCCAGTCAGGATATGTGCTTGGTTTATAAAAATAAGAAATGTTAGCAATCACTTGAACTATGCTGAAGATGCAAGGGAGGAACTTTGCAAGAGCGAGTGGCGAAGTTAAGAACTTGAATGTCTCAAAGAAAACATTGCCTTTAAAGCAGCACCAGAGGACAGTGCCAAAAAGGCTTTAGAATAACTGCTGTGCTTATTAGAAAGAAAACAACCAAACTGCTTGAGCTGGGAATTTAGTCATGTTCACTTTCCTGCTTGATATCAAGGGTTCTCTTACTGCACTTGATGCCATGCTGTTTCCTTTCATTTCTGGGGTAAATATTCATAATGCACAAATAGGCCCAAATAAGCCCTTTTTTTCACAAAAGATATCTCACTTCAAGTTAATATGGCGGGGGAACATTAAGAACCAGGCTTCTTTCCTGATGGGGGTGTATTGGCTGTTCCAGTATCTGTAAAACTGCTGTAAGATGGACATGAAATATTTTTCTTTCCTGTTAGCAAAAGTTCTTTTCCTGAAACAATTTGGGCAGAGGATAACTGGCCTTAAATAAATACATAATATACTCACTTCATCCCCTAAGACTGTCTCTATTTTTACTTTTTTAATGCAAATGCTGTATTGTGTAACAGGCAGTGTGTTCAAGCTGTTCTCAGAAGTTTAGCATGAGTTTTCTGAATTTCTACAGAGAACCTAAAAACAGCTTTTACAGATCTGGTGTTTGGAGAGAGCAGAGGAATAGTGCTCAAAATTACTGCTGATCTGAATAATTTTGGTTTAAGATAAATTAACAAAGTGCAAAGACCAACTGTATAAAATTGTCAGTGTCCCATGTGGTGACCATATGTTAATTAGTGGAGGAGGCCCATAAATACAGTTGTCTTTGCATAGCTTTCCTGTACTAGAGAGCTTGAGAAAAAACAGTATTTGGGATTAGCAAATTCACATATTGCTAGCAGAAAGTAAAATGCTAGATCAGCTTGAATGGGGGTGTGTTCTAGCTTAGTCTTGGTTATTCTTTTGAGTGCTTTCTGGGTTCTGATGCAGTTGATTTTTGGCCTATTTCTTTCACATGATTAAAATCAATACATTGTGTTTGTAACTAAGCAATTCTACCACATTTCTTTTTAAAGTATTCTGTCACCAAGTATTCAAGAGCCTAGACTACTTGAATGTAGTATTGAGTGCCACTTAATTTTTTTTTTTCTTGAGAAGTAGTATCTGGTGCATAATCATACTGGAAAAATATTAAAACACTCCTAATAAGCTTATACTAATAAAGGAGTTGTATGTCTTTTCCTGTAAATCTTTTATAGGCTATTAACTTTCAGGAGATCCAAAATGAAAATCAGGTGAAAATCTAATGTGAAAAACAAATGCTTTTCTTTAAGTTACAGCGAGCTTAATAAAATCAATTACCATTTAATTTGGTCCTAAAGATGTTTTTCCTGCTGTTGTGGTTGAGGTGTCCTGTTTTCATCAAAGTACAAATGAATTATCTCATATTGCACTCTTTGTTTTGTTATTTTTTACTTTTTGTGATTGTGTTGATGCAAAATATGTTTAATGAATAATTTGTCTAATATGGACAACTTTTGGGTTTCCAGGGGTTTGCTACCTGTATTATGTTAAAATGCAGCATACTAACTGAAGCTTCCACAAAAGATGCCTGATCTTAGTTCAGAAAGTCTCACTGGAAAATGTATAAACATTCAAGATATCTCCTGATTGGTAAGTCTGGCTCTTGACCTGTGGTCTCATACTCAAGGTCCCCAGGAATTGTTTGATGCTTTCTCTAGTATGGACAGTTTGACCAAAACTCAGCAGATCAAGTAACCTTAAAACTCAGATGTATGATACTCATCTACTTCAAATTACCGCTATTCATCTGCTTTTACTGTTAGTTTGCTCAAGAGTTTGCCCTAACTGTCCCTGCTTTTCTTGGTAAGATAGTGCAGAGGTAGGGAATACAGGCTAAAATACATTAGAGCTCAGTATGGTCAGCAGATTACTTGCACTTTACTGTAATCCCTTTTATCTGCTGAGAAATATATAAAGAAGCTACAGAGAAAAATCTGTAGTATACATGCTAGGAAAGGCCTTATGTCTGGGGAAGTGCAGAAGTCTGAGGATAAATAAGTCTTTTAAGCTGTGATTGCAGCTGTCTTAAGTTTCAAAGTAGGAAGTTCCAAAGGCTTAGTAAAATAGATAAGCTTTAATGATGACCTAACAAGCTAATAGACACACACTGGCCTATGAGTAGGAAACGGGCAGTAACAGTATCTGTCTGAAAGGATCTGTCAGACATTTTGCTTTGTGTCAAATGCTGGAATTTATTTTGGTGGCAGATCTGTGGTGTCTTTATAGTACTCCACACTGTGGAATACATTACTGGTACTTAATGTCCTAACGGGTAAACTCCTACAGACACATTTACAAGAGTAATACACCCTTCATTGTCTTAAACATAAAATAAATGGTGGTCTATGTGAAAGATGCTGGATCTCATTCTTGCAAAGCGAAACACTACATTTGGAGGTGCTTTATTCTGAAAACAGAGACAAAACACCAATATTTTAACGGTTTAGGACATTGGTTTACTAATGTGTTTACTAATGAAGGCTAAAAGCATATGGGTATACTACCCGATTCGTTATTAAACATACAGTGATATGGAGTGGGAAATGATGTGTGGTCTGGAAAGTGAGGCCAAGAAGCTACATGTGATAACTACTTAAATAAGAGTAATGGTGCCTTAACCCAATATTTCTTGTAGCACAGTAATCAGAAGTTAAGTGAAGAATGTCATTATCTTCATTGTATCCACTGATTTGGTTTATTCCCAAGGTCTGTGGAGAAGGTATGTAAATGTAAAACATTGACTAGACAAACATCATTGGGTGTTAGGAATGACAGTAAAACTGGAAGTTATCAGGGCAAGAGGGATGCAAATAACTACATGCAGGCTGTGGAGGAGACTGGGAAATAAGCAGCTGGAGAAACTAGTAAAAGCAACTTTCTCTAGGAAGCCCCAACTTTCAGTCTTGTTGCTCATCTCCAGAGTAGCAGCTTTGTCAGTCATCTGCACTGATATCCTTTTCCTTTGGGGAACCTTTAAAACTTGACTTGTCAATCTCCTTTGAAATAGTGTGGTGTTGAATATCAAAGGGAATAACCTTTTGCTGCATTGGTCTCTGATCTGCTCTACTATCACGTTCCCAATCTTTTCCCAGTTCTTTGCTTGTTTGACAAGGGATGGAAATCCTCTATTTTATGGTTTGCAGGGGGTCATGTTACTTGTATAGTTCTGTTTGAAAAGCACAGTCAAAATAATTGTGAGTTGGATTGTAAGGAAAACCCTTCTTTGATGAATACATAATAACGTCATGCAAGGTCAATAAAGTTGTTCTCATGCCAAAGTGTGACAACTAGTCACAGGGTGTTTAGTAAGAGTTTTGTATAGAGCCAATAAAACACCTTGCTCTGAGGCTTGCAGAGGTTCCTAAGCAGAATGAGTCTGTGTCAGCATGTTTTGGTAAAGTTCTGATAGTGCTGAAATCAGCTGACAAGGATTAAAAAAAAACAACAACAAAAAAACAAAAACAAAAACAAAAAAACAACCACCAACAACAAAAACAAAACAACCCCACAAACAACAACAAAAAAACGAAGAAAAACAAACAGACAAACCTTACAATCCTGTCTGAATTTCTGATCTTTTGATCACATTATATAGCTATTGTGCATCTGTGTACTGCTGGGAATTGCTTGGAAAGTTTTCCTCCTGACAAAGAAGGCTGTGCGGCTGAGTTTTCAAGTGGTGTGGAAGCAGATTGGTATTCATCATTGCTGTGTCACAATGGGGGGAGCAGTCAGGAGGAAAGTTCTTAAGATTCTGGCCTTTAACCGTTTACTGTGGATGGTTGAAAAAAATGTATGGCAATGTAGAAGTTTTATTTTATAACAGAAAACTTGCTAGGGTTTGTGTATGTTTGAAGATGAAGAGAGTGTCTGTATAACCTGAACTATGTGGCCTTTGGTTTTCAACTGCATTCATGGATGCCAGAGGCAGCTTTTCAGTTCCAAAAGAATACCATTGTCCATTCTTAGGGAAAACTATTAGTTATTGCCATAAATATATGCCAACCTCAGAATGGGGTCTTAATTTAAGAGAATTATGAAGGTTTTTCATATTCAAGCTGCCTAAATACTTGCAGAGCCTCCTGCATGTAATCCAAATTGCTTGTTTCTGTGGGCAAAGGAATGCTGATATGAAAAAATGAAACACTGACTTCAGAGTATTTGCAAACCTTACTTCTTTTCTTGGCAAGAGTATGAGTCAGCATACAGAATGCTTGAATGACTGCATAAACCTGAAAATTGGAAGATTAATCTTAAAGCTGGGAGGGAAGAGATTTGGAGGTCAAAAGTAAAACAATACCATATGATTCAATTAATCATTCTGTAGCACAAAAAGTGGCCTAATTAACAGAGTGAATGGTATGAATATTGTTGTAACTCTTGTTGATTTTGTTGTTTTTTTTCTAAAGAAAAATTGGTTATAGCTTACATATATGCTAAGAGAACGTCAACACTATTTTCTAAACTATAGTTTTCGATGTCTTGGTGTATCTATAATATTGCAGTAAGGTGTGTTTTTCCTTCTCTGATTTGGTGTCATAGTATTACCTAAGCATGCCTACCTCAGAGGGAGAGTTAGCCTAATTGTTGTATTTCCTTGGTTTTGAGTTTTTGGAAGGCAATTTTTTTTTTCTTTCAGTTTTGTAGCTCCTTGTAGAATACCAATGTAGCATCTATAAATCTAAAACGACGCATAATGACAATGTCAAATGTACAAATATTAGGTCTGACTTTTTTTTCAGGTACTGAGCTTCTGTAACAACTGCTGTAGCTGAGTTTTGAAAGCTCAGTATTTTTGGACTTTGAAGCCTGTTTGCCCTGTGTCCCCACTTTACATGTTAAAGCCTGGAAATACTGTCAGAAAACTGGGTATGAGAGTTAGTATGTCCTGGCTCTAGTAGTCTACACATATTCTATGAGCTGTCTGGAGTACAGTTACACTAGAGTAGAATACTAATTTGGTTTTGCTAGTAAATGAGTCAGGATTTGTCATTTCTGTATGTCTCTATTCAATAAACAAAGTATTCTTGGTTCATCAACTGTTAGCATTCCTGCTGAGGAGACACTGTAGAGCTATAAATGCACATTTACTAAAATGCAATTGTTAATTACTCAGACATGTCTACTGGAAAAATGTTCCTTTATCAGAAGGCAATATGTATCGCTAATTGTGAGTTTTTCCAGTGAGTCAGTGTTTTGTGGAAAACAACAAATTCACAGAAAGTAATGTCCTAAACACCAATGTTCTGGCTTTCCTGCACCTCTGAGATACATACAGATTTTTGTCTCCAAGACTGGTCTGTGAGCCCCAGGTTCCAGGTAGTTCTGTGTTCAGGGCTGCCTTGGGGCTCAGAAGCCTCCGGGCTTAGATGTCCTGCCTGCTTGGGGTTCCTTTCATACATGAGTTTCCCTAGTTGTTTCCAGGCACTGAATTGTGGAAGTTGGAGTTGGATGAACTTCAGGATCCAGCATTAGTTTGATGGGATGTCTACCCTCTGAGATAAAAGGATAAATAAATATCCTTGGACATAGTCAGAGCTGGAGTGGGTATGGTCCTGAGCCAGCCTAACCTAACATTGCGGTGGACTCTTTTTTTGAGCAGGAGGCTGGATTAGATGATCTCGGGAGATCCCTTCCAACCCAATTTATTCTCTAATCCTATGATCCTTTCTTGGATCTAAATTTGCACCAGCAAGCATGGGAGCCCCAGCATCCCATATTGAAGCTGAAGATGTTGGCTTGGACTCCTCAGCAGGAACATGTGCTGGAGAGCATAGGTCTACAGCTTTGGCAGCTTGAAGCTCGTAACTGAGGCTGGGGTCTCAATCATGGCAATGTGGTTTAGTGTTATGTCATCTGCCTTTGTGGAGGTAGACTCCCTAGATTTCCTTGCACAATTGCAACCGTTGGTTTAATTTTGTATTTTGCAGCAACTAACCAGAATTAGAAAGTTTCTACAGATGTATTTTTTCTTTAAAAAATAATCAATTGGAAATGAAACTAAAACTTTCTTCTAAATGGTTGCATTTCTTATTAAATTTATATCAATCCTGACAAAAGTTGGTGAATCAGTGACGACATAAAGCATTTTATATCTTACAAAGCCAGTCAGTCATTTACTGCAAGACCTAAACAATATTTTCCCTATATTTTTGCTACTGTTTTACTACGATTCAGGCAAGGATTACATAGGTTAGCCAAAGATCTTAATCTTGTAATAACTTTATTTTTGAGTACTCCTGTTGTCTGGGAACTTTTCCTAAGTAACTTGTGTGGGTTTTTTGATTTTGATTTTCCTTGAAGAAATGAGTTAAATTAGTAATTTATCATTACCATGTAGATAATCCTTTTTTTTTTTTTCTTCTGTGCACTTGAACTTGAGTGTTCCAACTTGCAAAATGTCAACTTTAAAGCTGGAATATTTCTCAAATATTGAACTTGGGATTATTTATGCTAGACAGTGCTAGAAAGGTATGTATCTGCCATAACATCAGGTTATAGTACCCTGGTTACTATAACCATACTACCGTTAAACACCAAGTTACTACAACCTGAAGTTATGGCAGATAAAACATTTTTTTGGGAATAAAAAAAAAAACCCAAAACAAAACCCTTGGAAAAATGTTTGTACTTAAAAACCTATTAGTAGCCAAGCATATGGTGTGAAGATCAGCGTCAGCATTTGAAACTTGTTTTTTTATTTTCTTTTTGGAATGTTACTTAGAATTTGTCTGGATAAGGGATGGGAGACAGAGCTTTGCCATTGATATGTGCACTTAACTAACTACAAATTAATGTCAGAACATCTCCAAAATGCAACTGAAGCTGTGCAAGACAAATACAGCTAAGTATAACTAATTCCTCCTTGATATTTTATTACAATTGTTTCCCTTTTTTATTATCCTTACTTAAGTAATAAAAACAAAACAGAGATTAGCTTAAGCAATTGAAAGAGAATGTAGTGCTGTGTACAGCTGTACTTCTCTGATTGCCAGGTCCCTTTCCCTTCTTGCAGTTTTAGTTTCCAATCCCAATAAACAGTTACAGACTGAGTAATTGTTACCTCTCACTGGCATTTCTTTTCATGTTTGTTTCTTGCAATAAAACAGCTTTAATTCTGTTCATTTATTTAGTTTGACAAGTGGGTAACGTCTTCAGCATCAGAATGGGTAAAACATCTTTTTGCTGGAAGCCTTGCAATCTAGGATATTTTATTTATTTTAGTATAATAAACATCTAATCCATGGCCAGACACTGCCTGAAGCCTCTTTTTATTTGCAGTAGTGGAAGACATCTTATTCATACAGTTGCCATGTGTCTCAGATAGAACCTTGCAAGTCTTGAAAAAGACTGTGAGCCAGAAACAGTTGCAAAATCAATTTTGCAAGATGTCTTTCCTTTTTGGAAATGTTGCCACTTATCTGAGCTCCTTATTTGAATTGCTACATGTAAGTAAACCCTGGTTTTGAGTTTTTAAGCTGACCATCAAAAGAAATTAATCAAAAAATAAATTATGGAAGTTCAAGGTAACCAGCAAATTGAAAGTCTTTGAAGTTAAATATCTAATGCTGGCAATTTAGGAAATGTTGATGCTGACATAATTGTGTCTTTTCAATGGTAAGTGATAAGAGTTATACAGTTCCTCAGCCTTTTCAGAGATGGCTGACACATGACCTTAAAATTACCTGTCTTTTACAAAAGCTTTCAAATGAATCCCCTTGAAATGAGTAGGAACAAATCTACTTTTACAAGAATTTGGAATTGTTGTTTTTATTTCCGTGATGACTCAGATTCACAAGAAAAGATTACACTGGCCTTGCTTACTTAACTAATTAAACAAAAACTGTGATCATCCCTTTACTGGGACTCTTCAGTCAACAGCTGGGCATCACCAACCTATTTTAGTCCATTTGGAGTGAAAGCCTGAGACCTAGTCTGCCAAGACTCAAAAAAATCAAGGTTCACCCACCTGGATTATGCTTTATTTACTCTCTTGGTGAGATGGGCTGGCTGTTGGCTGTCAGATCTGTTGGTGGTCAGATCACATGGGTCTTTGCCTGGTGGTCGTTCTCCAGACCTTGACAGAATAGGGTAGCCATCGCCTGGGAGGGCTTCCTCTGCTGACATTGGAAAGATGAAACCCGTTTTAGCTAGGTCAATCCAGTTTCCCAGGAAAGTTGCCTCCCTTTGACCATAGTGGGCAGTTACTCTATAATATGATATCCATCTCCTCTTAACATCTGTGGCAGGCTGGGGAGTGAGTGTTTCATGAAGCAGCTAGGCAGTCTGCAGGTAAATTGAGTAGTACAAACCCACCTCTGTGCTGAATCATCTCTTACTAAAACTTCCAGGCAGAAAAAGGAATGAGGGCACTTCTGTACAGATGTCTACTGCCCCTTCTGCATTGCTTACCTGGGTGAGCAAAATCTCCCACCTGGCCACCAGGTGGGGGCATTGCTAAGATATTGATTAATTGGCAAATGCATATCATCTCAGTGAGTCATTTGTATGTAAAAATCACCTCCTTTGTCTTTTATTCCACATTTTTCTAAACTTTGCACACACTGTGTCAGATAAAATGTTTAGGCATATGTTGATTTTGTATAACAGGAAAATACCCTTAAGAAAACACCCAATAACTTGGTAAGATTTCAAAGGATTGCTGCAAGTATAAAGGCAGGGGGGGTTTTTAAGCGTTCTTGATGTTGTTTCTTGTTGTTTGGTTCCCTGCTTCTCAGTGTTGGACATAAAAGGCTGGATAGATGCTTTTTCCCTTATCAGTTTTTTCATTAGTTTACCAGACACTGCTTTGGTGAGCATTACAAAATCCTGCTTTTTTTATTGCATATGAAAATACAGTGTAGGTTGTGTTTTTCCTTTGATAGCCACCATCCATTTTCATGATAGGTTAAGTTATCCCACTATGTTTCATCAAGAAAGTGTTTGTTCTGTTTTGATTTTGTTCTCAATCCTCTAAGGCAGCAGAACAACTAGGAAAATTCTCCACAAGTTTAAAAAAAGGAAAAATCAATGAGGTTTCAAGTTATTTATATTTAAAAATTGGTTTAAATATATCATTTGGAATTGGCTTTTGTCATTTATAAACTGAAAAAAAAAAATGTAAACCTGTAAAATCCGTAGTGCTTCATTGATGTAAATGTGCATAATGTTCTACTAGATTGAAACTTGCAAAATATAACTTTGAAGAAATAAATTATGGATTCCTACATTAAATGGATGATTACTTAGGGTGTGTTCTGAAAATTTTTTTTCTCTTATTGACCAAGACCTTTCTTAGAAAATATCCTATATGTGAAGATACAGAACTGCATGGTTATAAATAAAATGTAGATTAAATGCTTTTCCTTAGTGTAAAAAAAAAAAAATTAATGAATACAAGGAAGAAAAGAGCTTATTTACAGAATTGTGATGTTACTTAGGTAGAAGCTGGGCAATTTTTAGGCTGACTTTAATTCATACCATGTCTGTAATCTTTATCATGAGAGATAAGATAGAAAATGTCCTGTGGTTTGCCAGCCTCATAAAGGAAACAGATTTGATGAGAAGCAGCAGAATGAAAACAGATAAGACCTGCTTTATGGGTCTCTCTGTAGGTTTCAATAAGGTAAAAAGAGTACCAAAAGATGTCTTTAGAGTTGCTGTTTTTTTTTAAAAAAAAAAAAACATCAGGTTCCCTTTTCTGCACCTCTTCAGGCAAAACATGAGATTACCATAGCAGTAATGTTACCCAGATCTTAGGTACATACGAAGTTCTTGCATATCACCTACCCATCTTAGTGTTTTTCAAGAGATGATTGTCATTATCCTTATTTTGCAGATGACAAAACTGGAGCAAAGGTGGACCTATTTGATGAAGTTCATTTTTGAAGGCTACAGATAGCTCTTTCAGTTTATTTGAAAATAAACTTGTATGCCTTCTACTAAGCTACGTTTTCTTCCATTGGGGAAAAAAAGTAGAAAAAAACTTAGTAAAAAGCATGGGGTTTTTTTTTGGGGGGGTGGCGGTGCGCAGACAAGTATGTAAAATAACTTTTCTACACAGGGACCTATAGTTTTTGTTTGAAAACTTTCATTTCTGAAGAAACAAGTGGGAAATTGAAGGCACACTTAGTTCTTTATCTTCCCACAATTTATCTTCCCACTCTGAATAACACTGTGCAGAGTATATAAATTCACCAAGTTTAGTCAAGCTGTCTTTCTATAATTTGTTTCTTCTCCCTCCTCAAGTAGGTTGTCTTTTGCCTTTGAATTTCTATTGTCCTTCTAAATTTTAGCTAATTCTGCCTTTGTTTTTGATAAAGGGACCCTGACATGGACAGCATATATTCGTGTGTGTGTATAGATAGGTAATGAATATGTGTTCTGTATATACTACCTATGAAGCTGACTGGGTTGCTATCTACATATCTAATTCTGTTGTCACAAGTTTTTTTTTTGTCATCATATCAGAAAACCTTTATCTGGTTTACCTTTTGGCCTAGATATGATATCAATATATATAAACTTGTGAAATGCCTTGTGAAATCTGTTAAATCTAAGTCCTCAAAAATATTTCCCCAGTAACCTTTCTATATCTGATAACGTATTTTAAACAAGTGGGTAAGGGACATTAAGCAAGGAGATATACAGAGCAAATAATGCAAATAGGTATGCTGAGCTCTGTATCACAAAGTTATTAAGATGCAAATTTGTATTTGTTCATATTTCTACTTGTATATCTTTTCTGAATTGCTTTTTCTGTACTTTTCACTTGATCTTAGAGGAGGCAAGATAAAAATCCTTAATGTGTAAGACAAAGGTTGCTGATGTGATTTGCAACCCATGCCCATGATCTATAACCCCTGTTTATTCAGATATCAGATCCTGAGATAACATTAAGGCAGTGAAGGGACTTTGGGACATGCCTAAACGAAATACCAGATAAGTAAGAAAGAAGCCTAAGTGTCAAAAGCAGTTATGCCTTTCTGGCCAGAACATTGGGACATTCTGGGGGTACCTGTTGTTCCAGGGATGCTGTCACTCAGGTTTGGCTGACTTGACATTTTTCCTGCCATCTACAAAATCCAACAGTCCCAAATCTCTGCCTCCTGATCCTTACTTCTTGTTTCCTGAACTGCAGATTTCTGCAACTGTTAACTTGGTTTTAAAGAGACTTTTTTGTTTTTATTTGTTTCTCTTCCCTCTTTTGGTTTCCTCTGACAGGTAACCACAGCACAGCATCAGCTGTCATCTACTGCTGGCTTTTCTGGAGAGGGCAGCGGCGCTCATCCTTGTCCTCTAACTCACTCATGTTTACTACACCGGTGCTTCCCTTACCTGCTGTGCTGGTGGGAGACTGGATCCTAAGGGAAAAATACAGGTCTGGAGAATACAAATGACAGTGGTAAATCTAAAATGGGATTCTAATAGGATGAAGTATAATGTGCTTCCAAGTATTTCTGTCATTTTGGCTGACAAAGGGATCCAACTATACAAATTACATTGACAGAATAGGTAGGAAAGTAACCTTGTAAAAACAGTCATAGTCTTTCTAAAATTCTGAGCTTTGTCTCCACATTTTTGTATCTATTTCCAGGCATCAGTAATGGAGTGACAGGTAATTTTTAGCTGGTAGTTCCATTTACTCCTTCACAATGTGTGCAAGTCATTATTCCTTGGACAGAAGAGAAATGCTGTGGGCAATGCTTTGCAGTGCCAGCTACTTCATCCCAATAGCAAAGAGTTTCAGAGAGATTTATAAATATTTTTTTTTCTCCTCATCTTAGAGGTCCTTTGCCTCTGATTTTTAAAAGTGTATTTATTCCCTGCCTGTGTTTTTCTAGATACCCCTCCTCTGGCACTCCCATGCTAATTGTATTCCCCTCTCTCCCCCACTTCTGCAAAATATTTCTGATCCGTCTGTGCAGCAGAAATTATCTTGAAAAAACTCATTTCAAGAGTAGTATAGCTTGACTTCCCTGCATTTGTGTCTTGTGGATAGCTTTTCTGTTGTCTGAGAAGGCATTTTCTGACTGAAGTATTTTCCTGTGATTTTCAGAAATATTTCTGGTACCATGGAAAAGTTGAGCTTGTGCGTAGCCTGTGAAGTCACTTTCCACTGCTTAGGTACCTGTTTTGTGAAAAGCTATAGGAATACTATTACTCATAAGTGTTATTTGTCCAGTTTCAATGAAATTTAGCAACGAGGTTAGAAATGTCTTGGGAGAGAAAGACAGAGGCAGCCTGACTGCTTAAGCATTAGTTTCTAAAAGGCCAGACTAAAAAGCTTTGACTTTTAATTCTCTGTTGCAGCTGGCTCTGGCAGCTTGCAAAGTCTGGATTGGTAATGGAGGAGAAGGATTTTTGCTCCTTCTCACTCTATGTTCCTGTAACCTCCCTGTCCTGGGCAGCTCCTGAATCCTCTTCTGTTCCTTTGAAAGGCCTTGCAGCATCCTGGGGTTTTAGCAGGTTGCTCTAACTACCTCCAGAACAGAGCTGAAGGACAACTGAATAAATGAGCCCTCCGACAGATCCTGAGGACCCCTTTGCAAATCACCTAAATGAAGCTGTGGTAGTCGATAGCACTGCAGGAGTGCATTTAATTAGTCCACAAATTAAACTGGGCAAATGAAGTTCAAACCAAAACCAAGGTGGCCGGGAGCTTAGGAAACCAGGAGAGAGGTAACACCTCGGTGCCTGAGTCACTTAATAGTTTAGGACAGTGCATAAGAAACAGCGAGGGGTAGTGCTGCTCTGCCGTCATGAATATCCCAGGCATTCATTGCAGGAAACGTTTGCACTCAAAGTACAGCAAGATTACTCCTAGCTAGAGAGTACTACAAGATGAAGCAAGATGTAATGAAGGGATGGATGAACGGGGTGGGGGGGGGGGGCGGGGAATGGTTCCATTTACCTTTATCATTTATTGTAAGGTTTCACTGAAAAAGTAATCCTAAAATTAGCTGAGTGGATGTCTGAATTGTTTTGCTCAGGCCTGGGAAGTGATATTTTTCAGAGCTGTCACGCAGATGCACAGGCGCAGTACTAGAACTTTTGGGAGCAGAGGAACAGGAAAAAAAAATAACTTTTTTTTTTCCCCCTGTGGATGTATCAAATGCCCAGAATAAATATTTATGACGTATGCAACCATTCCTGAAATCAAAGCTTCATTAGAGTTGCAGATGAAATCCACTAATTAAATGGTTAGTTGTAAGTTTATTTTTAACATTCTTTTTATGTTGATGTCCACAAACCAACTCTGTTGGTTGGGTCCCTACATTGCTGGTGCTAGAAAGATCTAAAGCAGCCATCTTTCCTACAAAGAGCTGTACTATAAAACTTATGTTTGTTGTTTAAGATTTTTTGTTTTGTTTTGTTTCATTATCTAAACTAAAGGATCTACTGACATTGGACAACACTGTTTTCACTTTTCATGTCTATTCTTTTGTCTCTGGAAAAGCTTTGCTCTTTCTGTTGTTAAGAGCGAAAGCCCCATTGCCATGGAACAAGTGTCCAGCACATACTGATGTGTCCTCTGTCAGATGTCAAAAGCATCCCTCCTAAATATTTTCACGTGCATACAGGGGATGAGTCTTACACACGAGGGAAAGGGAAGGTGGAATTGGCCAGCCTTGCTTGGTGATGTTCAAAACCACGCCCAAATGATTCACCTTTTATCCAGCAGTCCTAATTCCAGCTCTTTGTTTTACTTTTTTTTTTCCCCATAGCCCAGACAAAGGATAAAACACCAGGTTTAAAACTTAATTGTTTTACTTTACTAATTTAGAAGTGAAGTTTGTTCTTCCATTTTAAAATCAGTCTGATGCCATGTTACGTGATCAGAACGTGCAGAAAACCTTCAGAAAAAGAGCAGCCCAGAGTTTGGCTGAGCCTGATGAGGCTGCAGTTTGTTGCTCATAGATCTGCTCTTGAAACTGTGAGCATCCATCCCATTGCTGAGGGCTACCGTGGTCTCTGTGGCATGTGCCTGGAGCAGCAGGCAGAGGAGTTCAGTACATAGTTAGACTGTCCTTAGCCATGTGCCTGGCTTTTCTCCATAGTGTAGAATTAAACCTTCCAGTTCACAACTTGAAGCCTTTTGGAGCTAGATGGCTGGCAATGTTTTAAGTGAAAATCTGGGGGAGGAAGAGGCAGTCTCTGTGTGATCCTATAGTCAGAGCTATGTGTGTATTGTCAGTTGTCAGCAGCATATTATCGTCATATGGAAAGGGCACCTCTGGAGCACAGAATACTTCTCTTGTTCATTACCATCTTGTCATTAGACATCCTGCGTTAAGGATGCTCTGGGACAGATTTTTGTACCTTGCACTGTGTGTGGATGTACTTGCACATGTTTCATCAGCACATTTGAGAAAGACTTCAGATATATCAGTTGGTGCTTTTCTGGTTAGTTGATCCTGAAATGGTTTATGGCTGCAAGTAACTTGGAGAGAGGTTGGAAATTAAATGTAGCTAGATAACACTTGGTGTGAGAAGTCTGTAAATGTTGAAGTTGTAAAAAGCTGAAGAAGTTGATAGGAAATGGACAAATGTTACAAGTGTTGTCACTTAAACTGTTAGCATAAAAGCATACATTTGGTAGACTTTGATATATTGGGACTTTGCCCCAGCATAAATGGGTTATTGACCAAAATTTGTGATTCTGTTGTCTTAGAATGAAGCAGAAGCAAAGATAATAGATTCAGAAATAATGATGTACAGCTGTGTGTTAGTATGCTCTCTGCAAAGTTTCTGGATTGGGTCCTTATATGGGAGGGTTGCATCCAGTGACTGCTACTGTAAGGAATGCTTCAGCTCCTCTGGTCATCTGCAGATCATCAGCAACAGAAGACAAGAAAATGGTTGTGTTTCCCAAGGTATTCAGCAGCCAGCCTAAGCCTAGCATTGGTCAGGAAACAACCAGAGAAAGGATTTGTGACTCTCTTCTTGCATTTCTGTTTGTTGATTTGTAACCACAAGCAGTTTTCCTTTTTCATTTTGCCTCTGAACCATTTCAAAATTGGTCTTCCTCAGATTTTTATTTTGTTTTTGAGCATCAAAAACTAACTTTTTTGGGAATCTTTTCTTCTTTTAATTCTCAGAGTTGCATGATGCAGCACCATCCTGGAGATCACTGTCTGTGGTCCAGTCATGCTTTTTGGCTTGGCAGAGCAGTGCTGTGGAGAACTAGTTCAAGTCCAAAGCCAATAGTGGCATGTCAGCAGAGGGAAGCAGCTAGGTATCCTGCCATGATGCTGACCAGCGCTGCTTCTATCAGCACTAGTGTTAGGACCTCAGCTCCACAGCCGCAGCCCCTGGTTTAACTCAACTTGTAAAACTATTTCTGCTTGGAGAAATATGAACAGTAAAAGGCAAAGGTGCTTCTAATGATAAGAAATGCTGATGAAGAAATCAACATGATTCGGGAGTTTTACTCGCACCCTCCTTTGCGTTGAGCTCGCTCCCTACTGGGGAATTGTCATAAATCATAAAACTCGCTGTCCTATTTTTGAGTCTTGCAAAACTCGGCTATGTTATCTCACTCATTCTGCTCAAGGATTAAGATGACAGCCAGGTGTTTTTTCCTTTCATTTTAGAAAAGAATACAACTTGCAGAAAAACGTATTCTTTATCTTGTCTTGGTAGAGCTGTGTACAAACAACTCACATTGTCCTCAGCTGATTGAGTTTATTGAATGGGTAATTCTGAAAACCAGACTTTTCATAGATATGTTGTTATTCAAATTTTAAACTATTACCTATTTGTGATACTCAGGTGAGGTTTCTGTACTGTTCTTGCCTCACAGAATGAAAAAAGGTTGTCCAAAACTGTCCTGCAGGGAAGAGTTACATACATACAGTTTTTTAAAAAATGGTAGCTTCCCTAGGAATTTGCACACAGAAAGCTGGAATTTGTTTTCATGAACCATACTCTGGGGGACGCTTGACATCCTTTTACATTTGTGTAAAGCAAACAAAAAGAATGTGGATATGAAACAAATTAATTCATAGTTTTGAATGAATATACATTGTGTTATTCACCCCTCAGTAGCATTTCACACAGAATCAGAGATTTGCAGTTTAGGTAATTCTAATGACTAATGAACAAGAAATTGTTTCCTACTTGTAAATTAGATTTGCCTGTTAAATAGTTTACTTGTTCTGCCAGGTTGTTTTTTCCTCTGAGCTGTTATTTAGCAGCATGTCAGTACCATAAGAACACTAAAACTTAGTTGAAATTAATTGTGCTTTGCTTGAGCTCTTTTTAAAAAAAAGTATTTCAGAGATGCCCTTTATTTCTATATTAACATAAAAGTTAGTTTTGTTGTGCCTACACAGTCTTTTTTTGAGGTGATTGAAATTGGTAGTAATGTAGCGAAAAAATGGTAAACAAAACTGGCTTTACAGTTGGCATTTCCCTTGATAATTTTGGATGCAGTTCTGCCTGGTGTCATACACAGTATTTTGCTCATACAAATAAGCAAATCTACCCTGTCTCAGCAATTTCATTCCTTGAGTATCAGAGAAGATACTTGGAGAAAATGCATTTAGGAACTTTTTTTGATACACAAGCCTATTTTTATATGACTGAAATTGCTTCAATGATTTTTATTCTACAGCATAATTGTTAGTGATAGACTTATGGACAACCCATTGAAATAACATTTTGCAGTGAAGGTTTTGGCTATGGAGAGCTGTGCCTTCTAATAGCATGGAATGGTACCTAAAAGTATTTTTGAGGCACAGAAGTTTTGCTTGCTCTGTGATCATAATAGATATGGTGTAAACTTCCAGTGTTAAGTGATTGAATATCTTAAAGCAAGTCTGCTAATGTTTTCCTGTAGAATATTAACCTCTTCTATGAAGAATACTAGGTAATATGTTCTCTTACAGATATATTTCTTGATTAATTTAAGACATGGTCAGGTTTCTGGTGCAGGCTACTACTTTATAAATTCCCAAGTTAATATCTCCAAATATTCACTGTTCCTTCTGAAGTTCAATACTGGTTAGTGATTATTCAGTATTTTGCTGCTTCTCTTACCATTACTGCTTGTTAAGCGACATTATTTGTTGATTAGTAGTGTTACTTGCTTAATGAATGTTTCTTCAAGTAGATTTTAAGATTTTAAGTTGCAGATTTGAAGAGGCCAGAGGAGGGGTGAAATGAAGGTCTATTTTCTTCATAGGAGCTTGGGATTTCATTATATGGATTCTTCTTTTCACATTTTCAATTTTCTTTTCATTTAGAAACAAATCCAGATGAAGCTGGATTGATAAATTGTGATGTCTACTTTTTTTTGCCAAGCTTTGGGAAAGGGAGCTTGATTTGATGACTTTACTGAAAGCTAATTGTTGCTAATAGATTATTGAGGGACCACTTAGTAAAATGAACAAACCAGGAAGTCTACAACACTTTTAAGCTGTATATGAAAAACTGTTTTTGATGAAGGTGAAGAAGCCTTTGGACTATTCAGGAAACAGGTAGAAAAAAAGCAAAAAACTGTTTTTCATTGAAGAGAATGCCAATTTCTCATCTTCCAAAGATGATTATTTTGAGGTTAATAATTTTTATATTTTGATGCTATGTGGCTAATATGAAATGTATTATGTTAACATTTGTTTACATTATCTCTGAAACACTCTGCATTTTAATATTTTTGAGGTGATATAATTGACAGATGGAAGTAGCAGCCAGCCATAGGTCCTGTCAGTGTGCAGATATACTTTGCTAGGACTACTGAAATGACAGATTTCAACATGCCTTGGCATACAACATGCTATGGATGATTGGCTTTCCTAGGCACAGGATACAGTTGATCCAGTAACCTATAAATATCGACATGCAGTTTTGCACAACATGCTATGAATGACTGACCTAAACATACACAATATGTAGCTGACCCAGTCACCTAAGCATGTTAGCAATATGTTCCCGCAGTACTAGTGTGATATTTCATATATTAAGTCAGCAGAGTGTCCTTAGAGCCTGGTTGTCCGTCAAAACTCCAGAGTCCATCTTAAGCCCTGTGGCACATGTGAAACCTTTCTCCTGTGCTAGGTCTGTGTGCTCATGAGCTAAGCTATTAGTTCAGTTTTAGAAATGTTGGGATCTTGGGACAATATCTTGGGATCTTGCTGGGCCAAGAGATCGCTTTGTTGTAATTGATGCCTTGCCTTCAGTCGGTCCAGAGTTACCTACAGATACAGTGATTCTGGCAGGTTTTTTTTTTAACATGGAATTCGGTCTTGCTTTAGGATTTCCTTGTTCCTGATGGGTTTTACCTCAGTTTACACACGGTTACACTTTGCCCTCAGCTGCTAAGAGAAACTGAACTTTTAATGCACTGAGTTTAATATCAGCTCAGCTCTTTAAATTGAAGTTTCGGATTTACCTTTGACTTATTTAATTTCTGTAGTGATGGGGCACTACTCGCTCTAGCGCAGCGTGGCTCAGGCTCTTTGCTCAGCACAGATTCTGGTGGCATGCTGTGCTATGTGGTTACCAGCAATCAGAATATGTTAACTTTCTAGTGAAGCCTGTGGGCAAGGCATCTGGGTATATAATACTAAAGTTATAGGGAGGTGCCTCAGTTTCTGCAATGCCAGCAGTTGTTTACTGAGCCTGATTTTTGGGTCCAAGGTTCGCTGATCATGGGGTATTTCTGAGCAGAATGAAGGTGAGTTGTGTGGGCTCATGAGACACCAGGATTTTCTTTTCATGACAGGAGGATAGGAAGGGACACTTGTGAGAACAGAGCAAATGAAAGCAAGAAAGAAAGATGGTTCTTTGATGTTTTTTTCAGGGTGCAGGGCGCCAAGTTACAACTGTCCTCTTTCCCCAGTTCATTTGGTTGACCAGTTTGTCCATTTTTCCTTTTCAGTTTCAATGAGTCAATAATAGACTTCAGCAAGAAATGAAAATGATTCAAAGAAATGAATATTGTCTTACTAATCATCTCTGCAAAAGCTTCCCTTTAAAATTCAGAGATTGACTTGTGGTCTCAAAAGTCTCTTGCATTAACTAGAGATGCCGATGTATAGGCAGCTCAAGTATTGACAGCACTCTGTTCACCTGACGTACCTGCCTTCAAAGGTTTACCATAAGCTGATGGCTGCGTAACCTTTTACGAGTGGGAGGAGGAACAAAGAGAGTAACGCAAGTAGGAGGTGAAGAGAAACTTGTCACTCAGTTTCTCCTGTACTTTGTTTAGAAACACTAAAGCCAGTACACAGTTCTTTCTGTAGGAATTAAGCACTGGTTTTGGTACAGGAAAATGATAGTGGTTAAGAATATGTAGTCTTGATTTAGAATAAAACAAATATATTTGAATGTCTCCTCAGGAGCATGTCATCAGTGTCTTTTGTGTGTGTGTACATGAGTGTGTTTGTGTATTCCCCAGTGGCCACTGAGTTTTTGCCAACTTTGGTATCCGTTTGTATTACTCTAGCCTATACAGTCGAAGTCTTACAGTTTAGTCAGGGTAGCGGTAAAGTTATTGTGATTGCACAGGTAATGAAGGAGAAGTAGAGTTAGAGAAGTAAGAAAGCACAATGTTAAGGCCTTTTGGAGTATTTCCTGCTACATAAAAACAAGCTGAGACAAGAATGTCACTGATAAATTGCAGATAAAAAACATCCAATATGAGCTGCTGCATGTTATATTAAAAATAGCTCCAACCTCTATGTATCTAGTCAAATTTGTCTCTGATCTCCCAGAGGTAGGTGTTTGCACTGTAACTTAAGAACTAAATTTTTATGCTTAAACTGCCCCCCCTCCCCCCAGATTTTAATATTTTATCTCCCAGGATTATCCTCTTGGTTCCTGAAGAGTGTCTGGAATACCTGATAGAGTAGCTGTATAAGTAAAAAATAAAAAAAAATAAAACAAACAAAAACCAAAATCACCTGCTTCACTTGACGGTATGTAAAACTTACCTCATTGGAATGACTAGTCAGATTTCAATATTTCTGCTCTTGAATTAGTGTGCATTTCTGATTTTATGCTCTTTATTTTAAAGGAAAACTATGCTAAATATTTAGTAAGAAATAGCCAGAAAATAGTTTATAACAAATATAGCCTTTTTGCATTTAAACCACTGCATGTGGGGATGCGTAATACCTTATTACAGGTCCAAAACAACACAAAGGATTTATATGCTACCTGTGAACCTTTGTAGGATGTGCATGTTGGAGAATGGGATCCTAACTTCGGCTATCATGACTAAAAGCTTAAATTCAGAGCTGTGCTGTACAATGCCCTATGAAACTGCCAAAACCCACTGTATAAGACAAAGGGGGAGAGTAGATTACCTTGAAGGGTCCCCTTAACAAGTCAAGGACAAGAGTACTGTCCTAAAGGTAAAGATGTTAAATCTCTTGTGAGTTTTATATTCCCTAGTGTAGTATATGCTGGCAATTGATATTCTACATAGCAGATAAATAAATCTAAGGACTGAAATGCAACAATTTCTATTCTTGGAAAGGTTAATCCGGTCTCCAAAAATATTTCTAGGCTCCTATGCAGTGGCTTTTGAATTTGGGCTTTTGGTATTACTAAATGATTAGATGGAACCTGGATTATACTTTAAAACTGAAGAGTCCATGGATTCGATGATCTGGGTTTGGGCCAATATTTCATGTAGTTGTGTCTCTGTTCTTTCTCCAAACTTCAGTCTTTTAAGTAATGGAAGCTGATTGTGTATGACAAATGAAGATCATGATAATTGTGTGGAATTGGATTGAAATCAAACCTAGCATAAATTTTTTAGGCACTTAACTGATCCTAAAATACAGTCATCAAGTAAGCAGGGGAAGGGAGGAGGACTGAATTCCTAAATTTTTTATAGACTTACCATGATGTCCTGACAGATGTGTTTTGGAGTACGTGAGAAGAGGTATAGAAGTAAAACGATCACTGTACTGTTTAGTTCCTTCTGGTGCTTGAGAAATGGGTTTAGTAAAGGCATGAGTTATTAATTGCATTGGGTGAAGATTTCCATTCTTGTTATATATTTCCATTCAATATCTCTGAGATCTTGCAAGAAGAAGGTAGGCTCTGCGAAGCAGGTATCAGGTATTATTTTTCCTTGTCTGTAGAGCAAAGCTGCCTTCGGATGGTTAAGAGGAGTGAGCAAACCTCAGTATCATCATCTCTGTATACCTTAAGTTGCCTATTTGGGCAAATGGTTTATGATGAGAGGCAATTGAAGGTGGTGCATTTTAAATTTTAGTTACTTTTTAACTGAAGTTTCATTACCACTGCTATCATAAGATACGTATGCTATTCTTTGAGCTTGGCATTGAGTAATACAGGCAGATCTTCTTCCCTTGGTCTCTTCAAATCTCAAAAATCTTTGAAAGTAAGAGCAGGTCCTTTTAGAACTCACTCTTTCCCCCAGAAAACAAAAGCTTTTGATTTTCTAGGATGTTGTTTTTACTAAGAACTGGTATTTTTCAGATACTAACTCATGTATTTCTACTGAGGGTGTTATTTTTTTCAGATTAGAAGATGATTTCCTGTACTTCTGTGCACTTCATGTTTTGAAGTAAAAGCTACTCAGATACCTCAGGGTGCCCCAGCAATGAATCCATAAAGTGTTTCCTTATGAATATTGCTACTCTTCATAGTTTTACAGGGAAAAGAAAAGACAAATGATGAGTTTATGGATTAGTCACAGCAACAAAATTTGGTGCATCTTCCAAAGAGAACAGAAAAGGTGAGCAAGATTTTGGAAGCTGACCAATGGCACTGAGCTGCTATGCTTTGCTACCCTTAAGCGACACAAAGTCCAAGAGACCAAGGAGAGACAGTGTCTAGAAACTGGTGTTACATGGAGAGGTTAGGCTGGAAATGTGTAAGAAAACAGAGAGAGATGATAAGGGATGGACATTTCTCGCAGACACTGGAGAAATCTAGAGAGTTAGCCAGTCATTGCTTCGGATGATATTTCCTGGAATTCTACCTTAATTAAGTGTAATATTAATTTATAAAAGTATCAGATGTTTTGAGTGATGTCAGATCAACAAGTTCTCTGTGGTACTTCCTTTGGTTCTGCAAGGCAGAGAAATTTGTATTTCTTCTGCTTTTCCTTATTTATATGTAACCCACATTTTAATAAGTGCTTGTAGTTTTATCTACTATCTGACCAGTAAAAGGAGAGATTTGAAATTTCCTCGCAGCACTCTGAACAAAGAGATGCTTTCAAATATGATGAGTGGAAGAACTAATGTGTCAGAATGGATGGTGGCTCTCAGACTTCGCAGGCTAAATATCTGCTTGCAGGCCTGTCTTCATTATAGAGCTGCAAATGTCTAAATGCAAAATAATATGTAAAGAAACTGATGATTTGCATTAAATTACATAGGTGTATAATGTGTGAGGGTTTTAATTTTTCTTTCATTATGTATTACCTTTATTTTTTTTGAGTTGGCAGTTGAATATTGTCATTCGTAGCACAGTTACCCTACTGTTTGCTTTGATTATTCAAGTACTTGTGTGCACATGTGGCAGAACATGACTCTCAAACGGTTTCCCAAGTTACCATCTGACACCTTAAGTAACTGTGTGCATTCCCATAACCCAGCACAGTTGTAAACGGAAATACATTATTGGCCTTGGTGAAAAAGTTAATAGCAAAACACCACGCACCCCAAAAAACCAACCAAACAAAAAAGCTCCTATACTATTATTTAATATTTTTTTTTAATTTTATTAAGTACACTTTATTTATGTATGAAGGTATAAGTGTGAGCAGGCATCGTGATCAAGCTGGTGGTTAGTGATTTGTAAAATCAGTAGAACGTAATAGCTTTGCTGTCTCCATACAGCTAATTTAGGATGCTGTTGCCTAAATTATTGTTTGATATATTGATGTCAAGCATCTTAGGGTCCAATTCCCATATTTGGATATGGCAATAAGTAGTCTGACATAGGGCTGTGGCATGAAGAATGTAAATTGTCAGAGTGGACATGTTTTCCAGATGTACTAAGGATTTAAAAAAAAAAAAAATCTGTTTATTTCATTATTCCTGTTCTTACTTTTGTTATGATGTGAGTGCTCTGTTGGTGAGACACCTTTAATATCAAATCAACTCCTAGCTGCTACAGGGAGACAATCACCCCAGCACAGCACAAGGTAAGACTATTTGTGCTTATAATAGGATCTCTGTGCCTGATTTCCTTTGGGTAGGAGTTATTCTTTTTTACTCTGAGGAGCTCACCATGTAAAAAGAAATTTAAAAATACCTGGCCCCTTTCTACTCCACAACCAAGGCCCCCCCCCGCCAGTTTGGACAGACAAGTGCAAAACAGAGCAAGTAAACTTGCCAGGAGTGGGAAATGTGCAAGGGTGCAACTGTGCACGTCTTGTTTTTCTGCATTTTCCTTTGAGGACTATTACAAGATTTCATTAATAGGACTGCCAGTAAATATCACGTATCTTTTTTTTTAATTTTATTTTGGGATTTCTGATTATTGTTTAGTCTGTTTCTCTTACTAGTTTCTGATTTTTCTCGTTCAGTCAGGCCATTAAAATGTTGCTCTAGGTATTGTCAGGCAATAATTCATTCATACATTACTCTGTTGTGTGTACTGCATATTACCTTGTGCAATTATTTAATTAAAACATAATTACAGGATGTCAACCTACCAAAACAGGTAGGTGAATGAAAATGTCACTTGAAAGTATAAAACATTTGGATTCAGCTGCAGAAAAGAAAAGACTCATTGACTGTAAAAAGAACTGGCTTTTGGGAATGATGCTTGCCTGCATCAATACCATAAATGCATTTTACTTTGAATAACTCCCCAGAGGGTTCATGAGGCTTGTTTGTTTGCTTTTACTATAAATCTGGTTGGGCTCAAGGGTTCCCATTAAGCCAGTGTTATGAATACACCCTTCTGGTGGAATTACTAAAAAAGCTTTTCAGGTAATATTACAAATATAATTACAATTGAGTTATTAGCTATTTAAACTAACCCAGATGCTGGCAGAGGTTGTAACTTTGCTTTTATGTTGTCAGCTTATTTTTTCTTGCATCATTTTGTGTTTGTGCATGCATTCTGGAAATAATTTTTGATGCATCTGGAAAGGTTAACAGGGTCCACTAAGCCGAGGCAGCTAAGAACTGGGAGATGAATGAGAATAGTTTCCTCATGATCTTTTTTTCTAAACTATGTAGCAGAGGCCTTTGGTCTGGAGGTGCCATACCTTTGATTGTAGGGTGCTGGAGTTTAGGCTCCTGGCTTTAAAAACGTGAATGTGAAGTGAGTTAAAGCTCAATTTTCCTGTTCAGGTACCAACTAGTTCAGAATAAATCTCATAAAAATAGAACTGACATCTGAGATAACTCTTTATGTATTTAATAAACAAGAACTCTATTCATTTGCGAAGCCAAATTTACAGAAAGAATGTTCCTAGTATTTATCTGAAAATACTTGCCCTAAAGAAATTTGTTGTTTGTGTGACGGAGCTGCAAAAGTAAAATAAACCAGAACTGAATGAAGTGGTTGGATTTCTTCCAAGAAACTTACAAATGTATTGGAAAAATTGAATATGCAACAAGAATTAAGGAAGGATTATAAGAATGTATTAAATTCAGCTAGTAGGATAATTTAATAAATTTCTAGTCTAATGAAAGAATGGAATGCTCTCTTTTCATGACTTTTATTAACATGACTAATCTTTACTCATTCATATAATTCTGCTGCTTTTTTTGTTAATGAAATGTCTTCTATAGTACTACAGCGTTAGTAGGATATGTTAGCCTGTGAAGAAAAATTGAAAGCCTGAGATGAAACCACAGAAGAGAAATACTAAAAACAGTGCAGGGCTGATGCAGTTTCCTACCAGAGTCCTCAGTTCTCCTTCTGAAAGTGTGCGTTTCAGTCCGCACATGCATATGCAAAGTTCTTGGTCTATCAGCAAGATTTAATTGTACAAATCTGTGTTAAAAGTGAACAAAGCAAGATAAAATCCATCTGTTCTTGCAACAAAATGTTGATGTTATGCAGATGTAGCCATGTCACCCATAGAAATCACTCTTGATGTGCAGAGGTTGGGCAATAACATGTGATATTCAGAGGAGATGGGCACACCTCAACAGCAGTAACTTTGGCGATGGACAGCAAGCTTAAGACAAACTGAAGACACAAACTGATGAATGGGGACACTGACACCAAGCTCTTGAGAAATTATTTAAATAGGGATTTTTCAACACCCTTAAATACATATGCAAAACAAGGTATTTTAAATTGAGGTGAGTTAGATGAGTAGGAGCACTTGTGTCTAATTCAGTGTTTTTTGTATGCTTTTGTATGTACTGCCTACCTCTGGCAGTATTTCTAGCACGGAACTTCCCAGCCTTAGGCTGTCTCACATCTGCATGTCAAGTCTCAGCGCTCAAGCTTTGGCATTTTGGGTATGTCAAGTGCCAAGTCCCAGCGCTCCTCAGAGCATCATGCAAGCATACCGACCAGCCTAGGCTGAGATCTGAGAAGAGGCATCTGCTATTTGTTTCCTGTTCAATTAAATTACACCGATGGCTGGGGCTTTCACGTTCCCCAGGAGCAGGGAGCTAAACTGCTTTTGAATAGTGCTCTGGTGCCTCTTCTCTAGCTAGGGACTGGTACAGCCAGCCAGTGAAAATAGCTTACAAACAGCACAATTTCACAGCAAACTGAGTTCATGTTCTGCATCAATGTAACAGAGGTTAATATTTTCCAGAGGACTTCTTGTTTTAAAATAGTGTGTAGGTATTTGATCCCTCTGTTTTTTCAGAAGGCTGTCAAGAAGAATGGTCAGTAATTTACTCTGGAGAGAGAGAGAGGAGACATTAGAATTTTTAATGTTAGAAAAGGATTTGCAAGGTATGCAGGTTTATTTTTTAAATGAAGATTTGGGATAGACACAAATTCATAGCTTTTGATCCCAGATTTCAAGTTTAAATGATAAAGGCATGTCCAAGAAGATGTAGCCACTGATGGTGCATCTATCTGTGCAAACTGCAACATGGCAGCAGATGCTGCACCAGTACCTTTCTGATAGGTATTGGGGGTGCTTCAAAAGAAAACAGTATTGAAATTGGAGAACAATGTTACTCTCTAGTTATAAATAGTACATATAATACATTGTCATATTGTTTCCAAAAATGGTTCCTTTATCTCTGTTCAACTAATCTTTGTTTCCACCAAAATATATTTTTATATTAAGTATTACCTTAGTGTGTTCTCCCTTGGATGTTCTGATAAGCTATGTAAAGAAAGCAGAAAAATTGGCTGAAGAAATGGAAAATAAAATAGTTAAATACAATTTAACAAATAAGTTAGAAAACATGCTCTAAGTGAAACTTCAAAAGTGGCTTTTGAATGACCACATGAATTAATGATTGAGACCAAGCACAATCTGTTTTCTCCCACCCCCTATTCTCTATTGCTAGAATTAAGTGGAACATCAATTTCTACTGCTTCTAGAAATGACTGAAAGCTCCCCAGTTTTTAACCAAACTCTGTCACTAGAAAGCTTAGTTCACAGAACAGTGATTTAGGCAGAGAGTGAGTACACAAAAATGAGCAAAATGAATTAAACTGAACTTTTCAATGTCGCCGTATTTTTATGTGTGATTTTTGCTTTTAAATGCTTTTCTGATGCATCTTAACATCAGTCCAAGTCAGCAGGCAGGGAAGTGTCATTTTATTTCATGAGAACATGAGCTTTCAGGAACGCTTTGGGTCTTGGACAGCCTAGAGACACACAATATGTGGAGCTTCCTTGGGAACCGGATTCCCTTATTCACTTACAAAAGTTAACCAGCAAGTAGCCAAGAACGTGGCTGTTTTCACTGTGATTTTCCAGCAGCTGGTGGTGCAGAAACCACCAGTCAAACCAGTTTCAACCCTTGTCTGGTGAAGTTTGGGGTTCCTTGCTTTATGAGCACCAGCCTGGCAGGTGCCTGAGAGCTCTGGCATCTCCTTTCACTGGTAGCTGTAATAGCCCAATTCTAAGGTGGATGCATGCAAATAAATTGGTAAAATTAACCTGTTTCTAGGAGATCATTAATGTGATCATGAACAGTTTATCACTACACAGGTTTCTTTCTTCTCTGATAGGATCTGAAAATAAATGAAAAGAAATCCATTGGATTGTTGCAGTAGCATAAGCAGCTATGGGACGCTAGGGCTGCTGGCTCCTGACAAAGTTGCAGTGGGTTGCTGAAATTCTGGGGTTTGATGACAGTGCTCTCTGTCAGTCCCAGAATGTAGTGACAGCCTGTAGCTCTGAAAGGTATTGAGGTATAAAGGTGATTTTAAAAAGGGATGGTTAAGAAGCACCTGACAATGACAGATGGAAAGGTCTTTAGGTGATGTTAAAGCTGTTTAAAGGAAAAAGTGAATAAGAAAATTGGTGATATGTGATAAAGCTTACATACACTTGATTTTTTTAATAAATTACTGTGTAAGTCATTGATTTCCAACAATAACTGTGATGCTGCATTTGGAGGAAATAAAATTGCATATGGAAGGCTGGGGCAAATAAAGTAAATGTGATTACTGCTTGAAGTCCTCTTCAGAGGCATTTTGTTTGGTAATAGTATAAGCATAAGCTAAAGTGGTTTTCTAATGGATAATACAATATTTCTGACCTAACAGTAAGAAATATAACCGTTACCAGTCATCCAAAAAATAGTCCTAATGGAGAGGTATTAGATTATTGAAGGATTGTTCTGGGAGGTTTTTCTTCTTAAAGTGCACTTGAATATAATATTTCATACAGTATCTCTCATTTACATTGTCCGAACAGTCCTCTGGAGCTGATTAAAAAATGGAAACAGGGAATGGAGGTGTCCTGCTTTCAGATGGCAGAAGGAAACTAACAGAGGGAACTGCTACAAACAGTGATGGGATGGTTTAAACACAACCAGAGGAATAGCATGATGTAACAAATTACATTGGACTGACTAGTGATACACACTGGTGGATGCTGGCAAGGAGGAATCTAGCAATTCAAGGGGCTGCTTTGAGGGATTCTGCCTCCTCTTCCTAGGAGTTCTGCCTCTACTTCTTTTGACATTGTTTTAAGAGAAACAAAACTGTATGACTAGAAAGAGACTGTTTTGGCGTTGTTCCTGAAGCTTGGCTAAAATAAAGAGCACCAAAGGTAGAGTATTTCTGAAATGACTAATGGGTCATTTCAGTAAACAGTAAGAGAATTTGATATGGAGTTTACATTTACCAATCTACACGAGAGGCATCTTGCATCCAAAACAGTGCCTCAATTGCTGCTTCTAGCAGAGTAGAGATTTTCTTAGAAAGAAAGCAATTTTAGCAGAGCCATCGAAATTGAAACACACCACAAAAGCTACTTTTCTGGTGTTGCAAAACCTTGCTTTTCTTCTGTAAGTAGTGCTCTGGGGGGCTGAGAAGTGGATAAAACACAAGTGTGTAAACTGTCTGCACAAATCACTTCATGCACTTGCTTGAATATGGTCACAAATAGGGTGGGATTTGACTGTGGCTTTAAGGATGTAGCAGAATTTAGAGAATGATACACTTTTATTCCTTCTTTACATCCATTGTTTTTCTTTCCTAGCTATGGTTTTCTTCCCATGAGTTTTATCCAGCAACTTCTAGGGCTACCACTTTTTTGCCAGAAATATGTTTTTTAGAAATACAGCATCAGTCTCTCTGCCAGAGCCATGAAAGCTGGTCTGTCATGTGTTTGAATTAGTATGTTAACAGGACAAGAGCCAGGGAAATATATCTTGACAGCTCTAACACTGTGTACTGAGAAATAACACATGATAAGGAAAATTAATGGTAGTAGCATATCAGCTAGTATAAATGTGACTGGCAATTTTTATTTGTATATGCTTTCTGGTTTTGAGCCATGGAAATTATACAGAGGGTAAAGAAAAGTGACAACCTGAACAGCTGCCTATTGAAACTTAGTGCTTGAAATTATGAAATTTGTAGATTGGTTTCATCCTGTGATTTTACTGTTCATCATTGTGACATCTGCTGAAAGGTCTCATGGTAGATATTTCTAATGCATTTCTCAAAGAGCATTAATGATTCATTGTATGGTCTTGGTTTTAGGGCTTTTGTTTTGTTCCTTGTGTGTGGTGATTTCATGGGCTCGTTACCAAAGTCCTGGGGCCAAACTGATCCCTAGTGTATCTTCTTCAAAGCCAGCTGAGGGTAAGGTTGACGATAGCTAATTGTTAACATTAGGAGCAACTTTTTTCTGGAATCATTGAGTTGAGTCCAAACAGAACTACTGGATGTCAATGTGCTCGAAATATTAAGTTTAGAAACTCACTTAGGTATCCTTCTGTCTAACTTGCACTCACAGAAGATCATATTCGTAAAGGCTGCTGCATGCTACATTTTTATATAGATTTTGAGTTTTCTGGAGTTTTGTTTGATCGCTACTCATTTATTATTCAATATCAGTGTTCAGATTTTTTTTTCTTGTCAGTCATGTTTTATTGTTGACTAGCTCTGTTTAAATTTCTTTGAATCCTACCTTTTTGTCTGATTTACATTAATAAATCACATAGGAGGAACAGATTTTAATGGATCAAGAGTATTTTTTCCTAGCTTATTGTCTTTGCAGTCTGCATGCTAATTTGTTGGTTCAGAGTCAAGTGTAAGCAAATCTGATGCCTTATTTAGGACTGGTTATTTAATCTGATTTGAAGATGAAGAATCAGGCTGTTTGTACCCATGAATGGTCTTGACACACTCAAAGTACATTAGGAATTAAGTAAAGATAAGCTATGCTTATGGAGTAAGAAGTGACATATGTAATAGCTAACAAAGTCCTGCAAGAAGGATTAGAGGAAATCACATTTTCAGACTTGCCTTAGAGCTTCTAGAGTCTTGGTGTAAGTTAAGTTGTTCCCCTGTTGCTAGGGATCTGAGCTTGTTTTCTTCCTATTAACACTCTCTAAAGAGCTTTAGGACTCAGCTTTGCATGTGCCCTGATGTACAGCAGCGATGACATGCCGATATTGCCACCATGCAAACAACTGTGTTGTATCACATGAAAAAAGCGGTTTGTCTTAGTGGAGAGGAAAACCCCACAAATACATTTTGTTAGTAATTAACTTCTTGAGGGTTTCATTTGTGCCTTAATTTTTCTCCCGGACAGCTGGATATCTAGCTCTCTGTTTCTTATACTCTGCTTCTGTTGTTGTTTCGTTCTGCCATAAATTCTGCTCTATTTTCTCTCCAGTCCGTGATGACTATTCTCCACACGTTTGTTTGTATGTTTGTACTACTTTCCTGTCCGTGGCATACTAAAGTTCATCTAATGCTTCAACTTTTATAAGAAGCTGAGATACCGTACACTTTACCGAGAAGGATTTACTCCCATGCAGTTCATTGATACCTTGACTGTGTGTGAGCAGAGCTTTGTGCTGCCCTCATTTTTTGAAGTCACTTATCACAAGCATTGCAAAATCTGGAGCATCAGGAAGAACACTGGGTTTCTAACTTTAAACCCAAATTGCTTATATTTAAAATGGGATGCAACTGATGCCAACCTTCTTTAACTGGCCGCTGTTTCTGATTTATTCTTAAGCTATTTTATATCATGTGGAGCATAAAAACCCTTTGCTGTTTTCTGGTACTCTAGGCCAATTTTTGCAGAATTTAAGAGTCAATGTGGTTGGGTTTTTTGTACCTCTTTATTTTGATGAGGAGATTCTTTCAGACAGTTCTTTGCATATCTTTCTAAATGCTAATTAGCTCATTTCATATGTTGCCTTACAGTATTGTTTCCTACTTGCATCACAGTAGTTCCCCAGTCTTCCATAGTCTGTTTGAATTTAACATCTGGTCCGGCAGAGCTTTTTATTCCTGCTTCTATTCAAGTCGGGGGCACAACTCTGCCTCTCCCTTATCCTGTCTGAAGGACAGCCATTTGGCATTGAAGATAAGCTTGTCTAGGACAGGTGTTAGATATGTTTTGTGAGAAGGCAAGTTGCAGAATCAAGGGAGAAGGGAAGGTTACAGGGAAAGGAATTCAAAATATAGGGTCAGGTACTCCAAGAGTGTGAACAGCTGAATTCCATGTGATTGACAGAAGGATAAGAAAATTGTCAGAGCACCCAAAGGCCAATGTTTTGGAAACTCATTAACTCTTGGTGTTTAGATCCAAGTGTTTTTTTTTTTGTTAATCATATGTTTTCCTGATCAGAGTATGACGACATAGTAAAACTTAGAAGATTAAAAGAATCACCCTTTTTGCTCTCAGGATGGGTACATGGATAGGAGAGCAATTTGCAACAGTAGATATAAATCCGTATTTTCAAACATTCGAATTTAACTAGTACAAATGGATATATCATCCCTCTTGTAGTGCTTGAAACTTACCATTACATCTGATTTGCTGAATTTACTTTGATTTGAGCCTGTCTTGAATTCTTCTGACAAATCAAAAGGAAAAGCAGAGAATAAGATGCAAAAATTGTGCAGCCCAACCCTACATAGTGGATCTAAAGGGAGCCAGCACTATTTGACATACATATAGCTAGTGATAAGTACCAACTGCTGGCATTTTCTTAACTTGCAGCTGAGTGCCTGGAAGTGGTGCCTTAAAACTATGCTTTCAAGGGGGGGTGCGAGTTAGTGCAGTTCTGTCATTTGCCCTTGCATTTTATTCCTGTGGCTGAATAAGGTCTGATTTTACTGGACTCATTTGACAAAGAGGAATCAAGTTTCTCCCACTATGCTTGAGAAGTTCTGGTGGACAGAAAGGATGTGGTGTTTTTTTCTTCTCAGGCCACCCTACTACTGTAAGCTTTCAATGAAGGCAGAGCAGCTCTGTCACTGGGAAGACTGTTACTCTCTCCTTTTTTTTGCCACCTTTGTTTTTTTGCTCCGAGTGGTGACAATTTTAGTTGCCTTGTGAAAGAACTGATGGTGATATGGTCACTAGGAACTTGATTTGCTGCTTCTGCTCCAGTTGAAATTTAAGCGTCAGTTGAATGATGCTATAATGGATGTGATTTCTCTGTACAAATATTTGAATGAAGTTCAGCAGCAAGTGCTATGGCTCAACAGCCAATAAGAGTTGTTCACATGTTTAAAAAAAAAAAAAAAAAAAGAACCAAGGCAGGTAGATTAATCTTAGTGGCTTTTCATGGCGTTTGGCTTGTGCTTTTCTTTTGGAGTTGCATATGAAAGTTTGGGGCATCTATTTCTCCCTCTGCTCCCCCCCCCCCATTTATTCACCAAGGGATTTTTCACCATCTACCTTTGACTACAACCTGTTAAAAATACTTCACTGTGTTTGTTACTAGCTTTTTATTTTTATTCAACAGAAATGAGTTTTCACTAATTGAGTGAGTACTTTAAGCCCTGCAAAATCTACTACCGGCTGTATGATGAATTCCTTTGTATTTCTGAAGCCTGAAGAATATCAGTTTACTGGGACCAAGCAGTTCTTGGTTTTGTGTTATTTACTATTATTTGTTTATGTATCGTGAAGTAATGATCTTGTTACAGGGTCATCAGGAGTATAAGTAAATTTAAGTTGTAACTTGCAGGGTAGTTGGTAGTGCTTCAGAAATTGTGCTAGTAATCTTTACTTTTTTTATCCCTCTGGAAAGAGGTACCATTGCTTTCACCAAGCTAACTAAACTTATTTATCTTTGAATGAAATTCACCCTTTTCTGTTTTTTTGTTGCTCTCCAAAGTTCCTTGAATGATTGCCTTGAGCAATGAATATATAGGCTGAAGGTTATTAAAAGCCAGCTTATCAGCTGAAGTATTTTTATTTTGTGGGAGACAAAGCAAAGCCCATGTCTGTTTGGCCATTTGGCATTTGTATTGTGTAATAAATTCTTCTGGAATTGTTGAATTAGACTGTGAGTTTAATTGGGTTTAAATGAGAAAGAAGTCCTTTAGTGTGGGTAAGGAAGAATAAAATCATTTATTGTCCGTGTTTCTGCGACAGGTTCTGCAATTGGGTATATTTGAAGACAGAAAATCTGTAAAGATACTTTATGTGCTGTTATGTCATTCCTGCAGGCTTTCTTTTATATACAGTTAAGTATTTTATTAAACTCATAATGTTTTATATGCTGATTGTGGGATGAAATTTCATGTCCTGATACAGATTGGGGCAAGTACTCTTGGAATTCCGATTTCTAAACCAGGATTGCTTGAGAACTGTAACCTCTGTTAAGAGTTTTTGATGTGATACATGCCTGCCTTTGGGAAGTAAGCGCTGGAGACATAGGTAGGATATTGGCTCAGAGTCCCTCACCAGACAGTAGTGTAGCAAGGAAGAGATGCTTATTTAATTATTTCCAGAAAGAGAAAATTATTCTTGAACGTGAGGAAGAGAACTACTTTGTTTACAATGAGCAGACAAAATGAATAGTGTTCTAGCAGAACTGTGCTTTGTACATGTGTTAATGCAATTATTAACATAGTGTCTGTGTGCCTAATAAGATTAGACACATCTGTCATCTTTGTAAGGCGTCTGACTCTTTGCTGCAGTGGTTTTTGTATTTGTTTTCCTTTATACTTTTCTTTCATGAATTAGTAATGTGGTGTTGTATAGGTGGAAATAAAACTGATTCTCATCTCAGTAAATTGCTTAATAATAGTGCCAGGCATTTGCTTTTGTTTGTCACCATAAAAGAGCGTCCATCGTTCTAGGAAAAATTGGAATTTTAATTAGCCTTGCCAACAAAAATCAATAATTTTGTCAAAATCATGGTGATATTTTCCAAAAAGAATGACATTAATGCTTATGTTGGGAAGTATTACCCTAGTCACATTCATATTTACTCCTGGAATATTGTGTAAACACAAAAGCCAGCAAACTAAATGTTAATAAGCAACCAATATTTTGAGGCATCTTCTTGAGCAACATTTAGATGCTCGTCTTATGAAAATCATTATTTTTCTTCGTAGCACCTACCTAGCAATTAATATGGAAGTATTAGAAATGGTAAAAAAAGCTTTCAAACAAGCTTCAGAATCCAGTGACAAGAACTGATATTCTTCTTTCCAGGCACCCTTGTAAGATTTTTCCTGAATTAGTAATTTTGATTTTCATTCAGGTCTAACATTTAGCCTTTCTTCTGCTTGATTAGTAGGGTAAGATGAAGTAGATTTAGTTAAAACAAACAACCAGCCAACCAACCAAAAGGGGATCTGGACAAGAATGAGCAGGTTGGTCTTAGGTTTTATGAATGAAGGACCTTAAGGCAATACTGACTGTGCTGTTTGCTCAGAGTGAAGGTGGCCTCTGCTCTCTGCAGGGGTCCAGAATGAAGATTCTGGATGACATTGATGATCTTATTTCATGGATTTTAGCATGTCAGTAGCAATTATGTCCTGTTTTACCTTCTAAGTATCTCTTTTCAATCTATACATTTGATGTTACGTCAGGGTACATCAAGTGGGGTAGTAGGTATGTTCATCAGACAGCCTCTCTCAAATGTAAAGAAACATGCAATTGTTAGTGAAAGAATCGTCTGCATTGGTCATCACAATATCTATTGCACCAGAGTTTCTTAAATGCCAGGAACAGCAAAATACTATCCCTACACTAATGTTATTTTACAGCATTCCTGTTCATTCATTTGAATTCACTGTGTAGATCTCATGAAAAACCTATTAGGTTATGACTTTCAGGGAGAAACTATACACAAAGCAATATACTGTACTTTTCTATTTAGCTTTTATTCATTTTTAACAAGAAAAGTAGATCTCTGAAGACTTCATTCCTTCAGTATACATTCTTTTATTTATACTTTTAAGGTATAATGAAGTTGCAATGCTGTGTTTTAACCTCAGCATAGGTTGCTATAGGAATTCAACCCATCATTATGGCTTCATGGAAAAATCAAGCTTAGAAAGAAGGGTAGGTTCACAAGGAACAAAACTCTTCATCTTTAAAATCTATTATCTTAGATAATGATTGGATGTGATATGAGAGAGAGACATATGCAAGTAGAAAAGTGTATTGATTTGTGGGTTAACTCTGATAAAGCTGGAAAATTCTCTTAACGTGCAATTCTCTAGCAAATTGATCAAAACAAACCCTCTTAACCTGTTTCTATAATTAACCCTTACATTCATCATGAGCATAATGCATTCATATGTAATTCCTAGTGCTTTAACAAAACCACCAAACCAAGATTGCTTGCTAGTTGGGGGGGGGGAACCCACATCATTACACATAAAGTAATGTGTAAAGCACTTCAGAAGTAGCTATAATTGAGAGAGATGTTTCCTGAAGGTAGGAAACAAGTGCCTGATCACTCCATGAAGATTTGGGGGCCTGGGGACTGATACTAAAGAACAACTTTAACGTTTGTTCTTGCCATGGGACTAGATATGTGGATAAACAGAAATCTAGAGTTAAACCTGTGGTGAACAGCTGTGAGTTTCATCTGCTTAGAATTTCCTCCCTGATGTCTGTGCATGGAAATTAGTTTGGGAAATTATATTTTTTTTTTTCCTGCTGAGATTCATGTTTAACCGAGAGAATTAAAATGTCAGGTGTATATAAAGTTGTGCCGACCCTGTAGCTGGAGTTAAATCCTCTCCCTTTCAGCTTTGTTTCTGGCTCATTTGCTCCAAAAGATGTCAAATTTATGAGGGAAAATATGTAGTGAAAACTTAGGTAGCAGGAGCTTAAGAGGAGAATTGCAGAATTTAGGTTTAACTTTTCTTCAGATGGAGAACTATACTGAAAATAAGTGAGGATATTCTAATAATTTGATAATCCTTAATCTGAACAAATTAATACCTGTCTGTGTAAGGGCCTTATTCAGCACTCCTAGCTAACACCTGGATCCTCTTGGTTTCACCTGCAGAAAGCATGTAGAATAGGTGGGATATGAGACAAGCACATCAGGAGGAAGGCGGAGGGTTGCTCATCTGCTTGGCATGCTGGTGGCTGTGGAGGAGGGTCCCCTGGCTTAGGTTCTCCTGCTGTCTCTGTTAAGAGCCTGGCTATGCTGGGGCCCATAAATGATAAACACCTTTTCTGCTTTCTAGATATGAGTAATTACAAATGTTAAGCTTTCCTGAGTTTTAAGTTTACCTGCTAAGTACTGTAGGAGCTGCAATGCATTCTCTAAAGAGAGTGATAGCGTGGAAATGGAAAACTAGATGCTTTGCCTGCTTTTACTGCCTGGGGAGAGGAGGCAACAACGTAGTCTCTTCTAAAGGCAGAAAGCAGCTCAGTGCTGGTGGGGAGACACTGCCCTTTCATTACAACTATTACATACACACATGTTCAAGTATGCTCTGAGTGGCTTTGCAGTGTCTCTTACTCAAGGGCATGGTGATCTTTGTCAATTCCATAAATCATTTCAGAGACAGTTTTATTAGACTGCCTTTTTAGTTAATTGACTACAAGCTACTATCAAAACCACTAACTTGCATACGTGTATCTGTATATTTCATTCCATAGGAGCTCTTCAATTCGATCATTTCTGATTTAAACGTTTTTGTCTTTTATTGGAGCCTCAATAAGGATAATGCTGTTTGGAAAGGGCTAGACTTCTGTTGTACTTGTGCATGTATTATTTAGTAAGAGTGTTCTTAATGTCTTTTAGAAGATAGCAAACGTACAAAGTACTTTGCAATCATCAAGCAAGCTTGTCAAGAGGGATCAGACTACAGTCCTTTACGGTGTTGTCTGGGAGCTGCTTGATCTATGGATGGCTGTCTTTTCTCTTTCTTAGTCTGGTCCTGCTGGATATCATATTGCAGCTGTGCAAGCCAAATGTTACTGACTCCATCAACCCAACCAGAGTGATTAATAGTCACTGATAGCAACTAACTTCAGATGCTGTAAAGTGGGTTTTTTCGTTCTGTGGATAAATGCACAACTACTTGCTGCCTTCAGATTCCAGAGGCCCTCAAGCCTCACGGAGTCAGACTAGACTCTGAATGTCCTGTTGCTATGGAATTTTCAATTGCAGGAATTTTACTTTAGATTCATCTTTGCATTGCAATCGTTCATTCTAAATAGATGGCACTTCTGTTAAATATGCAAAAGGAGCTTTTGTGGGTGGAGGTTGGTTAAAGACTGAAAAGTCTCCTTGAAAGTCAGGGGGTTTGTCTCCTACAATTCTGTATTGGTATGTAGACACCTTCTTTTGGGGAGGGAAGCTTTCATTCCTATATAACCACTGGCAAGCTAATGAAAGTAAGGTATGGAGAAATTCTGCTTTTTCAAGTCTGTGCCCACAAGAATGCTATTCTACTGAGTTATTAATTCATATTTAGCTGATTTCGTGTGTGCTACAGATTTTACTGCATGGAACTGGGACCTTGTGTGAATGTGGATCTGTTAAAGTAACAGACAGAGTTGAAAACGCTTTCTGGCTCTAAATCTCTAAGAATTTAATCCGTTTATTGAGGAAGATTGTTCTCATAATATGATGTTTCATTTATTGCCATTAAACTGTATCTAAATCATGGAAAGAGAAGAAATTTTCTTGTCATGTGTTTTGACTGGGGAAGCCATGCAGTGAAAGTTTATAATAATAATAAAACAAATGCTAGTGAGTTGCTTTGCAGAAAAGCCATTAAAATAAAACGAAAAATTAATTGAACTGTGAATTCCAGATTGGTGTTCTGATGAATCTCAGATCCAATGCAAAAAGTAAATCTGTGTATTAGAAGAACTTATGCCATGGCTACTCCCAGCTATGCCAGTATAAGAGAGATTAGCATTAGAATGAACTGTGCAATACGGGACTTACAGCACCACATTAAATATTATCATGAGTGATTAAGAACTGGGATTAAAACAGTTTATGCATGACAGAAAATTGGTGCACTTAAAGGCACTCAGCCAAATTTGGAAAAAGGTTGAACTCTCATGCCATGCTTTACCTGGAGAATGGTTACCCCTGGCTGTTCCTGGTGTTTGCCCTTTCTGTTGTGATGCTGTGGAACCATTTTCTAGGATTGTAGTGAAGCCACACTACTGTAGGTAGTAAGAGCAATGATGAGGATGAAGGAAAGATTTGTCATATAGAAATAGGAAATCAACATGATATGTTGAAATTTTTAGTATAGTAAAATGTGAAACTTCATAAGGAAATGGTTAGGGGAATTGTTTAATGTGTGCACACCGTTTCTAGGGTTTGTTGCTGAGGGCACTGCCTGGTGAGCAAAACGTTTGAGTTCTCCTTGTTCCTGGACCTGCCACAGATCTGCTGAGTGATGTTGGTTTAAAGCCACTTTCTTTCCACATCTATTTTGCCTTCCCTTGTCTTGGCCTCTGTCCAACAGTCCATTTAAATGTACAATACAGTTGTTTAATGTGTTGTTTTCCAGTTTGTTTGGATAACGCATAGAATAAGGGGACATTTGCATGCATCCAATTAAATTACTATCCCTCAGATATATATATAAATATGAGGTTTAGTATGATAACAGTTTCTTGAAACTGATGTATATTTTCATTCCATGTTGGAGGATTGAACTAATGGTAAGCAAAAGCCAATCTGCAAAAACTTGTTCCCAGCTTAGAAGTTTCAGAAAGATACGGATGCGGAGGAAAATGCCTACACGTACTTCTGAAATGCTGGAACTATAGAGAAGTTTTAGAAAATCCTGTAGCTGATAAAATACACGGAAATTACTAGTGGTAGCATACAGTCCTTTCTTCTTCCTGCAAAAGCTGCTCATCACCCTAATGAGGTCATGCAAGCAGCAGTGAGACACACAGTCTAGGAAAGAGGGAATTTGTAGAAATGTTTGGCTCCAGCATGACTTGTTTTTGAGAGGTACCGTCTTAGCAGCATCAATAACACTGCAGATTCGGCAGAGACATCTGCGGCAGCTCGTCCCATGAATATCCTGGCACGCTTGCAAAGCACCAGCTGAAATACTGCTGTGGCAGATAGGGAAGCAATACGTATGCCACTACTAATGTCTAATCGCTAAACACATGCCCAGAGTACAGATCTCACCAGGCTTCGCTGTAACCTCAAAACAGAGTTCCAGAACTGGTAAAGAGCAAAAGGAAAGAGGTGATTGAACTGACCTAGCGGAGGATCTTTCCAGAAGTTACTCTTGGCAAATAGCTTAAGCAACATACCGGGATTTGGTATGTGCAAACTGCCAATATCCAAAATGAAAGAAGCCAAACAATTTTAACAGTGATTGATTGCTTCACTTGGTTTATAAATTGTCTAAAAGAAACCTTCTGAGTAACCATTGAGATTTACATGGTTTGTGAGTTTTTTGTTGGTTTTTTTGTGGTGTGTTTTTTTTGTGGGTTGTTTTTTTTTTTTCCTAACAAACAAATAGTACAGCAGAGGTGTAGAGGCTAAAAAACCTGCTGAAGGCCAGATGGGAAGTCCCCATGTCTTAGTAAACAATGAATACCAGTAGAACATAAAGTTCTCAAAGTGCTTTGTGAACCCCATCCCTCATTTAAGCTTTATAACACCAGCAGGAGTAACAGAGTAAAGGTTAGTCAAGACTTTATATTTATTCTTATACACAAACAAAAAGAAGATGGGTCATCTGTGTCAATAAAGTGAAATGAATTAATAACTAAAGAAGAACTTGATATATTCAATCTATACTGTACTTGGGTATTCTGTTGCTAACAGGCATTTTTATAGTACCCAGCTAATGGTACAGGCTTAAAAGCATTTAAATATATGGAGTGAACATAGCTACAGCTTGAGTTGAAAGTTTTGGTTGTGGTTTTGTTTTGTTTTGTTTTTAAAATAGAGAGAAAAGTGGATACCCAGATCTCTGCTCTGGCCTCAGTGTTTGACTTAAGTGTTTGGGGCCGGAAAGGGACTTTCTCAAAGGCAAAACCATCATGTGTGTGTTCATGGGGGCAGTTGCAAAGCATTCCTCTAACACAGCTGGTTCTACATGAAGTGAAGACAAGCGAATGGGAATGGGGGATGAGTTCTGACACCAGAAGTTGCATCTAGCCTGTAGGTTGTGTCCCCTACATAGTTAGAAGAAAAGACGTGCTATCGATGTGCACAGGTGATCTTTTTTGGAACTTAAAGATGCTCTGTAAGGCAAATGCAGTCAAATCTGTATGGAGTATAGCCAGCTCTGGGAAAATAGTGTTCCAATATGTGCCTGCAGTGGGACATCTTTTCCATAGCTGTGATATATCTGGTTTCACAGCTGTCACATCTTTTACTCTCTCAGTTTTTTCTTTCTCATGTAATATCCCCTTTAGGCTTCTCTGAAATATTCACTGAATGCTGAGACAACACAAACACCTCAATTTAGGAAAATGATGGTAAACTCCAGGGTCATTTTTATAGGGAAATCAAGCTTTCCTGAGAAGTCCGTATGCATGAGAACTATTTAATATTCTTTGCAATATATGATAGGGTGTATATTGTTGTTTTGTGAGGGTTCGGGTTGCAAGAGCATTTATTTTTTATTGCTTTTCCCTTCTTCCTTAAGTGTCTGAATCCTTCAGTCTGGAAAAATTTAGGTATGTGTCTTCTGATGAAAACTGGCCTGCTGGCATACAAAAGATCCAAGCAGGTGACAGCTGGGAGAATACCAGTGAGCAGTACAATGTGCTATTGTAATGTCAAAGGTAGAGTAGGGTGGAGAAAGTGCTTGTATTCACAGTTTGTTTACAAGTGGAAGGTATCACCTTTTTGAAGCTTGTCCTTTTTACTGAAAGGGTTTTTTTCCACTGTTTTTCTATTCCAGAGATTAATTCTAAAGCAAAGAGCAGTGTGAAATTTAAGCAAATTTTTTCAGCTTTTCACTTTATATAGCGACTTAAATGCACAGGTAAAATATGCAAGCTGGTAAAAGAGGGAGCTGAATCTCTCAGCAATCCCAAATATTCATATGTTAGAAAATGAGGTTTTTCTTTGATTTTTAACTTTACCTTTGAGTCTGAGCCAATGTTATTCAATAAGGTATTGGGAATTTTTTTTGGGGGGTAGAGTGGATTAAAGCTGAACCAGTAAAGCAGTAGAATGCAGCATTGTTTTATGGTCATGCATATATCAATATCAAGCACACTTGATAATTAATATTTCTACCTATGTATTCCTATTTTGGTAATGCACTGTGGCAAGGGAAAAAAATTTTGTGGAAATAGATTGCTTTTTGTCCTCACTGGACATGTGACAAGACACTTTTTATTCTTGGTATTTTATTTTTTGTAGACTTTCATTTCTGTTCCTGGGTACATGTGTAAGGAGAGTAGGGAATATGGCCTCTTGGTAGGTGGGTTGTTTTTTTATTCGGATCAGATAATACAAGTCTTGACACTGTTTTCAATTTAATTTTATTAAATCATCTGAAATGCATTGTTTAACTGCTTTGTAAGTTTGAGTCTTTTTTTTAATTCTTTCTGCATTGTACGTAAAGCAGTCAAAATAATAAAAACAAAAAAAGCTTAAATTTGACTGATGGGTGGTCATGGCTTAAAGATACTTAGTCCCAGAATCCTTTTAATGAAATAGTTTTTCAGGCTATCACCTTAGACAGTTAACCTTAAGCTAATTGGTTCTTAAGGTATCCAGCTTGAAACTTTAAGCTAATGAAATGAACTGGCTGTGCAATGGCGCCTGTTGGCAATGGAAGAGAGTCATAATTTTCTTACTTGTGTCGCTAATGTCTATGCAGATGTCACCATTAGGATGTCCACTGCTGTGCAGGAAAGGCAAGGACTTTGTCACACATCATTCAAGTTAAAAGTAGCATGAAAATCAAACCTATACATTTTGGTCTGTCTGTAACATGAATGCAGGCAGTTGAGCCCTTGGCCCTTTCTTAACACAGGTATTAGCTCTATGCTTTCCACTAGAGGAGCTCTTAAATGGAGTTTCTTTCTGTACTGACATTTAAAGTCTCTGAGAGAAAAGGAGAGGCAAACAATGGGTCCTGTGAGCACTGCGATAAGAAACTTTAGCCAGAGTTCATGCCTTTGATTATTTCAGTTTACTACCTTCTCAATACTCTTCTTTGAGGCCTTAAATATTGCCTCCTTGGTTGAAATACTAAGATTTTTTTGGTGCAACAAGGCAGCCCAAAATATACATGAAAATGGGAAAACAACACAAAATCCTGCCTTCTTTTCAAGCTTCAGTCAGTCCAGCAGTAAACATGTTCTCTGTTTTAAGCCTCATTAATTTCTTTGAAGATGTAATTGGATTTTTATACATCTATTCACTAAAGATGAAACTTTCTGGCTGGGTGATAGTTCCTTTATGAACACAGAAATCCTATGGTAAATCCATATATGTGACTCCCAAGATTCACTGTACTGTCCCTTTCTCTGGAGCTGCAGCCTGGCCAAAGAAGCCAGCTCTAAAAAGGAACTGGAAAGAATCCTTCCTGCAATTTTTGTTTCGTTATACCAAAATGTTATGTAGTGATTAAGACATTAAAGCCAAAACCTTTTATAACCTACTTGAAATTCTTTGATTCTAGTTTAACCAAGTAGAAAGAGATTCTTTATTAGAAGAGCTTTCTGGGAAAAGTCATAAGTATTTTTTCATATGAAACTTTCCATTTTTTAGAAAATCATCTTATCTTTGACAAAGGGGGAAGAAAAACTTATTTTGGAAAAATCAAAGATCTCTAATTGTATCTTTACTTCTTAATTATTTTAAATGCTTTAGTTAATTCAACTTATTGAGTCTTTTGTCGAAAGAACAAAATAGAAGCATGTGCAATTTCTTTCTCAAGTTAATTACTGACTCTGGGTTTTCTACACATGGGATAGTGTAATGGAAAAGCCTAGAGCATACTATGCCATGTTAAGGAGAAGGTGGTATTATGGCATGCTGCCATCCTATGTTCATGGCTGTAAAAATTCTTGGTGCTTTACCATGCTACGTCCATGTATCTTGCATCGGTGTGCTCTTGGGTACCTTTAGTGTATAGAAATTGGGAGGAAAAAGCTGTATTTACTTTTTCTTTTTCTATAGGACTCTAGTAATCAAGCATTTGCTGAATGCTCAGCACTGTGGTTCTTTTGCTGAGAATCGATTGCAGGCCTCAGATGCTGTGAATCGGGTATTTTCTTTCAGGCACAGTGTGTCTGCATCAGTAGTGATCTTAATACACTCGGCAGCTTAGTCAGAAATGAATCTAAGAAAAGAATACATCAAAAACATGGACCTTCAAGTGATCTTAGCTGAAATGAAAGCAGGTAACGTCTCCCATTTAATGTGTGTTGTGCCTTCAATTAAAGCAGATGTATAAACAGTTTATGTGACCTTGGCTGATATAGCAGCAAGAGAGGAAAGAATTAATAAAGCCAAGGACAATCTAAACTGCTTTTCAGCAAACAGTGCTGACAGCAACAGAAAAAAACATTCCCTCCTGGACAAAATTGATGATCTTGAAAATCATCACAGAAGATCTAATCTTGAGTCCTCCTGGTATACCTACAATTGGGAGACTGCTGATGCACTGGAGTTTCTGGGCAGAACTCTACTCTGCAACCTGATTATTCACCCTGTGCCTAAAAATTCTGTGGAAAAAGCCAGGCTATGTAAGACCTCATGCTTTCCTGCCTCGTTTTCTTAAATAAAAGGAGGAAAAAATTACACATTTGTACTCCTCCTTTCCCTGTAGTTAGACCAATTTTGTTCTGCCCCCTACCCCTACAAAAATTCAGCTGAGTTAATTTGAGAGTAGATGAAAATATGACGGGATGCAAAAAATGAACTCCGCTTATGGAGAAAGCCAGACAATGTCCTTTGTTTGCATAGTGGTTTTGATAGGCTGGATTTAAGGAACAAAGTGATCATTTACATTTTGCATTGTTAAGCAGGAAGAAAAGTATTTTTTTTTCCTTTTAGAAACAGGTGGTAACTATAAAAAAATAGAATAAACAGTCTCAGAAGATAGACTTCTGAAGACTGACTAATTTTTATAAAAATCTCTCAGAGGTCTTGTTTCAGTCAATTGTATTATTATGCTCTTATTTTCCAATAACTTCAACCAGGAAGCTTTATTTTAAATAGTAATACTGTGTAAGGATTTGATATTTATGCTTAGAAATACGGAACATATGTCCTCAAAACTTAGCTGCTTATATTGAAGGAAATAACATTTTAAGTTATACAATTTCAGCCTGGGTTTCTTTCATATCAAAGCCAGGTTTGCAACACCTGTATTCTGGGAGTTACAATATTCAGTCTGGTGCTTCAACTTGGATATGAAGGTGACAGGCTCATTGATAGGGGAAGGGTTATTGAGGTATGCGTAGGTAAATAACAGAAAAAGGAAGGTAAGCGAGCTCCTTCTGACATCTTCCCTGGCTATAATCACAGTCTTGATATTTTATTTGCTACTTTTTTCCCCACTTTACACCTTCAGGAATTCTTGAGGAAATTTTAGAAAAAGATAATCTTCAGGCTGACAAAGGTATATTCTAGAACTGACAGAGAAAATATGACTTCCTTTATGGGCTTTTATGGGTTTTATGTTTTCTCTCCCCTTTAGGAGAAAGAGGGGGAAAAAGAAGTGTTTTTTTGTCATGTTTAACACAGAATAAAATAAAAAATGTGCCCACCCTCTTTCTGCTTCCCTTTCTCCCCTCGTGATAAAGATGTCCCTATATTAACTCATATCATCTGACTGTAAAAGACCTAAATATATCCCCCTTGATACCCATCGACAGGAACCTTTGTATCACAGAAAAAGAGAAATAATTGGCAATCCTTTGATGATACTTGGTTTTCCCTAATGGAATAGTTGTAGAATTCTTCAAGATGTTGTTAATAATTGTCAGTATGGGAACTGTTGCTGCCTGAAGAGCTCAGGAGCATTCACAGATGTAATGGCAGCACAGGCAGCCCTCTTAGCACATTTTTCTTGTGCAAAGAACACTGCTGAATTAGCTGTAAAGGCATATGGACTACCTTTTTTTTTTTTTTTATAACAATTGTTGTAATGAAATCTCAAACTGTGAAAAATTGCCACTGAAGTTAATCAAAGGATCTTACAGCAGTACGACCTGAAGGATTTGACTTAGGAGTAATTTATGGTTTCAGTCTGTCTACACAAGATGACCTTGTAGTTTTGTAAAGGTTGTCTTTATAATCAGAATTGGCTGCTACATTTTAAAAATGCAGAAATAACTTTTGGAGCAGGTTGTAGGAAGATGTCCAGGATATCTTAGAAACTGATTTGTATGACAAAACACTTTGTTTAATTATAAAATTAAAGACTGAGCAGGGCAAAGATTTAACATATATCCAAAGCCAATTTGTCTGTATGTAGTTACAGTGACCTAGGGTAAAGAGCCATCTTCTTGGGACACCAAGTGTAATTCTCAATCACATGGGAGGCATTTTTGCGAAGAAAACTTTCTTTGGCAAGAGTAATCTACATGATACTTTTGAAATCCATGTTCACACGATGATATGAGAATATAGTTGAACTTGCTTTTTACTTATGAAACATGGGATAGTAAAAATTCTTTGATGCAGATGCTATTCTGTTTTAGAAGGTAAATTCTGAGTGTTGGTGATAATATTTATTGCTTTCAGACAATGTAAATGCTCTGCACATAAAAGAATCACTGGTGCTCTTGAAATGACATTTAGTAACAATTTGAGTCATGAAAAGACTATAGATTAATTAAAGATCATTGTGACTGATCGGAACTTTGGCATCTGGCAGGATTTGGCGATATTGCAATGTGGAAATATTTCATATTTTATTCTGCACACCAGTGTGTATTGGATACCAAAAGGGTGGCGCTTTATGGATGTGGCTGTTGTGAGCAAAAAAAATATGGCTCAAATAGCTTTTTACAGACTGCTGTCACAAAGTTTTTCAGCAATACTTACTAGAAAGCTTCCATAGTTAGTACTGTAGATTATATGATATGAAATGGTGTGGAGGGGTGGAGTGGAAGGGAAAAGTGGTAAGCAGTGTAGTCTTTCTTGATGTGTGTGTACCTCTGTGAGAAGGCATGGCATGTGCTAACTCTACAAACTTATTTGTGAAAGATGTCTTTGCCTTTGGCTACTGCTCCTGAATTTTCTTGCCTCCAAAGATGAAGTTTATGCTGAAGTCATAACTGATGACTTAAAAACAGTCTTACCTTTTGGAGACCATGGTTAGGACAAAATGGCATGGTGAGGAGGAATAACAATAATACAGCTGCCAGCTCAACTATGAAATTCACTAGCTGAGTGCTTCATAGTATACTAAAGTACCAAAAAGGAAAAGATGTGTTCTGTTTTTTTTTTTTTTTTAAAGAGAATAGAAAGCCTGAATGATAGTGTCAAAAGCAACTTTCCCAGGTGACTTATTGTAAGGAAAAAAAAAAGGACTGTAAGCATAAGTGCAGCTGAAAGGAGGTTAGCACAGGTATTTCAGTGAGATAGGGGACTTCCTCCAGGAATCTCAGTACCTTAGGAGCACTGGGAGTTGAATGGAGTGTCAGCCCTTTTCTGTATCCATTTGTCAGCCAGAAAAAGGGGATGGCCATATTATGAGGGATATGAGTACCCTGAGGCAACGAGCGAAGCAGCTTTCTTTTCAGCATCAGAATATGTGTTGACAATTTTCTTAAAAAAAAAAAAAAAAAAAAAAAAAAAAGCGGGGTGATATTTTTATTGCCTAATCCATCTAATACATGATACAGCAGCTTGAGATTTTAAGATGAAAAACATTATTCAAAGGGATTTTTGCACTAAACATCCATCTTCAGCTCTGCCATGTATGTGTAATGTAACTTTTGAGTGATGACTTAAGACTGTAAGCAGTGGATAGTGTCATCAGAGAGTGCAAAACTGTGGAGAAACTGAAAGCTGTGTCTTTGTTACAGGTAAGTCAATATACATTTAAACGGCATTGCTGTAACTGCCTGAAAGTCAATATGAAAGTATTACTAGAGTCTGGATATGACAAGTGACATTTTTCAGCATTGAGCTCAAAAAGTTGACATGTGAATAGAGATGAAAGGAAGGAAAAAATGAAATTCTGCTGTTCATCAAAAACTAGAGACCACATAAAACTGTCAACCATAGGAGGAACAAAATTGCCTTTTCCCTTCCTTTTCAGTTATTGCTTCTTAAGATCCAGCAGACTAAATATGACCCATAGTCTCTGGCAATGTTGGTGGAGTTGTGTTATATATAACATCTGAAGTTGGTACCTGGGATTGGGCTGTTTGCAGTTGGCACACTAAAATTCCTGACTAGTACAGAATCGCTCCTTATGGGTCTCTGTTGCTGACGACTTTGAATGCCTTTTTCTAGTGAGTTCTCAAGTGCACAACCCATTTATTTGTGATAGAAGAGTATACGTGTCTAAGAGATTATTTTCTTTCCAGTTCATCTTATCTCATTATTTCAACTGAATCCAGAGATGTTTAAGACTCATTAAATATAAAAAGAAGTAGTGAGTGTTAGGGAAAGGAATGTATTGGTGAAAATGAATACAGTTGTGCAAATGAACTCCACCTTCAGCAATATGACTGGACAGGACTGATGATCAACAGCTGCATTTGTCAGCCGAGTGCTGAAACAGATTTCTTTGTGAAGGAAAACCAAAAGAGCATGGATGAGAAAGACTTTATTTAATGAACCATCTGTTTCAAATAATTACCCCAATAAGAGTTGAAAATGGTTCAGCCATTGTCTATTCAGTTGTGCAATGTGTAGCACATGAGACCAAGACTGGTTATTTCAGTCCAGTTGCTGATGAACAGTCCACATGACAAAAAAACACTGATGTTCAGAGGTCTTTGTCTGCAAAACTTAATAGATGCACACAAAGCTGTACATTCTCCTGTGCGGAATTGTTCTTGCTACTTAGAATGGCAAGAAAATATAGGACTGGCTGCCACATTATCAAGGAAGCTTATTTTGTCACTTCAGAAGCAAAGCTGCTTCTGTGAAGAAATACTTCAGCTGATGAGCATGGGAGTCCATATCTTATCTGAAGTTCTCAGAGATTCATGGTTAAACTCAAAAGCAAATTTTCAAAATTATAGGCACTTTGCAAATTCTCTCTTGCATGTATAAGTCTAGCGGGGTTTAGAGCACTATTGTTGTTAAAAATCTTGCTACTGTGTCAAAAAGCTGACAAATCAGAATAGAAAAAAAAAAATGTTGAGCCTTTCCCTGAACTCATAATGCTGACATTCTCATTAGGGACAATGTACAAATTCTTGCAAGACTCTCAGCATGGCAGTACACTGACCTAGCCAACAACCTGCACTTGAAAGCATAATCCCATTCACTTTACAGTGTTTGTCTCAGTGAAAGTCGTAACTAGGTATTTCACAGAAGCATGTGTGTTAGGACTAACGTGTGCCTTAAACTTTAAAGAAAGTCAGGGTTTGACATTCATTAAAAAGGAAAGTTAGGACTTGAGCACTGAGTTTCTGCATTAGATTCTGCTCCAAGAGATTATAAACACAGTGATTAGACATTTTTCATATGATTAAAGCTTTATATTGCCAGGGATTAATTGCCTTCCATTAGATTCCACAGACAAAAGACCTTGCTTGGGACCATAATTTGAAACAAAATGGCTGATTTCATGTGACTCATTACACACAAAACTAAAAAAGAGAGATGTCTCAGTAAAGGAGTCTGCGCTGTAGACCTACTATCATATAAAAGAGACAGCAATGTGTAGCAACAATAAAAAAAAAAGCTCTGAACTTTGACATCTGACTCTGATGTTATAAAGTCCCATTCACTTTATTGCTTGCTGTACAGTGCCAGTCACACTGGAGATCACTTTCCTGCTGGTATTGGGTATTTCTGTCTAGTTGTTCCTTTGGGTTTTTTTTTTCTTATTTTCCAATGATCAAAATGACAAGTGACTTGGTATTTAGTTTAATGTTATCTGTCGTAGGTAAATATCACTTGACCGTTTCAGTCATTAACAAGGAAAAGCTAGTAAGAAGAAAAAAATGTTAAGGAAACAAAACACAAGTTGCGATGAACCCCCTCAAAGGGGTATGATACAGACTGTGTTTTGATTGAGTTGGTTTTTTTTCTCCCTTTTGCTATTTTTGTGAACCTTTTACGTCTGACTTGAAAAATACCATATCAACCGAGCTTGCTTTTTGTTGACACGAGCTAACACGTTGTGACACACAAAGAAGGTTTCTTACACTTAGAAATTACTGTTTTGTTTGAAGGGAGCTCAGATCTTTCACGTTTCAGCCATGATTGTGAACACATACCAAGTGAATTCCTTTATGGCAGCAACAAGCATTAAGCTTGGAAGCAGAGGATATATAGTCAGAGACGATGCCATTTGTGCACTTTTTTAGCCCGTGAGCATAACACGCTTTTCATCTATTAACATTATTACTTTGCTAAGCTGGAATTTGGAGGTTTTTTGAGACCTTGACTTTGTATAGAATTAACTCTCTTATTCCATATTAATAATCATCATATGACTGAGATCATATTCTGATACTTTATTTCTCTTTTCCTCTCTAATTTATTTTGACATTTCTGTTGACCTTGCATAAAACAGCTAGCCTATCTGTCTGCTCTAGTTTTGCAGTCTAGGGAGTTAAGAGAAGGCAAAAAATGAATACATGAATGAGAGAGATGGATTAAAAACTATTCCTATCCATCTATTAAAGGAGTTGAAACTGCTAATATTTTACATTCTTTATTTGAAAGGTTTGATTACTGCAATGCTCCCTGCTAATTACTATGTTGCAGGTTGTGTGTTTCTATGACACTGGCATGGTACTCAATACATGAAGACTGCACAGAAATAGCTCTCCTTGCTGTCATGTAAAAGGTAGAAACATTGTTTTGGTTCTGTGTGTGGTCTGTCTTATGTGGTAACTGCCCTTCAGATAGTCTCTGCCCCGCTCTTCAGAGAAAAGCATACAATTGTCAGAGGCAAATATTCGTTGCAGGAACTGAGAGAAAATTTCCTCTTGGCTCCCACTGTGTTTTGAGGATGATAGATTTTTGTACCACCTCTAAGTTTCTCAATTACCATCTCCACCCTCACCTAATCACACAGCTTTGGAAAAAGGGCTGGACATAGACAAAGGAAGGAAGCACAACTTGTAACTCCCCTCAGATTTTCAGTCTGGAAATATACTTTGTATTTTTGTTGTCTTTGGTTACATAAACACAGATGCAGATTACCTGGGCTCACTCTTCCATGACCATAAATTGACCAAGTTGTTCCTTGGAGCCATGCAGCATTCTCACCGCCTGCTAAATAAGTCAGGTTTCCAACTTCTTTATTAGTTAGAGTAGGAACCCCAATTTAAGAACAACTTATTTGTGGGATACTGCCTAAACCTGGTGTCTGTGGCACTGTTACTGAATGAAAAGTCATGGACAAACTTTAATTTATAAAGATCAAGTTCCAAATCTAAGCTTACCTTAGGAGGAAATAGCATTTTGATATGTAAATAGCATCAAGATTAACCTGATCTGTATGCCCAAAGAAACCTATAAAAGCTCACTTTATCTGTATTGGCAAAAGTTTCACAGTAATAATAGCTATTCTGTCTATAAAAACTGATCCTAAGCAAATGGAAATTTGCATATTAATCTGGATTGTACTTTGCATGAATGGCAAAAGAAAATATTTCAAAAGTTCATCACACTCTGACTTATGCCAGTGAAAACTAATCTTAGTGTTGCTTGCCAAATGCACTACCCAAGGCAAATGAGGAAACGTTTCTTACTTGTCTTTTGTCTACCTTATTATTTGGTTTTTACTTGTTTTGACTAAATACAAGTCTTAGACTTAAAGTACGTAGTATTCGTGGTCACAGCAAAAGCATCTTTTGAAGCAGTTGGTGGTCTGGCCACATATACTTGCTTTTAAAGAAATGTGCCCTTTTCTAAACCCAATGCCCTTTGCCATGGACAATTAACATATTAACATTCGCTAATAGCTTAGTTGATATTTCAGTCTAGTGTTCAGATACTGTGTATATGACCTTTTTGGTTCCTCTAGTGTTGTGTGTTGTTTTTTACATTTCTCAGCCTGAATTAATGCAATGGTCATCTAAATCTTAACAGTTCTGTAACAGTTAGCACCAAAGTTACTACCATAAGTGCTTAATACTTTATGCCCAAAATTTGCTGTTGAGCATTTGGTTAGCGCAAAGCGTTAGTCAAAACTATTTTTTTTAAATGAATTGGAAAATTGTATTTTCTATTGTGATACTTAAACAATTCACCTGTTTGGACTTTACTTGACTTTTATTACCAATCACAGAAAGGACATGGCTTTAATCGTTTAGCTGGAAAGAATGCATTAACAATTTGCATAGGACATTCACGTTGTTTTTGGACTGTTCCTGCTGACTTGCATGAGGTATCAGAGTTCTGCTTTGGGAAAGCAAAACACTTTCTAATAAAGATTTGGAAACTTATTTCAAAACAGCATCACAGCACTGTTTTGTGACAAAAACCACAATCATCTCATTAAGTTAATAAAGCTGTAAGTCAGCACAGCATTTTCTAGATTAAATTTTGTTTCTGTTGGAACCAAATTTCTCTCTAAATATTTTACGAAGTACAGACTAAAAGATGGTAGGTGTTCATATTGTGAAAAGCCCACTGGAAGAAAAACAATCTATGTCTATGTTACCTATTAAGTCCATGGTGGAAGCAAATAAAACTGGTTAGAAATAATTGTCTGCGGCAGAACAGACCTTATTCACTCAGACTTAAAAATCTAGTTGTCAGAAAGTAGAGAGAGCTCCACATTCCTTAATTAACCATATTTGCTGTGACACAGTTAGCAAAGTTTTCTGGCAGTCTAGAGCTGTATCACTTTACTCTCCTACAGAAACCAAGCTGCAATACGTGCTGAGTTCCCTAGACTAGCCACAGCAAAAAATTGTTAGCTTCTATGACTTTGTGTAAATTGATCAAAGCATTCAATTTGTCAAACACTGGGTAGTTTTGGAAGCAATTTTCCTGTAGATCAGAGCAGGTTTTCTTGTTTTCTAGGCTACTAGCATTTTTTATACAGCTTTCAGCTAGCCAAATGGATCATTCCCCTGAGCTGGGAAACAGAAGAGTTGCACCTGCTTGAGAATCAAAAACAGGAGCTGGAGGGCTGGATATGCTCCTGATCTTGTTGATTTTTCTGAAGGCTCTGAAAAGCCCTGATGTGCACTAGCCAATGAGTGTCAGTAACATTTTAGCCCCAATTAACTGCTACTGAGGTTACAAAAAGGCAAATAAAAGCAAGGCTCTCCTTTTAACTGACAAGGATCTGTCAGCCACCGGGAGCTCTGCTGAAAGAGCTCTGTGTGGTCTGTCTCAGGCTCTCGGCAGCCCCCAGGACCTTGATACAGCAGGAGGCCCAGCATGTGGGGCTGCGGGATACCAGCAGCCCTGCCAGTTGCACTCCCTGTTCCTCTCCTAGCTTGCTATGGAGCCTGTGAAAGTATGATGCCTCACCCTTGTAAAGACAGCTTTCTGTGAGGGTAGGAAAGATGAAATTATAAGAGGCCGTGGCTGAAACCTACAGAGGAGTTTTGCAGCCATAAGCTGAGATGTTACTTGACTGTTAGCTCAGGACTGTATCCTGACATTGAGGAAAAATAAAATCCCTTTGGATGTTTGTTTTCTGGCGTTTTGTTGGTTTGTGGGGGTTTTTTGTTGTTTTCTTTTTTTTTTTTTTTAATGTTGGCGATGATGTCTGATCTTTGCACTCAGGCAATAATTCACCTGATGGGCCACGTGGAACCCTGGTGATACTTCCAGATGCCACAAACAAGGGTCCAAAACATTAAGAAAATATTGATGCGTTATGGCCGTGCTCAGGTGCCAGAGATGGAAGTTGTCTGTGTTGTGAGGGTGCACCTGGGCAGCCTCAGGGACAGGCTGCTTGGTACTGGCAGTGCTTCCTGGGGAGGCGGGCTACAGGTTGCAGTCTGTGGAGAAGGTGTGGTAAAGACAAACATTGCTGGCAACAATGGGTTGCTAAAGATGTGATGCAGAGCCTCACTATGAAGCACTTTTCTATTGTGAATATTTGTAGCATCCCTGTTGTAAGTCTCACGTGAAACACCTTCTGCAGATATTATTTTGCTGTCTAGGGTGCACAAGATGGTAATGTCTTCCCCATGCTGGTCATATGGTCTGAGTCTAGTGACCCTCTTGTCACAGTGCTGACTGGGATTGAAAAGGACTGGTAAACAGACATCGAGCTTCTGACTGTTATTTTCTCAGTACATGGTGCACATCTTGTTTAATAGGCAGCAGCAGAGTGTTATTGATCAAGAACAGCACATTCTTCCCCTAGCTGCAGGATGGGAATGACATTATCTGTGTTTGGAGAAAGAACAATTCACAATGGCTCAGTTTCATTGGTGTCATCTTTTAGGGCAGCCAAAACGATGGGGATACAGAGCTAGATATGACTTCTGTACTTGTGGTGTGACCTTGTGTTAGTTCTCTAACTCTCTAACTTCAAAGATGTAGCCATTAATGATTGTAGGAAAAGGAAAGGCTGGCCAGTAGGTCTCCCTTGCTAACTTTTGGGTTAGGATTCATTAGCTTTTGGTAATAATAAATTAGAGGAGAATTTTAAAGAGCTGTCTGAGATCTGAACTACTGGTTATTTCCTTTACAATTCCAGGAAATTACTCTAGCTGCTTTTCCCCTAGCTGAAAGAGGGTGCTCCTGTGAATTGTCAGTATGGTGTCTTGTTTCTCATTCCTTCTCTCCCTCAAGAGTGAAATGCTCACAATTTCTCATTTATTGATTAATCCTTCATTAAGCTTTTATGAAAATGCTCTGAAATAGTTTGTTAGTTTTTCCTTTTTTCTTTAAGTTAAAGATCCTCTTAGATGGACTCAACCTTATTCAAGGAACTGCAAACTATAAATGAATAACACTTTTCAAGTATCATCTGTGTACTAGTGGATGTACTAGTATGTATGTACTAGTATGTGTATATGTGTATATGTATATATGTGTATATATAGTATATATACTATAATATGTACTAGTACATACCTTAAGAAATCAGTTTAAAAATGAGTTTCATAATGATATACACAAGAAGTCCATCTGAGATCTGCTGTGTATTCCAGTCCATAAAAATGGGCCTGGAAAAAGTGATTCACTCTTTTAATGCGCTGTTTAACCAGCCAAGTCATATTTTGTTAGCATTCTAGTCCTAGGAAAATGCTGTAATCATTCCACACTACTAACCTGCTGAAGTTAAAGCAACTCCCAAGATTTAGATGGATGAGTGAAATATGAATATTAAAGTTAAGCAGATGCTTATTTAGAGATGAGTTGCATTTTTATCAGCCTCGTGTTTGCATATGTGGGCAAATCTAGATCATATGCAGTTAAGCATGTTGTTAGTGCTTTGCCAAATCCAGACTTTAATGCAAAAAAGACTGTGTACTTGAGAACCCTAGGAAAAACTTGAGAATAAAAGATACTGGAGCTGAGGTATTACAGTGAGTTCCTTTAAAAATGTTTGGATAAATCCCACTACATGGTTTGCTTTATTACAGAAACCTTAAAATCCCCTTAAATTATTATTCCTTTAGTTTATTATCTTCACTTCCATTATGTCAAAAATAGAATCAATTCTTAAACCTCAATTTAATGTGTTATCCAATCTATAGAAAGTCTATCTTATAGTCCCTCTCTTTTTTAATATTGGATTACAATCACTGCTTAGTATCAGAATAAAAGGCAGGTTGTTCTCATCTGGTTTTCTGTTATGTGATGTTCTCCTGGTCAGGAAGGTAAAGAAGTGAATCCTTGGAAGATCACTTTAAAACTTGATTCCCTTACACTGGATGCTTTGAGTGTATGCTGTTTTTTTGGTTCACTGCACTGTCTAGCCTTTCCTGTAGCTGAGAAGTTCTTTGGTCTCTAAAGGGCAAAGAATCCCCTTCTCGAGACTAAACTCAACACTGCAGTATGGGATATTTTTCTCTTAGCTGTTTAAAAACTTTATTTTCTAAGTCCATATAGAGAACTTTGACTGTTCGTGTGGCCACAGACTTCATTGTATGTGCTACGATTCCAGGAAGAATGAAATGGAAGGCAGGTCCCTAATGTGATAGTTTTTAATTATTTACAAAGCTGAGTGTTTTTTAATGGGACTGATGTACCTCTGTTCCAGATCATTTCCCCTGTCTCTTCTCTTCAAAACTTCACAAATAATGGGAATATATCCTTGTTCAGCACTAATACTCCTTCTTCCAGCTCTTAAACCCTGATGATGTTTATTGGAAGATGTGATGGATGTTTAGACTTAACACCTTCTAATTTCTTCTCTTTTTTATGATGGACAGTTTTGTTGACTGATTGGAGATCTGTGATTCTTTTACGTGGCTCTGCAATGTGAACAGGATTGAAAAGTAGAGTCATACTTAATCACCTAGTAATGATGCATAACTTGGAAAATGAGGAGCACATCTGTTGTAAATTTTGCTTTGGCTTCAGTCAAATATACTGTTTCAGCTGAAGTGTCAGCCCTAATTTGCAAAGGGTACTGCTCTGCTTTTCAGGGCTTTATAACCAAAAAGAAATATTCTGTTTCTCAACTTTGTACATATCCCTCATATAGATTCGGTTTTCTTTCAGGAAGCTCAAAGCACTGTAAGCAGAAGAGCAGTATGAGCATCTTACAAATGAGGAAACTGAGGCACAGAGCATAGCAGAGACCAGTAACATTTAGCAGGCTACGTACACAGCTACAAGGAGAACCACAGTTTCCAGAGTCCCGTGTAAGTGATCTCAATAGTGAACCAGTCTGGGAACTCAGCTAACCTGGAATGTTTTTCCTAAGCAAATTTATCCATATGTTTGTACTAGGAGTTATCTAGTTTCTTAAAGTAGTATTTACACGTGGATGTTGCATGGCATCTTCTCTTACAAGAAAACGTACCCTAGGACTTGATACGGTGTGTTCTGCCAGTTCTGGACAAACATGAATTCATGCAAATATCTATAGAGAAAACATAAAAAAAAAAAAAAAAGCAAACTGATGTTCAACGTATCTGTCCATGTGGAAATTAGCATGTTGCCCATGCTGCTGTTCTTGGACTGTATACTTGTTGGCTTTGTATTTCATGATATACAATTTTTTTCTCTGTGACTCAACTTAATGATACTTGGTGAAGGCAATTACAGTAACATATTTACATTTTTAAGGGAACAAAAGAAGTGGGTCAAACACAAATATTTCACCTGAGCGTTAACATTCCAAACAGTAGGGTATGCAGAGCAGCCTTGACAAGAAATCTGTGCTGCTAATGTGAGATGAGCTTTATGGATCTGTGAAAATAAATAAATAAATAAATCTTAACAGAGCAAAACACATTAATAATTAAAAACAAATACTAGAACATAACTCAGGAGGTGTCACCGTATGAAGCTAGTGTGACTCATGCAATAAGCACCCCTTATTTTGCTTGCTCTAAGTGTGGTTCAGAATTCTCTACTGTTTTGAGCATATCCTCATTTTTTTATGTCCCAGTATGTGTTAGCTACTTCTACTCAAGTCCAGAAACAGGAGTACCCCTCATTTCTTGGAATAAACACAGCACAAGTATGAATCTCCCTTCATGCAAGTCAATAATCAAAGAATATAATTCCAGATCTAGAAAGAGAATAAACAAGGCCCAGAGTAAACAAGCTTATCTTTAAAGCCAGATCGGAGGTGGCAGGATGCTCAATAGGCTGTTATTTTGTACTAGAATATTTGAGAAGCAGAACTGAAAGGCAGGTGACTTTCTCTCTTTCAAGACCACCATTTGGATAAGGAAATTTGCTCCTTGTGCAAATGCCAACGCCTGCATGCTTTCCTTCAATATCTGACTGACAAGCATGATGCTTTCAAAATGGTTTCATCCCTAGTGTATTTCCTACATGTTAATTTGGTACTGGTATAAAGGAAAAGAATCTACGTACAGTACAGAATTGTTAATTTGACTAGGTGTAAGCCTATAATTTTTCAGCAATGTCTATGTAGTACTTTCAAACACATGCTTAGCTGTCTTTTGGGAGATACAACAAGTCCCTAGTCTAAAATTTTATTTCTTTTGAGATGCTTTGCAAAAAGAGGAATTTAGCTTCTATGAAGCAAAAAGAGTAATTGAATGAAGAGCACTTTGCTAAAGTAAAGAGTTTGTGTCAGTATTCTAATTATTGTGGACAAGCCTAATTAACTTATTCTCATGCTCTGGACATGTATTTATGCAAATTGGAAGAGGAGGAGAAAGAAAACCTTTCTCTGCAATGAACTGATCAGTTCAGGAAAGCTCTCAGTGGCAAATGAGTCTGGGAAAATTAGAAGTCAGACATAGCTATATTCTTTAATGGAAATATAATCAGCAATACATCTTTATGAAATGTGCACTGCCATCACATAATACCCACTTGGAGGTGAGGTAAGGGCTTGAGGCAGTAGTCCAAAATCATTAACATCTCCCAGGTGAATATAATAAGATGATAAATGCTCACTGGGAAAGGATTCATTTCAGTTTTCAAGTGGTATTGAAAGTAAAACGAAGTCAGTCATTTTATATCAACTTAGTCAGCTCTATACTTGAATTCAGTAATGAAAGACTTCATGTCCATCTGTTCACAGCACATTTGCAAAGCCTGAGTTAGGTGGTGGCGTTATTTCTGTTAGTGCAATTCCACCAAGGAAAGGTGGAAGGATAGGAATCATTCCAGTGTGCATCGTGATTTATGTAGTAAAAGTGAAGGTGGTGTTCTTCTATAGCACAGTATCAACTGATTGAGTTTCTTTACTGGAACAGAACAAAAAGGCTCAGTGTCTGGCTGGATATTTGGGTGAACAGACTTGCCCTGACAGCTTCCCTTCTTTTTATTTCTGCCACAAGTGATAGGGACAGGAGTGGATCAGAAACAAGTGTTTGTCCTGAATATTCTAAAATGCTTCAGAGAAGGAAAAAAAATGGCATGGCTATTTTGATTTCTGTATGAGGCGGCAATGCTTTACCAACTTGTTGCTCAATTAAAAAAAAAAATAAATTCTGTAAGACCTTTGGAGGTTGTGTAGACTTTGGGCAGTCTTTGTGCTTCTGTTTATCTACTCTTGTTAAAGCAATTGGCACTTGTGCATGACAGCAGAAAGAACATTTAATTTTAGTTGGCTCTCTAAAGTGTCATTAATGCCAAAGGATTAAGTCTTCTAGGATATAGACTGTGTAGGTCATAACATAAAGAACAATATCATTGTGTCATTTGATTTTAAACCTTTTTTTTTTTTTATATTCCTATTTTAAGCGATATAAAAGAGGAGAAAGCACTGCTGCTTTATTTCTGAATAGGTATAAGAAAATGTTATTGGTTTGTCTGAAGTATTGGGCTTTGAGAGAGATCTTAAAAAGCAAATTCCCCCACGGAAATATTCTTTGCAATTCACATGAGCTATCCTGCTACTAAATCAGAGTCCACTATCTACACTAATCATAATTGAACAAAACAGGGCATTTTTGACCTCTACTTACTGAAAATATGCTGCTACAAATGGATCCAAATTGGCAACTTAACTATTTATGCGTATACAATTAGTCACTTATAAAAGGAGGACAATTTCACCTTTCTTCCACTGCTGTGTTTATTGTGAAGTCTAGTTTTGCTGGGCAAATGCAACATGTGGACTTTGCAGTGTCTCAGCAGGCTTGTGCCCTTACAAGGGCAGGTGCATCTAGCCTGGTCTGTTAGTAAAATAGCAGCAAACTACTAACTTGGAGTTCTTACCTTTGACTTATAATAAAACAGAATCTGTGTGAAATAACATATATAGGGGAGGGGGCACTTGTACTATGTGCTGCCTCTCTATTTTACTGTCACACTGAAGGCAATAAAAGAGGAGCAGTAATATTGCTTGTGCGTAATATTTTGTATCTAAGTGGTACTTAAAACGGTGTCATCTTATCAAAGGTGCATTTTAGGCATATCAGTTCCTGTAAGCTCAAATTCTCTCTTAATGGTCTTCTCATGCATCTGGCAAATATTTACCTCTTTAGTAGATATTTAGCAATGCTTTAGCATCTGTTTAGGCACGGTACAACCTAGAACTCTTAGAGAAGTGCTAGAGAAGAATGAAATGCTTTTGTATTCAGAATGGGTGTTAAGCATCTGTTAAGCGTTGCCTCCTAGTGTCCACGATTACAGTATTGGAGAGAAATGCTAACAGGACAAGCAAGCGGGTTGAATAGAGTGACTTGCTATACTGATACATAAGGATATATGCATATGGGTATTTGGTGGATAAATGAGAATCCTTCTTAACATTGAGTGTATGAGTTGCTCATGTAGCCAAATGTTTTGCAGACTGTCAGGGAGTGGACAGCACTGCATGGTCTGGAAAAGATCAATGAACTGCAGCCGATGCGCTAGGCAGGCATGAAAAGATGGGTGTCTGACGCATGGAGAAAAAGGCATGTGGTGCATCTTTTTTGTAGGAAAGGCAAGCCTTGCTGGGACTAAACACCACATAGTCAAACCCTACCTGAAAGGCAGCTATGCTGGACACTAGCCAACTTCAGTTCATCTGGGAGGTACAAATAACTGGGTTAGTTCTTGGATCTGAGAGTTGAGCCCAAAAAGCAGATGGATGAATAATCTGAGTTTAATAATCCAGGTATGCTGAGGATGTCTTTTGTTTGCTTTGTGATTGCACCTTTCTCCCCTGACATCGTGGCAGGGTGTTTGTGTGCTTTTCTAACTTTTGTACTCACCTCTCAAGCTTTCAGAGGCTTGAGGGAAAGCAATGGCAGAATAATATGTATATATTTTTTGTTCATGAGGAAGAAATCTTCTTTGCTAAATATGCCTCTTTTAAAGGCTTTACAGGGAAAACATGCTGATGAGTTTCTGGATACTAGGCTAGTATCTATTTTGAGGGATTTGCTTAGGCCTTGGAACCTGCTACCAGTATATGGCACCTTTTAGTATTGCTACACCAGTTTCCAGAAGGACAGCTGGACTAAATACTTGTCTGTGGTATGTCAGAGGTATCTGACAGACTGCCACTGCTAAATTACTTAAGGCAGGTACCTACAATAGCCATTCTTCCTGTTCAGTGATACAGTGAACACATTATCCCTGGCTAAGAAAAATGTCAGACCTGTGGGAGAAGCAGACTCAATTGCCTACAGGTAACCTGCCTTTAATTAAAGGAGCTGGGGACAGAATCAGCTCTCCCTTCAGGAATTCTCTACCACCCTTTCCTATTAAGCTTATGAGAGATATCTTAGAGACAATATCTTTTGGGAAACCTTTAATTCATTCAGGTACTAATCATGTGTAGAGGTAATGGAATATAAATCATCCCTTTTTTAGAATGGTAGATGAGTTGAAGTGTAGTATTAAGCTTGCCTTTGTGTCTGCAAAGGACCAAACTAGCCTCCTCCTGCCCACCTTTCTCATATTGGGATGGATATCCAGAATTGTAATTCAAATCTTAGGGTTTTTTGGTGTATGTGGCAATAGCATTTAATTAATCACCCCAGGAGCATAAAAATGGTGTGAGGTGCACTCATTTTGACAAGAGAATATAGTAAGAATTGTGGGATAACCAGCAAGTACAGGAGTTCCTGTTGCGATTAATTGCTTTTGCAAGTGATTTATAGCATATAAGTTTAGAGCACAGCACCAAAAATGCCTCTCTCAGAGTTATAAAAACTCTTTCAATTTCTCCTGTATTAAAAGAAATAAATTCTGAGGAAGAAATAGCTTAATATATCCATAACTTTAAGTGCTTGACAGTTCTATGCTGATTTTCTCATAATGGTATTTTGCAGCTGTAGCTTTGTAAAGCTGAAGATGAGAGCTGGAAGACTGTGCTGAGAGTCAGGCTAGAGAAAATTAAGAGAATGGGATCTGAAGTTAAAACTCCCTAGGCAGGCTTCAGGCCTGGAAATGCCTGTTAGTCTAGACCTTAGCATGGGAAGATGAGAGAAACTTTCCTTTCAACTAGAGCCACTCTGGTCTGCACCTCTCCAGCTTGATGGGCTGGAGAAGAAAGCACAATTACAGAAATCTACGTGGAGATAGAGTGCATCTTACGCTTTACAGTGGGAATTAATTTTGTGGCTGTTATGGTTTTAATGGTGACTTTTAAACCTGAAGATAAGAGATTAACCCCACAAACCAGTCTATTCAGTGGAAGGACATTGAGGGCACTGTTGATCCTCTGGATTGCTGAAACCTGTCATCAGAAGTGCTTTTGTGATCTTAAGGTTTGAACCAGGCAAGATACCAGGGACTGCTGTCTGCTTCTCCTGCAGAGTTTTGGATGAATTTGAATTCTCCAAAGTTCAAACCTCCAAGAATTTGTATTAGAGACTCCATTTCTTCCTCACTAGTGTTTTTTCATTTCTGAGCAATATTTGAGCTTTAAAAGGTTGAGGATTTTAAGGATTTTTTTTTCTATTATTATTTTGTTATTGGTGCTATTAAATCTCTAAGAAAACATTCAGAGATCTGTGTTTTCAGATGCAGTACTGAATTATCACTCAGGGTAAAGAAGACCTCAGCTGAATTCCATATGCACATTGCTATTGGTTTTTGAATATTGAGGATGAATTAACTACTGGTTGCCTTTGTGTTTTAGTCAAGCTCTCTATTTTATATAATAGACTGAAGTGTCATTCTTAAAAAGACAAGCTAGGGAAAAGAGAAAAACATTTCTCAGATTAGGAGGAGAAGAAAGGTATGTGTCACCCCCAATTCATGCTTCAGACTTCTGCAGTTCTCCTGGAGACATGGGCAGCAGTCTAAAAGAGAAAGATGGCAATTCAAGAAGTAACAAAATTTTGCCTCGATGACTCCCCCAAAAATTGTTCAAGCTATATGTCAGGGCAAAGAACATTGATTCAAATGCAGGATGCCATATCTTTCTCCTTTTGTTGCATGTTTCTCCTCTGAGGTTGCTCTGGCTTTCTGTTTCTGTAAGTGGGCTGCATTTCTTAGTAAAACTGGGGATAAAGACAAAAATAAAAGTGGAAGAGAGATCATGAGTATTTTATGGTAAGGATCAAACTTTGAAATGAGAATATAGTTGAGAATGAAAACATGGGTCACTGGAGCTCACTGCAGAGTACCTTCAGCAAGTTAATGATGAAAATGCTTTTAACTGTCAGGGTGAGGCTGTAAATCAGCTAAACCCTCATGTTTCTGATCTAATAGACTTTGGCTGTAAGCCAACTGTTCCACATAAAAGCAGTCTTTCTGCAAGGCCCAAATGTGTTCTCCTTTAGCAGATGGATGCAGCTTACCACGCAATGGTGATATGGTGTGAATGTGGGGCCAGTGTGATGATGTAGAACAAATTAGTCCATCAGACTGTTTGTTTTAGGTTGTTTTTTTTTTTTCTCCAAAGGACAGTCACTTTAAAATGTGCTCAGTTTCCCATTATGTGGCCTAAGAGAGTGAAGTCATGTAATCAAAATATTATCTTAATTACACTAATTACAGACCCTTACACTGAGAGAAATCTCAGGGTGTTTCTAATGTGAGCAGCTAATTAAGGTCTAGTAGAGCAATGACAACGTAATTGCTTGTGTTTGTGTGGAGGTGTCAATTTAGAAACAAACTTGTATATAACCTGCTATAGGATGGTAAAAGTAGTCATATTTGTAAGTGCACTTAAGATAAATGTGTGTGGGTTTGTTTATTTTTTTTTTTTATCTTCAGACAGAAAGTGAAGTATCTTTTACTTATGGTTCTTTATTGAGACCTGCATTTGATATACTCTCCTTCTAGATTGATATGGTTACTTGGTTTGTAAAGTAGAGTAAATAACTTTAATTGTTTAATTTTGCAGCTAGGTGAACACTATTTGTTTGTCACTTGGAAAGCTACTTTGCAGTTAAAGGTTTGGCTAAAGAGCCTATTTTGAAACCTGGGGGCAGCAGTCGGTGAAGACAGATCTCTGCTGACTTAGTCACTTGTATCCCTTGTGAAAAGGATTGTGTTTTTCCCAGACTTCTGCCTTAGGCTTTGTATGTTGATCAGGGGTAAGCTTCCTAAATTGTAGAAGGGAGGAGCTGCTGTGTCATTGCCTGTTGGGATCGCCTGAGGCACCACGCCTAAAGATCCTGTTCTTGCTCGATTGAAGGCAGAATTAATTCAGAATTTTGGCTCACAGGCCACTTCAAAATTTCACTTCAGTTTGGAGGAGAACAAGCTTGAATTTTGTTTTAATTTAATTTTTGTTTAATTTTAAACTGCTTCCCAAATGTAAATTTGCTAAGGAGAGGAACGCAGAGAGTTTTGGTTAAAATAAGCTATTCAAGACCTGGCAGTTTCTGACTGAAACGGTCTGCAGCTCCCGTTAGTAACAGTGACCAGACATGCAGTCGCTGGAAACCTGGTTGCCAGGAACCTTTGGGCCCTGGAGGCACCCACAGGCCTTAACTTCAGAGACCAACCTCCCCTGGGGGGACCAGGGAGGCCATTTTGGCTCAGCTGGGGCCCTAGGCCTGCCCTGAGCGGAGCCAGGGGCCCCGGCCCTGCTGCCTTGGCTGGGCTCCCTGGGCATCACCTCAGGGCCCTTGAGCGCCGGGCCTAGCCGGGTGAGGTCCTGCCTGGCTGAAGCCCCCCAGTGGGGCAGTCCTGCTTCTCCTGTGCTGCACCCTCCGGCTGGCAGGGCCGTGGGGCCTGGCCCAAGAGCTGCAAAATGTGTCTTGTGAAAATATCTGTCTGCTTATAGCTTCAGAAGGGCAGGTTAGAGCCAGGGGGGCAGGCCCAGGGCTGACCAAACTTGGAGAGAACCTCTGCTAAAAGGGCCTGCATTGTTTTGGAGCAAAAGTTCACCCTGTGCCCTTGGCTGTTCAATAATCCTCGGCCTAAAAAAAAAAAAAAAAAAAAAAAAAAGGAAAGAATTAAAAAGCTTAAAAGTCTGTGCTGTGAAATAATCTGTTTTCTGGGAAGCTTAATAAGACACAGCCAAAGGCCTCTCCTGTCGCAGGCCGAGAATACTGCCTATCCTGCTCTGCTTTCTTCTTGTCTCTGGGGGAGATTCTGCCAATTTCCATGATGGAGTTATTTAACAAAATCACTTTGATCATTGGAAACTGATGTGTAGCATTATACTGTCTTATCTGTGTAGTTCTCACAGATTAGTGCAAACCTTCAGAATATGTTCAGTAGCATTTGGGTGCTGTAAACATAGATGAAAATCAGCTACTGAAATGAGGTATCAATCTCCAGACTGTTGAGCATTGGTAAGAATGGCTGTTTCCCTTTCAAGCGATGTAGCCCTGAAAATTATAGATAAATATGCCAGATAAATACTGGCATTTTGTTTGTGTAGGGATGGAGCCAGGAACTAAGGGGTTTTTCATTTTTTAATTATATTTCAAGGAGGTTCAGGTTCTATTTGTTATGCTTAAGCCTGTGTTCATTGTGTACAGCTGCTGTTGATCTACAAGGAGATGTGCTTTGCAGAATGGATCCGAGTGAAATGTCTGAGCTCTTAAATATTTGATAGTATCCACTGTGGGATCCTGTGGAGTTGTATGCAAGTTTGTGTGTTTTATAAACAAGCAACCCCCATTTGTCATTGTGAGAGACTGCCTTTCCACTCATAATTTCTGACTAATTTTAGCAGACATCACATGTTTTGGAATAAACATTCACTGTGAAGCCCAGCTGGGCATACAAACTTGCAGGCCAGCAGTAGTAGATGATGACTCAATTCAATGTCTGTTTGATGACTCAGGGCATCCATTGTGCTGGGCTCTGTCACAGGTGGGAAAGGGGACAGGGGCCATTGTAAAGAGCTCTGTCCATCTGCCCTTCTCTAAACTTTAGTCCCAGTTACCTCTGCTAGCACAGAAGTACTCTGCCCAACACTACGTCTTCCAGGAATACCATTGTTTTCTTCCCCTGCTTTTTGAGTGGCTTCTGTTGTATTTCTGGCCTCACAGTTGAACCAAACCTATTCACACACTACCATCATTGACTGCAACCTTCCTTTTGAAAGGCTGAGAGCCTATTTTCAGGCTCAATTTCATGTCTCTTAGACATAGGCTTATTGAGAGCCAAATCTTCCACACTGAGAACAATTCAAAGCTCAGTCCTTATCTTCAACTTAATCTTTAACATCATCTTCCTTCATTGTCATTGTCTCCTTATGTGATGTCTCCCCTTTCTTCCTACAACACCCTTCATTACTCTCCAAGATCAGAACTGTCTTAAGGGAAAACTGTAATAATTTTTCTTTGATTTCTTAGACTAACTAGTAATAAAAACACAAGCTGTGTGCTGGATACTTTCAGGCTTGATTAGATTTCAAACATGAGATTTTTTAGAATAGCAGCTGGAGGAAACAATAGAAGCAGAGGTAAGAGAACAAATTGTTCTGATAAGATACTTAAAAGTAGGATGAGAGTGCCTATGAATGTAAATGCAAACAAAGCCCTGCAGCCTTCTTTTATAATGTCTACATCAAGGCTTTTTTTCTGAGATTGCATCTTTCAACTATTCTCAGTCTCTCTATTTATATACAAATCAATCAAAACTGTTCTTGTCAAGAGTGGAGCTTACCTCTCTAGTAGTAGGGTTTTATTTTAGGACTTCATGGTTCTTAGTATTCACAGAGACAGTTTACTCTCCTCCAGCATCTTTCCAGATGAGAAAGCGGAAGTATAAAAATATCAGCGGATAGGAGTTTAGCTGTGAAGGGCCTCAAATTGATTTGGATGCTGGGCTTTAATCCAGTCTTTCGTTGCATGATGCGAGTTGTCTTGGTAGTGTGATGGTTCCATTGAGATTGCATCCTTGGTTGTAATTGACAGATTGAGTTGTCACTTATGTACTGAGCTTTTCATGCCAGAAATGCAATGAACAATTTGGAAGTACTTCAGTGTTAACCTCCCCGTCTTATTGAAATGTCATTTTTTCCATGACTGAAATGAATGTCAGGAATGTGAAGAGCAAAGTCATCAGTTGACAGTGTTTATGCAATCCTATAACTTCATTTGCCATATAGGTATATTCCTCTGTTATGAATTGATGTGTCCTCATGGTACCAGATGATATGCCTGTGTCTTGGTCTGATGACCAGGGTTCTTGGGGAACAGGTCATCAGGAAGCAATTTGCCAGAATCATTCATACAGCCACAGCCTAATTACTGTTCACATCTGAAGGACTGCAGAAGAGAGTTGTGATCTGCTCAAGCTGCTTTGCAGGCTGGATCCAGAACATGGATCCGTGAGCATGCATTCTGTAGAACAAATGGGAAGATTTTTCAAAGAACCATGTAGGAAATTGCAGTGGCCAAATGGGCCTCCATCTGGGATCTGTGGGCTACATTCTGTGGAGTGCTTCTGATAAAGCAAAACAGACAGTGATGCTTTTAGTTGGCACTGCTGATAATGTGAAACCTGGGTTCAGACTGCAATAAATAAGTGTTTAAATAGTGAGCGCTGAGGAAAGATGGTTAGGACATCTCCGTGTTTAGTCCATTTACCATGAGCTTTTCTCACTTAATCACATTTCAGTGAGAGGCTTAGCACTACTACCAATATGCTTTAATACTGTCTTTCTGGCAAGTTTTTTTTAAATACTCTAATTTTGTAATTATGACAACTGAAATTATTCATCCAATTTAATTTGGTCTCTTTTAAGACACTGGAGATTTATTATTTGTTCACCCTCATACTCATCTAATTTAAAAGTTACAGATAACTGAATATTTCTGTGTTTATGGTCTCTAATAGCTGAGTGATGTCAGTTCTCACATTCTGTGAAATTTTAATAAAGGAATTCAGGACAAAGTTTGTTGTTAAGTGTGGGGTGGATCCTGCTATTGCTATCAATATTATGTTACTTTTGCTAAGAGCATTAAAGTCAAAGTCAACAGCCCTGAAAAGAACACAGGGAAATGACTAACAGTTAGCATGGAGTTGTTGAGAACAAATGATGTCAAACCAATCTAATTTCCTTCTCAAGTCCTCCCCAGGGTAACAGGCATGTAACTACAAAGTTAGAGAAGAGATGGTAGGTGTCACATACCCTGACTTTGTTAAGGCTTTTTACTCTGTCCTATATGACAGTCTCATAAGCAGGCTTGGGAAAAATAATGTGGAAGAAATTAGTAAGGAGGGTGCAAGGCTGTTTTGAAAATTATATTTAGAGCACTAGCAGTGATCAATTGTCAAAATGAAAGAACTGACTGGGATTCTGCAAGGACCTGTCTAGGCTCTAATACAGCTCAACATATTTATTAATATGATATTAATTTTATTTTTTAATAACTGTTGTGGTTTAACCCCAGCCAGCAACTAAGCACCACACAGCTTCTCACTCAGTCCCATGTGTTGTTCCACCCCCCCCAGTGGGATGGGGGAGAGAATTGGAAGGATAAAAGTGAGAAAACTCATGGGTTGAGGTAAAGACAGTTTAATAATTGAAGTAAAATAAAATAGAACAGTAGTAATAGTAGTAGTAGTAGTGATAATAAAAAATAATAATATACAAAGCAAGTGCTACACTATACAATTGCTCACCACCCACCGACCGATGCCCAGCTTGTCCCCAAGCAGCGATCGCTGCCCTCCGGCCAATTGCCACAGTTTATATACTGAGCATGGTTATGATATGGTATGGAATATGCCTTTGGCCAGTCTGAGTCAGCTGTCCTGGCTGTGCCCCCTCCCAGCTTCTTGTGCACCTGGCAAAGCAGGGGAAGCTGAAAAGTCCTTAACTTGTGCAAGCACTGCTCAGCAACAACGAAAACATCAGTGTGTTATCAACATTATTCTCATCCTAAATCCAGAACACAGCACTAGACCCAGCTACTAGGAAGAAAATCAACTCTCTCCCAGCTGAAACCAGAACATAACATGTTGGAATAACATGTGTGGTTATTAGATTTGAAGCTGGGATGGACTGCAAGAATGTCTGAAGACAAGGTTAGAACTGAAAATTATCTCTACAAAATGGAGAAACTGGCTATGACAAATAGGATTCTATTCAAGAGGGAGGAATTTCTTTGTAGAAAAAGGAATGATCAACTGCACAGCATGATCTGGGGTGGGGGGAAAAGCTGAAAGGCAATGAACAGTATTATGTTGATGTGGAAAAGGTGAACATCTCCACTGGTGTATACTGAGAGTTGCATGTTCTCTGTTCAGCACTAGTAGGCTCCTGAAATACAACAAGATTTCAGTTAGACATTAGGAAAAATGCTTTTGCTGTGTAGATGTTGTGCACTAAAACAGATTGCCTGCACAAGTTATGGCAGTCAGTAAGAGGTTTGGTAAGTAGGAAGCAAAAGGGGGCTCAGTGTTGGCGGTGCTGCCAACCGGGTGGGAGGATGGACTTAATGTGGATCCTGTCAGAAATTACTTGCTTAGAGCTGTTTTCTGTTCTCCTCTCCTGCCCATTTCTTGTATCCCTAAGGAAAGCCTGCAAAAATCAATGAGTTGAATCAAGAGCAAGGCTTATCACGCAGTCCATTAGTCACAAGCTGGAAAAAACTTATGCCCCAGTTGCCCCAACTGTATGTTTTACCACAGCCTGCTGATTATGGTGCTTCCTGAAACTGGAGTAAAAAAGATTGTCCAAAGTTATGTAGGAAATACCACATGCAGACAGTTCATACATTTCATGGTGACTGTAGGACAGTCACAAAAAATGACTGAGGAAATTCCCTAAAATGAATTCAGCAATGTTTGAAATGCTTGTTTTTAATGCAATGAAAACATAATTGGAGATTCAAGCATTAAAAAAAATGAATTCATGACAAATTAGGAACAAGTTCTGTAGTAGGTAGGTATCTGATGGAACAGGGATCTTCTCTCCCTAATTATAAATTAAATATTAATATTACTGGAACATCTAATATCTTTAAATGATATACATGGCCAATACATTACCCTTAGAGATTTCTTTGCTTATTGAAAGTCCACTCGTTTTACACTAACTTTTTTATTGTACTTTTAGAACAAGGCAAACCACGTGTATTTTCCATAAAAATGTAATTGCAATTATCCTAACAACCCAAACAAAAGCACACACACATAAAATTAAAAGTTTATGCTCTCTGATTTCAACTGTTTACTTTCAAGTTGCCTTTGGTTGTAGAGCTATGTAAGCTAGTGTCATGGTGATGGTGAGTGACAGTACACCCCCCACCACTCTACCTCAAGTGATAAGACAAAAGAAACATCCCCTTCTTGGGATGGTTTGGTTGTCTTCACCCTTGAGTTGGTGGCTGGGAGTGGATTGGTTTTTAACTCTCTCCTAGAACACAAATAACTCTCTATGGCTGCAGGCACGGCAGAATCAAGGGTGTTTTCATGAAGTGGTAACTACTAAAAGCAGAAAGAAAAGCAAGCGGTGCACTTGACAAGAGGAAGGTGGAGTATAGCGGAATCATATGATGCTCATTAAAGGTGAGAATAATTAGCACAGTATCTTTAGTCCCATAGTTGAGTGGTTTAATAGTTGTAGAAAGGGAGAAAATAATGGTGACATTTTGTTTTGGCAATGGGTAGATTACTTTAGGATTTTAGGATTACTGTGTTTGTTTAAGATGGAAAGAATTTTTCAGTATGCTCTTAAGACAACTCTGAGAAGAGTCTCAAGAAAAGTATGAAGAAAGTAAATTTGGAGGAGCTTCATAGGTGTATTTACTTATAAAGAAATGTAAGTATATGAATTGATCAAGATCTATAATTATTATAAACAGTAGTGAAAGCTGTTTAATATAACATACTGCGGGCTTAGCAAAACATGAAACCCTTTTAAAAAAGTACAAGTCATTGCCTCACTTTCTCATATGTTGCAGGCATAGGCTTAAGAGCAGCACATGAAACCTTGTGACTGATACAATAACTAACAAACTGCAGTTACCACAGAAAAGCAAGGCATTTCTTTATCCCTTAGTCTCCTAGCCCCCTTCCCTTTGGCTGTGTGGCAGCATGCCATAACCTTTTCTGGACAGAGGTAGGTGAAGCCCTGTTGTGAACATGCTTCCAGTTAGGCATTGGCAGCCTCCTGAATGCTCTAAGGAATTCAGCCTCTTGTTCTGACGTTCAGCACAAGTCCTTTGGCTCCCATCTGGGAGAGGGGGTGAGGGGTGGTGACAAGCTTTGCCAGGGCACTGGGGAAGGAATATCGTTAGTGCCAGAGCATTGACTAGGAGCTGGAGACAGTGGTCCCAGGTAAATCTGCACTATCAGTATAACCCTGTTGCCCTTTGGGGGTTCAATAAAATTAGCAGGAGAGATAATTTCCTGCAGTTCCTGATGGCTGAAACTCTGCTTTAAATATATATAAAAGAAATATCAGCTTTAAAGATTTGAAAGGGTTTTCTCCAAAGAGTATGTCTTTACCTTTAATTCCATCTCTTATTAAATATATTTTTATAATAAATGGTGAATACCTTGGAAAAAAAAGTTTTATTTTCAATGCCATCTGATGGGCCTGTCTCTGTCTGGCATATAATGCAGTTAATTTTATACGTGACTAATGAATACCAGTCATTCCCCTGAATAACTGTGACCCAGATATGTGGAAGACTTTCATGTCTTAATTGCTTGACCCTGAAATTAGCACAAGCAGATGGGCCTGAGCAGATAGTGGGTCTGACATGAGGTAGAAGAAGAGGCCACTAATGCAGTCAGTAGAATGTAGTATGTGAGAAACTATTTTCTTGACTGGAATCATTTATTTCTCTTTCCAGCCCATTTCACTCCCTTTTAGTATCTTGTTGTTGGCTGATGTGAAGGGTAGCAGGTTAGTTGTTTAACACCTGTAACCTGGTATGCTCAGCTGATAAGGCTCTCTACGATAAATTACTGTCTAGTACTGAAAACATAGAAAAAGATGTCACTTGATTGTAAACTGAAATATATACTTTATGATTGATTTTCTGCACAGTTATGGATTAACTATTAAATGTTTATATCTCTGAGTACTTGGGGGAGAGGATAGTATTTACTTTTAATTTTGAAGTTCAAGTAAATTTTAAGTTGTCCCTGTTTCAAAGATGCCTTCTGTATAGGTTGCATTACCTTCAGTCAACCTAGACAAAACCAACAAATTCCAGAATTGTGTGTGAAGTAATTCACCACGATATGTCATTTGCAGTTTATTTGCCATATGAAGAAGAGGGAGTTGATTCAGGACTTGGTGGGGGGGAGTTCTGTAATAGTTGTGGCTTCATAGAGACTATGACTTGACGCTGAATGGCTGACTGCTTCATATTTGCACCTTTTTCTGACAGTTTCTCCAGGAGCTGCGTCACACAGGATAAAAAGCAGCCTGTTGTTGGCAAAGATAGTCTGACCTCATTACTGGGGTAGACAGGTGTATTCTTTAATCACACCCTTAAAGCCTCAGGAAACCCTGGACTTTTTCCAAGATCAGTTGGGATTAGCCTAACCCTTTGATGTTACTTTAGACGTCCCATGGAGACACCAGTTGAAGAGAGTGAGTGAATGCTGACGGGCTACAGTCCTGGGTTGCTTAGGCGAGATGTCTGTGAGAATGATTTGTGTGGGAGAAATTGGACCAAAAAAGAAAACTGTTTCATGCTAATTGCAATTTCCAATTGTAAACCTGGAGGTGAGCTGCCACTGAGAGGCTCTTAAACTAATTAACCAAACGGTCCAGTACCCCATGCTGTGTAATGTTACACAACTATGCATAAACAACTCTGCTGAAGATTTATCCTGACCTCAAACTTCGAACAGGCTCTGCTGAAGTTAAACAGGCTGTTTGAAGTGTCATGATGATCTGCAGTCCTCCTGTCTGATGCACTACATGCTTGACTCTAATTAACAGTAATCGAATAAGGAAAACCCTAATCAGTATTCAACAGCTATTACCCTCAGCTTAGTAGAGAGGAAAACATAATTTCAGAAGAGAAATAAACACGTGGTATTGTATGGAACTACAATAAATCCTTTTAAGTGGCTATGTGAAAAAATTTTATTATTGTAACATGCCATTAAACTGTGATATAAGGCCTTAGGAGGGACAAAAAAAGGGGGCTGGGGAGGAAAGAAATCCCATATTATCCAGATTCAGTGTTTGCCTCCATTGAGCCTTGTTGGAGTGTAGCTGTGACATCATTTTTCATTTCTCTTCACTTTGGACATATGAAGTGTCACTTATCCTGTACCCTTAACAAACACAGGGAAAATCTTATTTTCTGAACTGTATTTTATAGAGAAGTATCCTATTCTTTTTCAAAATGCCACTATACACAGCTCATTCTGGTCCATAAGTACTCATGATTTTGTGAATGGGGAGTTAAGAGGAGGGCTCCCACAGATTTCAGTACCCACCACATCATGATTTGATCCATATGCTCCACTTCTCACCTTCATGGGATCTTAAGGAATTTTGTGGGATGGTAGAACTGTGGTCTATCAGATCATGTTCATCGCTGGATATGAGTTTTGATCCATAAGTCCCTGTAACTTCATCCTACACTGCTTCTTGATGGAGTGCCTAGAAGAGGAAAAGATACCCAGGAGAGGTCTATGGTCACTTCAGATACCTGGTAGCTTCCTATGGTCTGGAAGATAAAGATGCTTTTAGGAAATAATTTCCTTCTTTGAATGACCAGAACTGGTGAGTTTCCTGACCTACCTGTGCCTCCAAAGGAGATGGCCTTTGACTGTCAGTTGTTCATCCCTTGCACAGAGTTCTATACTCTTTTTACTGTATCTGAACAGTAGTTTTGCACAAAGTCCTTCGAACCTGCTCTCAAAAAGACACTGCATGTGCTTAGCTTCACGTTCTCTTTCCCCTTTCCATGTATTCCCAAGGACACAAATGAATGCTCTGTCATTGAAGACCTTTATTTCCTCTTATGTACCACGGGTTTGTGCGTAACTGTAAGCAATTTCTGTCCTGACTGTGCAATTTCCCTTGGTGATGTTTAAAGGAACATTTTTTAATTCTATTTTTAAACTGTTAGAAATAGCTCTCTAGAGCTTCCACTGCTGAATACTAATAACTTTTTATATTAACATAAAAGGATAGTTTTATCAAAGATCACAGTTTTAGGGGAAAATGGTAGTATTTGCATCTCAAGAGGCAAGGGGAAGTTGTTCATAGGTTTATGGAGGTCTTTGTCCTTTCCTTCAGCTTCCATAGTTTTGTTAATGCTAATTAAATTAAATGTGCTAAAGAAGCTGTGGCGAGTGTTTGCTAATATGCATGCCAGTCTTATCAGAGGGTGTTACAGAATGCTGTTTTTTTTTCCCGGATGCATGTAATTTTAACACCTGCTCATCCTGAAACTTAGATTACTTTCTCCTAGGGCTATTTATAAGTAAAGCTGTTGTTGGTGACTTTGGTGTTTTTACACTAGCCCATATGGGTGCAAGAAAATGCAGAGACATGTACATAATGGAACAGAGGGCAAATAATCGTCTGGAAAACCCAGACTGCTGTTCAATATGTCTGGAAATAGCATAGCAGCAGGCAGAGTTCAATTAAATCATCTTGGTTTTGTGTAGGAAAAGGATTTGCAACCACTGACTTGCCCCTCAAAATCAGCTTTCTTGTTTACCTCAAGCATATAGCTCATTGAATACAACCTAAGCTGATTCTGGTAGACCAATATGTATCCTTCATCAATAAAAGCTAAGTAGTCTTGTCACACAGGGACACTGAAAGCTGTGCCTGCTGTGACTTTATTCTGCACCATGTTGTGCAAGTGCTGTGAGTCTCCAGCTAAACCCAAGTAGGACTGAGTAGGGAGAAAATGCATCTCCTGTCCTTCAATCCAACCATTGTTTTCAGGAAATGCTAACACATGGGATCAAACTGCAAAATGTCTATGCTTTTTTCATTATAATTTGAAGGCTTCTTTTAGAAACGTGTTTTGTACAGTGAGCTACAGAAGTCAGAGAAATGAGTTGAAGCTGCCAATAAGCTTGGAATATTTGAAGAAATATGTTTATTTCACAGGTACATTACAGGCTGGGTGTTACCAAACACTGGATATTTCCAAGAATCTATAGGACCCAAACACATTCATTTCTGTTCTTCCTTCTTCACACCACTCCATATTTTAAGGTTCTGGAGATAAGTGAAAGTTAGACCATGGATACAGCAATATTTTTGGCTTTTTTCATTTCTCCTCCTGCAACCCAGGTGCCTGATGTCAAGGCATTCCTGTTTCCAGTCCGCAGGATTTCACTATGAGCTAAAATGAATCTGGTCTCTGATGTGGTTACGAGGAGGAGTTAAGAGGCTCTTGTGCCTGCCATCTGCCCATTGCTGGTGGAGTTACTGCCTAGTAGAACAGATGATTAGTGTCCCTTCATCTGCTGAGCTCATATCCTGGTTGAAATAAATGGTATCTGAAGTTAACAGCACCCAGCTATGAAATACGTTGGCACAGCAGTGGATGCACTGCAGGTACTGTTGCATTAGCTAGTAGTGCTACGTTGGGGTGGGGATGGGGCAAGCAGCTGGGCACAGCGATTTCTGGTACCACCACTGACAAGCTGTCAAAAGTCATGAGCTAGCACGCTGTGCTTCTGATCTGTGAATCTTTTGACTTAAGAAAAAGTGTTCAGTTTCTAGTACATCTCATCACAAATTTTTATGAAGCAGCATGAGGTTCTAGGCTGGAGAGAGCTCAGGAGTAATACTGCATTACATCTTTTTTTCCATCTGTTTTTATCTTTTTTCCCCATTATGCTAGAGTAATACACTTCCTTGGTGAAGAAGTACCTGACTAATGTTTGTGCAGACCTTTCAAAATTGAAAAGTTTAAATTGGTGTGCAAATACCATATATTACTGTTGTATCGATTAATGACTAAAATTTGTAATTTTAGTCAAATTGTAGTTTTAATTTTAATGAATGGGGTTTTTAAGTGCATTGTTCTGGAAAGACTTAAACAACATTACATCAGTAGATGCTATAGTGCAATATTACTCCTGATAATATCTTAATGAATTAAAGTAAAGCCAAGACTTTTTTCTTCTCCTAACACCTTAGCTTCCCTTACTTTTTCTGTAAGTATTGGATTCCATGGTTTCTTATATTTATAGATAAATATGAGAAAAGGCCTATCACTAACAACTTTTAACATTTAAAATGAACAAGCTTAAGCATATTCCTTAAAAGTACCCATTCTAGCCTTTTTCTGGTTTCTGTTCTTTATAGTCTAGTACTTTTGGTACACTACAAAACACTTAATTGGTCTTTGAGAACTGGGAAAACATGGAAATTATTCTTTCCCCAATGGAGAAAGAATACATTTTTTTGTTTCTCACCCTTAAATTTATGTGTCTCTGCTGCTTTTGATTACTAATAATTGCACATTCATTGTTCTTTAATGCTGTATGCTATGGTCAGTGATAACATTAATTGCTTCCCTCATTGATACTTTAACATGACTCCATGAATCATTCAAGCTGTAATACATTCAATGGCTGCCACTATAATTTAATTTTCTTACAGATTTGAACTGTATAAATTCTCTGTTCTTAGTTAAATCCTGATCATGCTAGCCTCACTTAACACTGCTGCAATTTTAGGATCATAGTCTCCCTAGTCTTTATCCTCTGGTAATGCAGAGAGAGAAAGAGAGTCATCTTTGGAGGGTAAGTCAACCTTTCTGAAGTTTTGAACAATCTCTTGGGAATACCTCTCTTGGCTGTATAACAAGCCTGAAATAGCTGCATCTGAGAGCCTCAGGTGCTTAAAGCTGGGCCAGTCCAGGCACCCGTGCCGCTTCTTCCCTCAGCTTTTGTGGGAGTGCTTCACGTGGTACCGCGTACTTCTGGTTTTGCTGCATTCAGTGGGCACTGATTCTTAGTGGGTGTTTTATACAGCTCTGAGTCACTGACTTGTCATTAATGTGGGTTGATCAGAGACTTTATCCTAGTAGCTGCAGTATTTTTGAGCAGACTTCCATATTTTAAGTCTGATAAAGACCAGGCTAAAATAAATCTGCTCTGCAGCTTGCTGCTTCCCCAAATGATTCCGCACTGTTGTTGTCTTTCTGGGAGAGGAATGGTGAAAGGTCCCTGGCCAGTTGCTACAGAAAACAACATGTTCCAGTGTGATAGGGTTATTGTGCATGCAGTAAGCCTAAACTTCTACCCTTTTTCTTTCTTCTGCGTTTTTTTTTTTTAAATCTGGAGAGACTACCTCTGAGAATAAGGATGTTGTTTCAGGCTCTGTTTTCTGCTAAGACTTGCCACAAGGGTAACAATGCTGTGTATGATGGACTGTCTCCTGTTCCACAGAGGATGAGTAAACTTACTCATGTGTTTCATATGGGCCACTGAGGTGTTCTAAAATGAAATCTGAAATATTGAATTAAAAAGATTCCACTTCAACAGGTATGAACCAGTTCTTTTGCATTGGTCTTAAACACATTCCAGACTTCCAGTTTGGAAGTTAGATTTGGTTTTGATAAAATAACTTGAGATTTCTCTTAATGCTTTTGTTTGATCTGATATAAACCTGTTGTAGCTGGAGAAATTCTATAAATGCTAGTAAGGCTGTGTTTTGATTAAAAAAAAAAGTTTAGATTCCTTGGTTATTTTACTGATTTTATTTCTCACTCAAGATCCTTTATCCACAGTAACATCTGATCTCTTAAGAACTTGACAGGGAAGTTTTCAGTGGAGGATAAATTCCTACCTTCAGCATCATAAGGGAGATTATTTTTGTTAGCAGCACTCTTTAGCACTGCTGAAAGATGTCAAAATGTCTGCACTTCAGAATGAAGGTCTCTATTTTATCAGCTTATCAGATAGTGTACATGCAATAGGGCTTTCAGATTTTTGAAAAGTCACTGTATTTTTATTGTGAATTACCCCAGGCATTGACAGACTTGATCTCCAGGGTTAGATACTGAGGTATTAGGTGGGAGAATGAGTGTCTTAATGAGATGATGTAATCTTAAAATGGGAGTAATTCCAGCGTAAATGGAGAAGACTCCAAGTAATTCAGTTTGAACTGAGACTCTTCTGAACCGTGATTATTTTACCACTAAGGTAGATATTTTTTCACTTATTTTAAGTCATCTGTGTGACAGTGTGTCTGCATATGTTACTCTTTCATAGTTGTTGTGGAGCAAAGAGCATTGAGCATGTAGACATATAGGTACACTTGGGTCATTTAACAACTCAAATGATTTTGTAGTTATGTATATTGTGTCTGATTTCCAACCGGAGTTATGGAATAAGGTACCCAAAATGCCATATCAATGTCCTTAGCTGTCACGTTTCCAGAACCACAACAACAGGGAGGAACACTAGGATGAAGAATGGGACCAGCCACTATGTGATATGCTTTCCTTGTTCTATTTTGCTAACTTGTCTGCTGACTATTTGAAATTACAGCTTTCACCAGAGATCTGTTTATTTTTTGTAGAAAATATCTGTTGTTAAACAGCCCTTTTATGTATAGGTTTTAGTCCTTAAAAAAAAAAAAACCAAAACCAACAACAAAACAAACAAACAAACAAAACCCAAAAAACCAACCTATACAGTATACATTTTAGTTCTATGTGAAAGATTTTAGCATTACAAGAGGAAAGCATACTTACCCACTTTGTTTCCAACATAATTTTTTTTTGTTTAAAAGGGATGTTTGGATAGTATCCAAGGTCTTGATCAGGTACCTGGATGCTATGAGATTCAGACAGTACTGGTTTAATCAAATTAGCACTCCTCTGATTAATTTAGAAAACCTAATTGTTTTCTGGGCTTGTGGCATAGTGTCCCAAAGATCCTGCTTCTGAGAAAAAAACTGTTAAGGGAAACAATGTAAATTGAAGATGTAATTTGATTATTTGTTCACTGGAGTAGCCTGCCTTTAAAAGAGCTATAACAGGGATGTTGCTATGAGCTGAGAAAGTTATTTATCTTCTCTTAAACCAAGTACTCAAGAGGAGGAAAAAAAAAGGGGGGGGGGGGATTCTTAAAGTGAAACAAGGATTCAAACTAGAAATTATGTGTTCTCCATAGAAGATGAACCCCCACAGAAGAGGGTTGATGGCATTCCTGTATTTAAGCCTGTAGAGATGGATATTTAGTAGCATCTAGTATACTTGTAGTTGACTGCAGTTAACGGCCCTCTGGGCTACAAGTTTCCTAAAACACTGAAACCCAAAATTCTTCAAATAAAATACACTGTGTGTCAATAGCAGTTTAAGCTACCTCTTGACAGCAGTTCCGAATGTAAAACTCTTCCTGTAGGATTATTTGTGTGACAGTAGTCACGGGTGCACCTCTAAAAGACTTAAGTTTACACAACACCAGATTCGTGTTTCCCAGAGTGGGAGTGCTGTTTCCACTTCAGCTGACCTGCAGGTCAGAGAGCAGAGGTGAAATGGCCACTTTTTGTGCTAGATAGGTTTCTGTACACTGGGAAAAGGGATTCTGTCAGGGAATATAGCTCCCTGAACATTTTGCTGGCACACAATGGAAATTTGAGAGAGGACGACTCCAACTGTAAATTGGCTGTATGTTAAGTCTTACATAGGAAACTGGGTAATATTTAGGCATGTGACAAAGCTCTTAGACTTCCAAATAGTTCCAAGATTTCAGTGGTTTCTGTGGAGTATGTGAGCCAATTTCAGAATCGCTCAGGTCTGGACCAAAGAATTGTTCCACAAAAATGGTGCTAATAAAGTGGATATAGCTAAGCTGATCTCACATTTATAGCAATGGAATTGTATGTCTTTTCCTCACAGTTCTGCTAAACTCTGGTCTGGTTGAAACTTTACATCTTCTGCTTAAGTTTCTCGAGTTTAATGTAGTTTTGTTGAGCTCAGGTTGTTTTCTGCAACAGGGCTTCCTTTCTTCTGTCTTTTTACCAAGTGTTTATCAAAACTTAAAGCAGTTAATTCTGTTCAGGCAATAAGATATTTAAGTAGTAGCAGTATTTACCAGTTGATTTGCTAAGCACAGCCAGACAAAATGCTACTGGAAGCAACCTTAAATTGTTGTCCTTAAAATGTTCTTTTAATTGGGACATAGGGAATGGGAGGCATCAGGTTTGTGTTTACCTAGTTCTGTGTCTCTCCTTGACTGACAAGATCACTGCTTAAGAGCCAGGAGGCTGAATTTGGTTGGGTAAAATTGGCTTAAATGGGCAGGCAATTCACTTGACTTCTTTTTATGGCTTTGCAGCTACTCTGGGTTCACCCTCCCCAGGCTGTGCAACAGGTGGCCGTGGGTAGCCGAGTGTTTTGAGAGGGCTGTGTTATTCCCACCCTGCTGTGATACTGCATGTACTAAGAGCCCAGGAGCATCCTGCAGGCGTACTGAGTCTTGGGTTTGCTCTCAAGGAGTATCTACATATTGTTATCTGAGCTGTTGATAAACAAGAGACTCTGAAACAACTTTTCACATCTGTCTATGGTTGTTTGGTTTTGGTGGTGTGTGGGGTTTTTTTTGTTTTGTTTTGGGTTTTTTTTTGTTTGGGTTTTTTTTGTTTGTTTCTGTGGTGGGGGAAGAATAGTCATGGGATGATAGGCCTGGGATGTCTGCAGTCCAGCATATCTTTTTCCACTTTGTAAAGCATATGGCTGGTTTCCTGGTGTGTTTTCAACACTAAATTCTCTTCTACCTAAGCTGCAGTGTCACTGTGCCATCAGATTGCCTCTTGTACAGCCTGCTTCTGACTGCTACTTGTAAGTTCTCTTATGCATTATGCATATTTTTTGTTTGTTTGTTTCAAGTCCTTTAGCAACTTTATTTAAAAAAAAAACAAAAACAAACCAACAAAAGAAACCCCAAACAAAACAAAAACCCAAACAAAAAACAAACACAAAACCAAACAAGTTTCCCTTGCACCTGCTACACTGAATCTTTGTTTCTCTGTTAGCCTCAAGTCCTGGAACTAACTCCCCGTGTTGATTAGAGTCTTAAAGACTTTCTGATTATTTTTTTTCTCTGCCTCATAAAACATATGATTGATTACAGGAGACTGTGACACACAGAAATAGCTGGAAAAAGTTTAAGTGCTGGTTTTGGAACCAAATCTCAAATGTAACATGGACTGCTGAGAGTCAGCAGGATTTTCCAGTTTTGCAAACTATAGGATTACCAGAAGGAAAAAAAAAAAAATTCTAATGTCTGTATGAAAGCAATTGCAGAGGTGTTGCAGACTGTACAAATAGTTTTCAGAGTTAATTTATAGGAATCAGGAGTACGTAAAATGGGTGGACTCTTCAAGGAGAAGATATGCACCAGATGATTGGTGCCACATTGCTATTAGTTGTTCCACTGCCATTTGAAGAAGCACTTCACTCCTTGAATAGCATGATGGTTAACTACTGTACAACAGCTGTCAAATACATCTTGGTGAAAAAGCACACATCCTCCAAGATTGCCAGATCCCCTCTTGCTTTTTGTACAGGAAGTGCATTTATTTTTAAATGATGGTTTAAGCTTTTAATAACTGTGGCAGTTATAAAGATGCCACATATAGTTACCAAGATGCCACTTTTCATACTTGCTCCTTGGCTCTGTTAAACTCATGCTAAGATTTCACAGTGTGTATGTGAAACTAATACGATTGCAAAAGGGGCATAATTTTTCATCAGTTTTTGTATCAGTTGTTCCCAAGGCAAATTAAATGCTCAAATGCAGATCTTAGTCCTGCATCCCTGTGAACACGACATGACTTACAAATGCTAACATGCAGAAATTATTTATGCAACAGTATGTATTTATGTAATGGTCTGATTTTAATGAAGTAGGATAGAATTCTAACATTTTAAAAATAAATGAGTAACAGAGACCAAAAAAAATCAGGGATGCTTGATGTGAGTAGTGTTCTCATACCAATGTACTACATCTTTGATAAATCCTTCTGCTTATTTCAAAAACCTTAATAGTAAATTTCAGTATTTTCTCCAACTGATAGGTAAGAGAATTCATTCTATCTACATGTTTATTACCATAGCAAAAAGGTGATCTTCCATGCTGGACATGCTGTGTCTAGTTTCCAGTGGAAGATCTGTTGTACTCATGATGATCTTAGTGCAATGACATAGGTGAGCTGTGAAGGTAGAACTGATCTCTTTTAAATATGTGACGGCAAGCAAAACTATTTTGGAAGCAACATACAAGCTATCAGGTGTACAAGCCACTCGTAAAATCAGAAAAGGTAGTAGCAAACTTCAAAACCAAATACATGTTGGGAACAATCTTTATTACTTCAACTAGGTAGGCAGTGAGATTGAAAGAGAGTAGTATCTTATACCTGTAGAGTACAAAGTTGTTGGGAAAGGAGATAAAGTGGTTATCTATATGGGAAGGACAGAGCTATGATTTTAAATGCCCAGTAGAGTTATGATTTGTCACTCAGAAATGAAAGATCAGAAAATGGAGTGATTGTTTTGCGTTCGCTCACTGGCATGTGGACGTTTCTGTCTGTATAACTTTTTATTCTGGTTTGAAATGGTTGCTCAGATTAATCTGTGTAGATACTGGAAGGGCACCTGGGACACTGGATGAAATGTTATGTTCCCAGAAACGCAGAGGTAAGGTGTTGATGGTTCTGCTGTAGGGAGACTTTACTGTGTCAGTAGCAGAGATATGAAAAGTTTTACACTTGCTCAGGCTTGTTCTAGATTCATTTAATGTATTTGAAGTTCTCCTTTCAGGGTAGACTCCATCTCCTTATGTGGTAGGGATAGGGAGGCATCTGAAGACTAGAATAGTTGGTTCTCGGAGGACCTATTTCAAGAAAGCATAGGTTGCAATTAGTTGGTGATTTTTCTGTATAGGCACTAGCTGTGAATGACATGGAGCAAAATCGGGGTGGGACCAGAGACTTTTACTGGAGTTCTCGCACAGTGTTTGGGTGCTTCTTTCAAAATCTGACTTAATTCCTTAAATGAGTGCCCTGCTGTATAAACATCCTCTTGGTTGCAGAGGGGCTATATTCTTCTCAGAGCAAAATGAAGTCTGAGGGCTTAGTTATGTAAAAGAGCTTTTGGGGGGATGTTTCAGATGGTTGCTGTTTTTTACAGGAATAGATATGCTTACCTTTGGGGATTTTATTATTTGAGTGTATATTATTGCTTCTAAGCAAACATTTTGGTGGCTGATCATGCTACATGAGAAATGAGAAATTGATGGTGATAAGGGAGTATTCTAAATTTGTTCAATCAGAAGATGATTTTCCAAGTTTGTAGGAGAAATCTGTGTTAGAAGCCCGGTTTCTTGTGAAGATAATCAGAATATCATCTGAGTGTCTTAGATTTACTACCATAAAGATGCAAGGCTTGTTCTCCAAAGCAGGCGATCAAAAAGTTGCTATATTTTGGGTCTGTCTTGGTGCTCATTGCTGTGTCTTACCATATCCAGGTCCGTTTTCTTCATAGCATGTGTCAGAGAAAACAGGGATTGGAATGGTTCTCTCTAGGGGATAGGATGCAGTAATTCTGTGATCAATGAATTTGCTTTCTTTTTAAGACCATGTCTATGTACCAGTTTGCATTCAGATTGCAACTGACAGTGATGGTGGACGACAGTTAGAAATTAGCAAGTATTATGACCTGTTACTAGTTTCTCTTGCTCTTCTAATCTTGTGCCGATGGCAGAACTTTCTGACAAAAGAGTACTTAACGTGATCATAGAGTTGGCATAATAGCTCAAAAACGTATATCAGCTTGTTTGTATGCAGCTGAAAAAGCTTACATAGTATGTACCTCAAAAATATCTCAAAAACATGCTTGAAAATCTCCAAATTACTTTTTTTCCCCCCACCTGTCTTAAAATATATATTATATATCCATTAAAGGTAGTCATACAATGAAGGATAGTTACTGGAACAAGCAGACAATCAGAACATAACATTCAGTTCCATTCATCTTCAGTTACGAGCTGCAAGAGAAATAAATGCAAATAGGCAAGAGAATGTATGTAGGCAGAGATAAAGCCAAGTATAATCACACTTAACACTAAAAAAGCTCTGTTTGACTTATTCACAAAATGCCACCTGTGAAAAACAGTCTGCTTGGGTTTCTGGCTCATCTGACATTTGATTAAAGCTGGAATTAAGCAGCCCTCATTAGAACTTCAGGAGAATGAATTATACTTAATAAACGTATAGCATGTGTACCTGATATGAATGCCAGCACTGTACACCCTATTATTAACATCCAATTATCTTGATGAATAGCAACCTAAACTGTAATTTCTTAGAGCTATAAATTTTTAGTTTTAATGTGCTGCCACTTGTATGTTTACTGTGGCTGAAAACCAAAGTAGTAATGTGATAACAGCAGCTTAGTACCAAATCTCTGACATACCACAAAGGCAGCAGTGACTGTGGGATTCAGTAAGAAGAGGAGAAATCGTGGAAGGAAAGAGGAAACAAGAAAGCATCAAGGCAACTTGTTTTAGAGACTTTCTGTGGACTAAGAGCTCAGATTAAAGCTGTTTGTGGTGTGGCAAGCACTCAGGATGGATAAATTCTGGCAAAACTATTGTAGAGCTGGAAATGCTTGGCACTGAGATGTTTCTTGTGTGTTTGCCAGGGAACATTGATTTAGGTTTTGTCTTTATAATACATTTTTATGCGGTGTTTCAAATTAAAATCAGGAGGAAAATAAAATTATATCGGCTTTGATTGACTCCTGTCATTTTCCTCAGTGCTCATCTCTATCTTGAACAATAGAACAAACCCTCACAAAATGCCAGGTGCCAGTATCGAGGCATTCGCAACCCTTTCAGCTTTCTGTAGGATCATCACGTTTTTATCAGTAGCATCCCATACCTATTTAGCAAACATTTTTGTGTCTGTTGACAAGAGGACAGGGCCTTTCAACTGAAGCTGTCAATGTAGACTTTCCTCTGCAGCTATGGGGGAAAAAAATCCAGGGTGCTTGAGTATGGGCTTTAGTTTTGTGTCAGTGAGTAGGTGGCATTGTCTAAGGTAAAAGGTGGCCCCAGAGAAGGAGAGTTAGAGAGGTTGGCTGATTTTGTTTGTTTGTTTGTTTGTTTTTCATATTCCTTCCCTTTGTAAATGTGGGTGGTGAATCTCTCTTGAAACTTAACTAGTTGAGAAGCAAATGGCACATTGCAGGAAAAAGTAGCTGGCTGCTCCCAGGATGAGGGGACTTACTGCTTGTGGTTTTTTTAGAATGCTTTATCAGTAGCTTGAGCAAATGGGAATCTTTGGCTGACAGATCTGTTGGAAATTAAATCTGGACTATAGAGAACATGATGATGAACAGCATCCCTGTTTCGTGAATTTCATTTAAGTCCTGAGCTGGGTTTTTTGTTGTTGTTGTTTTTGGTTTGGGTTTTTTTGTTTTTATTTTAAATTGAACAAAAAATATTTCCTGGTCTTGTGAATAAATGTGTGCTGACTGAAACTATGTGTTTCAGCTAAACTGCTCAATAACAAATGTTGCCCTGTCCTATGTGTGGTGCTTATTGGAAGGTTATAGGATGTGTATTGACTGGGATGTAATTTGACTGCATATCACATTCTGCTATATAGTCATAAACAGGACTTCACTGGTAGAAAATCTGAGGGCAGGTGAGAAGGAAAGGTGCTGTCCCTTGATGCTCTGTAGATCAATGCTACCACTTGCTTTAATAGAGGGATCACAATTAAGCCTAGTAACCCGTTGATTCATGGGTAAAAATAAACATCTGCAGAAAGACAGCGTAATAAAATTAGTTTAATTTTTTTAAGACTCACTATAGAAAGGGAGTATTTCCAAAGGAGTTCAAACAATTTTATTGTTCTAGGATTTTTTTTTATAACAAATGTAGATTATTTTAATATAGGTTACTAAAATTAAGCACTCAAATACTCTTATTTCCTTTAATAGCATTCTATAAAGCATTCTGAACAATGCAAAGAAAATGAGACCATTTTTGAGTTGCAAATGAATTCCTTTTGATAATTCTTCAGCTGTAGAGGTAGAATGTCTCACAGGATACTTTAGAATTGAGATCATGTGAGCTAATAATGTTGTTCTCACTAAATTGGGAAGAACAGCCCTGCTGTCTTAACACTAACTCCTTTCTGTCTAAAAATGTAATAAAGTCTACTTCATGCTGCCCTTCCAGGCTCTTGTTTAATCTTAATGGGTTTCTCCTTTAGAGATTTATGCCTAAAAGGTACTATAATGTATCTTGGCTTTGTACTCTAAAGGAAACAGTTACAGTACTTGCATGCAGCAATATATTGAGAAAGATAAGTTTTACTGGTTTTTGGAGCAATAAATGTGAAGCAAAGGACAATGCTATAATCGGGGCCTGATTAGTTACTGATTAGATCAGTAACTGTCATTCAAAGGACTCTGGCTTCTATTGGCTTTTATGAAATCCTATTGGGTTTCAACAGTTGCCTGAGTTGACTTTTGACATAAGCACTGCCAGTAACTCACTGCCAGTTTTTGTCATGAATCTAAGTATTGGGTATATTTGCTGAGACTAACTGCATCAGAGTCTCAGGTCTCATTTCAAATATAAGGTTCTAGATCTGATGGGCGCAGACACAGCTTAGACACACCAAACCTGAAGCTATGAGTAAAAGAAATCAAGCAGCTAAACAGGAAATAAATAATTTCTTTTCCTTGAGGGCAATTTTTGGAGACCACTTGCTGCTATTATGAAGGTTTTTAGTAACTCCAGAGTAATTCTCAGTTTTAACTGCTCATTTCTTTCTGATTACAGATCACAATCACATAAAATTGGAGTGCTTTAACATCTTGGATCAATCACCGTTGGCAACACTCTTCAAAAAATGTTAGAATAAAGCATCAGATGGAGCTGTGTGGGATTAAATGACACAGTTGCTGAAACAATTGTGATTCTACAATTCCAAATAATTTGGCCGAATGGTTGTGTTTTTATTTTTCATTATTCTCCTGTCCTCGGAAGAAACAGCCCCTCCTTTACCCCATTTCATTATCTGCTGTAGCAGTTGGTGAGGACAGTGTCAGTCTTAGTGTGTGATACTCTAGCAGATCTTGCAGGTATTTTGGACTTTCTCCACTGGAGAGAGATCCCACCAAGCATAATGTAGCTTTAAAGTGTGTGCTTGTCCTGGCATTTCAAACTCAGTGGAAGTTCTTGACATTGTTATTCTTTTGAAGGTTGCTGTCCTTACCCAACTGCCCATAATGGCATGGTGATTTGCAGCAGGGATGAGAGGCATTGCTCTAGAATACCAGGATTTTTATTTATTTACTTATTTACTGCTGCTGCTGGAGGTTGAAATGCTCCTCTTTACCCTCAAGACTAAAGTGTGGTACATGTGTCCTTCCTTGTAATTTTTAGTAACTTTCCCCAAGTTTTTGCAATGCTTGTGCAAAAGAAGAAGTGCAAAGCTCTTTATTATAACCAAGAGTTTGTTCTTCACAGCTGCTTGCTTTCTCTTTCTAATGTGAACTTCTGTTTTCTCTCCTAACCGGCACGATGATTTTGGGTGCGCTCAGAGGTGGAACTATGCGTATTCTTTCAGGTGTGCAACTAGCAAAAGCCACTTCTAATTTAGTACCCAATCTAGTGGAGAAAGCAGGCCTCCCCCCAGCGCATTTTGAATGAAGAATGAAGATGTAAGGAAGAGGAGATAAAAAGGAGATACTGTTGCAGGGCAACCAAGGAACGAAGAAATGATGGTGACCTGTCTATTAAAAGATACAAAATGAGGAAGAGAGAATTGCAGAAAGGTGGTCTTGGGTTTCAAAGCTCTTGCATAATTAGGACCTTCCTGGAGAACTACCTTCTTCTTGCAGTTTGATAACATTTTCTGAAATCTGTATTTGAAAATAGCCCAGGAGGCTAGAATATATCGAGGATGATCTTCACTAGTCAGAAATTATTCCTCATTTCCCCCCCCAGGAGTGAGGTCTTAAAGTTACATGGTAGTTTTAGATTTTTATTTTGAGGCTTTATACTTTATCTGAAACTGAGATGATCTTTGTCATAAATTAAAAAGACAAATAAACTCTCTACAAAAGCATAGCAAAGGGTATAATTATATTCTCATCATTGTACAAGGGAGGCATTTATGAATACTTTGTGGTTTAAGTGAGTTGCTATACTTCCCCCTTTTAAGAGTAGTTACTTTATAGTACAGCTTTAAGTGGTTTGTTTTTTTTTTTAACAGCAAACTTTTGTTTCTCTAATTGTCTGTGCCTGTGAACAGTTGCAACTGATGTCATGGTCTTAGGCTGAAAGGTCTATGACCTTCTGTCCTATCAAATCAACAAAATGTTTATGGTCATCAGCATGGTTCTCCAATTAGCTTTTAGTTAAACCTGGCGTTGCTTTTCACTTTCCAGTGTCGGAGGCAGCACTGAGGTCTGTTTCTGTTCTTGAAAATCCGTCTGTTGTCCTCTGAGACTGCTCATCCTATCTCAGACTCTTCTCTAGCGACCAATGTTTTCAGAGTGCCATTAAGCTACCACTTTACCCTGTCTAGATGTTCTGGATCCACTGACTTCCTTTGCTCAATATTTATTACAGTTAACAGAATGAAATAGAAGCTGAAAGCCCTTGGCTAAAGTTTGTCCACTATTTTTTCTTCTATTTTTTTGCACCTCCACCTAACTGTATTTGAAATACAGCTGACCTTTTCTTATAACATTAAGTTATAGGAACATATGTGTTTACGGATAGAAGTGCATTATGTCTAAATATCTTCTCTGATACCTGAACAATAACATTGTCCTAAACTGCCAGCAATGGGTCCTGAATTTATAGAAAAATAGTTGTCCTGATTTCACACTGTACTACTTGGATTGAGTACAGGATTTTCAGTTGCAATGTATTAAAACACACAGAAACAAAGCTGTGCATGTCAGGCTTTCTAGCTGTCATGGTGTAGGCAGCAGTGAATTACTCAGTGGTTAAAAGATTGCTGGTAAGGAACAGTAATGGAAGTGAAACATGCTTTTCATAATAAGTATTTCATAACAAAAAAAGCAAAGAAACCATGTATTTTTTTCATAAGCATCTTGACTTGAGTTCAAGAGAAACAACACGAGTGTTGCGGCAACTTCTCTGTCACTGGCTGTTTTGATTCTCAAAATGGCATAGCTATTTAGAGAAGAAATGTTGAGGAAAAGCAACTGCACACCCTAAGGCAAAGGGGCTGAGCTAAGTTGTTTGGGTTTAGTTTTTATTTCTACTTGGGATAAATGCAGACATGTAAATGGCATCAGGGTATAGTGTAGGGCAGGACAACTTAATATTGGGTTCAAACACAGTGCAAAACTGGTTGAAGCTGGTGACCAAAATAGTTTCTTACAACAATATGTCACCGTAAAGCTTTCGCTTTGTCTGTTCCGATGAGAAAGATGACACATAGGGTTTTTTTTGTGTAAATGAGAATTTCACAGGGACTACTTTGTAATTTGAATCTGGATTCAACCTCTACTACTTAAATACCATAAAACATGGTAGCAGCTTTTGCAAAGAACATTCTCAAGAGCTTAGTTGTCTCAGTGCTTACTGGAAGAAGAGTTTACATGCTTAAAAGCTTGACAGCATTTCTGGCATGGGTTTTCCTCTCCCAGTATATTGGCTTAGTTTAACAAAAGATACTGTCTCTCTGTATATTTTGCCTCTTTCAACTCAGACTGCCACAGGTCTGACAATGCTACTGCTCACTCTGAAGAGAGAATTGTACTTTGCCACTGGGTGGATCAAGCCATTGATGAAACTACGTTTTCTGTTCAAACTACTGTATTTTTTAATGGACATTTCCTATGACTGAAAAAAACCTTAGTATAAACTTATCCAGTTGCCTGCATGTTTTTGTAAAAGTATTTCAAGGGTGTTGTGTGTTAGTGCTATTTAGTAAATCCCAGGTGCTGTAAATCCCAACTTTCTTGCAGGTATAGCTATGATTAGAAGAAAATGCTGTGACATTTTATGCAGCTCTTCAAAATAGAAGAGAGAGAAATAAACTGAAGAGCCATGATTGAAGAGAGAGTGAGTGACTGAGCGGTAAGTGCATTGGATATGTTCCTGTGGCTGTTAGAAGGGGTATAGTGGTTTGGGATTTGTTTGCTTGGTGGTGGTGTTTTGTGGTTTTGGTTGGTTGGTTGGTTGGTTTGTTTGTTTGTTTGTTTGTTTGGGTTTGGTTTTGTTTTTGTTTTTAAATCCCTTGGTCTTGAAGTCAGTACCCACAGCAGATGCCAAATTACCTAATTTGAAACTGATGTGTGCTACTCAAGGAAGACAGCTCCAGCAGCCATAGGTGTAGCTCATCTGTTAGTTCCCATATTCCATGAGCTGTAATAGTTGGGATGGAGAAAGCAGCTCTCCAGCCTGCATTCAAACTCTAGTCTTTCTGCTGGGACTGACAATTGAGAAATGTTAGATGCTCTAAAAAGTGAGCTGAGGCCACCAGTTCTTCGCATATGTCACTGAGCTGCTTCCAGAAGTTAATGACTTTTAGTCACTACTGATCTGAGCTTGTTTTATAATGAGCAAGTAGTGACAAGCTACCTATCTCATTAATCCCAGAGCTATGAAAAACCTTTTTTTAGTTCTCTTAGAATTATTCCATGCCTTCAGTAGAAGTATTTTACTGCTTCCAGAAGGCTGAAGGATGTTTGATAAGCAGACTCCTGTTCGGTGTGGGTGGTTTTTTTAATGTTATATGATGAAACATAGCTACAAGTGTGGAAATATTACCTTTGGTCAGTGATTTGGGTGAATAATTACATGTCTTTTCAGTTCTTAGTTTTAGAAAGGAAGCTAAAATGATTTTCAATTAAAATTAAAAACAGCAGGGTGATACACAGTAGTAGTTCACAACATTCAAGTGTGATCCTGGAAAGTAAATCCTTGAGGAAGTCCAGCTTTTTCCTACTTGATCACTCGAATGCAAGGGCAGCATGACCTGAATTCATCTTAGCTTGTCCAATACAAAATGGTAAATGCACCTGTTTAGTAGTCTTATCTTCTGGTAATGAATAGTGGGTCTCATCACATAGAATAGATAGCAGAAGGGTGTTGTTGCAGGTCACAGGTATGCTTCAAAAGGCATCAGACTTGCAAACCTACAAGTCATAGACAGAAAAGTGTATAAAAATACAGAAACTCAGCCATAGTGAAGCCAAAAACCAAACTGCTTCTTGCAAGGACTGGACCTAGTTTCAGCTAATTTCCAGCTGTGTTTCTAGAGCCACTCCTACTCCTTTCCCACCTTATTTTTGCTTTCACTTTGGATGTAATACAGGTGCTTTCCTTCCCATGTAGGAAACACTGATCCAAGCTACTTGTTTGCTCTCAGAAGCAGTCCCAGAACTCCTTTTCCACCTTGAGGCTGTGGGGTGGCAGCGGGAGATGGACAAGGGCACTACACCCTTTCACGTCAGTTGATCCATGCTGATGGGCTACGGCTCTCATGTATTCCTCCTCTTTTATAGAGTCTAGCATGAGTTTGGCCTCAAATACAAAATGAATTATTAGCGGGAACACTTCAGGGCAACAGCTTTAGTCTCTATATAAATCCATGGCGTCATTTAATCAACACGTGCTTGCAAGCTTTGCTTTGCAAAGGAGGCAGAGAAATGATACGAACTGTGCAACTGTATCACCAGTAACTGAAACCCATAGCCTATATCAATTATAGGACTTTCCCTCCTTGTCCTTCCTGGGTTATGCTGATTTTTTTTTTTTTTTAATTGCTTTCTCATCCAACTAATTCATACTGCTTTTAAACATGGTGTTAGTAGCTGAACTTCAGTGCTCCCAGCCCGACTTTTTTAGCTTGTGTTTGACTTCTGTAATGAGCGGGTCAAAACACAGTTCACTGGAGACAAGTTAGTTTCCTACATCTGTTATTAATAGCTGACGTTACTGAACATTTTAGACAATCTCTCCTTCTTCTACATGCTCTCATGTGCTTGCTTTCTTGCTCACACTTGCCCTCACTGTTGCTCTTCCTATCACTCTTGCACGTACTCACGCGTGCTTTTGCGCTCGCTCATGTTCTTTCTCACTTGCTCTTGGTTGCTCGCTCTTACTGCTCTCTCCCTCTTGTCCTTTCTCGCTCACCCTCACTCTTTCTCATGCCCTCTGGTATGCTACCTTGTGTGTACACTCTCTTTCTCTCCGTTTCTCTATTACACTGTCAAAAACAGATTCCTGAATTCCAGCTGCCTAAAAAATCTTTTAAAATACCTTTTCAGTTCATAAGCTTTTAGAGATACATAATCATACTTACTCTGTAGGCCTATCTCTCATAGGCTCAATTACCATGTACATATTGTTATTGCAAAATGTATTTTGGAAAAGTGAGAAACTTTTAACTGGATTGTAGTCTGACTCACATTTTAGAATATAAATGCCTCTATTTTATTCTGTAATTACTGTCCTGGAAAGCTTTGTATTCCTTGTTTTTTCTGTGAACTAAAGCTCAATGTGGACTGTGCATGTGATTTTTGGCTTTAAGTAGCATTGCTCGATTTTTCATCGGTTTCAGCTGTCTGACATACATAAAATTACAGATCTACTTTTTGAAAGTTTTGTAGGTTTTTTAAGTTCTGAAATTTATTTTCCTCATTTCTTGCAAGAAAAACAAATGTGAATTCTGTTGGTTATTCATATTTTTCCCCACCTGCCCCTCCCCTGTAATCAGAATGAAAGGAGATCAAAGGCTGAAGACTTCTCCTTCACTTTGTCAGAAAACTCTCCCCTTCAAAATCAAGCCATTCTTATTTTTTAAAACAGTGAAACAACTAGAATTCATTCATGTAGGTGTGTTTTGTTCAATTTACTTCAGAAAGTAGGGAGCGTCTAACTTAATTTGTTCAGTAGAATGTTTTGGATGTGAAACTTTTGTATTCTCAGAGACATGATACAAGTGACTTCTTGCACGTCTTTGAGGGAATATTCAGGAGACACAGACTCGGATCCCACACAGTAAAACATATGACTTTGAGGTGTCACATGAAGATAAACCACTTATGTTAATATAAATCCGTGATTATTTTTTCTGCCTGTGATTGTTCATTTAGTATGTACAGATTTCTAATGCAAGGGGCATACAAAGAAATGGGGAGGTTAAATAAGGACTTGCAGCATATGAAGAGAAAACTTACTCAGCTGAGGTTAACAGTGTACTCAACCCCATGTCATGAAATTAACCTTAAAGATTCATTTATAAATGTCACTATTATAAGTTTATACTTGAAGGTCACAAATTCTAATCCTTGTTTAAAATCTGGCCATACTCTATGTATGTGTTTAATTCTAAAGTCTTAGGAATAAAGATTTTGGCTGATTTTCATAGGTTATGGCTGGATCATTAATAGTAGTAAAGGCTGTATCTTTTGCAATAAACACTGGAAAATAGTTTTTGGTGATGGGCAAGCTAATAGAAACTTGCAGACAAGCTATGAACTTATTGTGTCTTCCCCCCTGCCACAAAACAAGTAGGCTAAATAGATTTCATATTTTGCAGGTGAGTGCATAGCACTTGCTTTAAGACTATCACAAACTGAAAATGCCCCACTGTTCTGTTTTGGTTGCTGAATCCCTGAGCCACATGGGTTTAGCTGCTGGAGAGCTGCAGGAGCACAGGATACGCCCTTCAGCAGGACGCGCTGGCTCACAGTGAGAAATACGTAGGATGAGGTGTTCCGAGTATGACTGACTTCAGACAGGTGGGTGCTGTTTCTGAATCCATACATGCAATTGCATACAAGGTCAAAAGACTTTCTTTCCTTTCATGCAAACATTGTCTTCAAAATATGTCTGTTGAGATTCCAGTTAGCCAAAACACCTTTGATAAAACCATTTTGACTGCCTTACTGATTAAATGTGGCTATTAACGTAGAAGGGATTCAATAATTACATGCTATAGCACTTTATATGCGATTACCTTCCAGTGACACTTGTCTTTTAGCTCAGGAATGCGTGACCGATATCAGCAGAGTTGCTCTTATGGACTTTTTTACTAATTTGAAAAAAATCATGTCATTACCTTCCTGGTACCTGTGCACAGGTTTAGAAGAAGCAAAAGAAAATGTAATATGTATTTTGTGAGGGAGAATGGGTAGTATCATAATCAGCCTTTGTGTTAATTTATTTTATAGGTTATTTTTCTGAATTCTAACAGTCTGATGTTAACTGTATGTTATCTGGTAACCAATATTGTAACACTGAAATGATTCACCTAGTGGAGTCACAAGTTATTTTACTGAACTCTGACTTCTGGTTCTAAGAAGGATTTGAAGCTGCTGCTTTTCTTTTCTCTTTTCCTCCTCCTCTTTTCCTTTTTCCTTTCTTTTTTTGTTTTCTCCCCTTAGGCTAACTATTGTTGTCCTTTTGCTACTGTGGTAAACACAAATGGGTACCTTAAAAATGTTACAAACACAAAAGCTAAATTTTCTTGACATCAGACGTTTCAGGGTAGATTTCTGACTAAAATGGAGTGTAGACTGTTTTGCCAGCCCTAAAGGGATAATGTAATGAATGCATTAGTTTCTGGTATAGTTTCTTCATTACTGCAAGCAAGCAGATTTTTTTTTTAATTACTTGATTGAAGCCAAGGTAAATTTTCCCAACCATTAAATGAGGCTAATGTGCATTTTTCCTTCTTCATGAAAACAATGAAATCCTGTATTTTCTCATGTGATCAACTTAAAAAAAAAAAAAAAAAAAAAAAAAGGCAAAACCAACCAACCAAACAAAAACCCTTCTGCCCCATGAAGAGGGATTTCCTACTGCCATCCGGGGGAAAGAAAATAATCTTTGAGAGTAATTTTTAATATCACTCTGGTGGTGTTGTCATTCTGGTTTTTTGCCTTTTCTATCTAAAATTTCTGTGGAACCCTCTTGTTCTTAGAGAGTAGGAGATCATAAATGACCACGTTTCTCCCAGGCTCCAACAACTGCCTGTTTTTCATCCCCAGCTAACTTTGCTGTTCCTGAAGCAACTCCATAGTATACAGCAATAGTCTAGTACGGTAATGAGTCTGCTTCCTAAACAAGGTAGCCCTGTGGATATGTTTGGCTTTTCTTTTCAGTGTAATCTTTACTCTAAGCAAATGTAGAATTCACTTGTAATAATGCAGTGTGTATTTAAGATACTACAAATATCAGTGAGCAACCTTTAATAGGACATAACAATTCTTAGGATGTGTTGGTAAAGGTTTCCCAGAAGAGAATGTATTTCAGCTAGAAAAGGGCAAACCTGCCAACTTATTTTGAGATTAGAAGCACAATCAGTGGGAATGTTCCGCCAACTGCACAAAAAGATATCGAAGATAATACTTCATCTTCAGATGAAGCGTTGCCCTTTCTCCAAAGTAATATCTAATTATTAATGCTTGCCCAAGAATAGCTGTGCTGCTTTCATGCTTCTCACCTTTTTAATACCCACATCTTTAGACTTGGACTTTAAGATCAGGAACATCTAGCATAACCTTTTAGAGTTTAATTTTTGGTATAAATTAAGTAAAGAAAAATGGCTTATTAACAATAAAGCTAACAGGTCACCCTTGGCAGTGACTAATACTCTTCGGAAGACAACTCCATGATGAAAAAACAATTGCTAAGATGCTAGCGACACCAAATCAGAAAGTTATTAGCACACATCATATTATCACAGTAAAAACAGCGTGACCAAGTCTTTGTTCAGAGAGAGAAGGATTTAGGAAGTTAGGGGAGATGCATTCACAATGTTAGGCTTTCTCACTGCAGATGGGGAGTATGGATGAAATGGTCACGTGTCAAAGGAAAGAAAGGACACATGAACCCAGCATAAACGAGCTTTAAGAGAGTTTTATCTTTGCTTGGTACTGATACTTTCTTTTGGTAACTTTAGCTGTGCAATGGGACTTGAATGAGCAAAGCACTGAAATTTACAGCAGTTATACAAAATGAGAGAATAACGCAGTCAGCTAATTTCTGTGTTCCTGCAGAACTACATGCCTCAGCAGCTATGAACAGTTGGTGCTTTCAAACATGTGAAGAGGTACCTCTCCCTCTGTAAGCCCAACAATCAGAAAGACCTGAATTCTGGGAGATTGTGTCCACATTTTTTGCTTATGGGGAAATCTGTTATTCCTGCACTTAAGTAGGTGCAGGAGAGCTATAATTGCTTTTTCTTAGCAGAATTGTCATGAGGTGTTCAGGTCTTTCTAAGCATTAATTAGGTGCTGTCTTTCTAAAAAATAAAAAAGTTGGCAAACCTTGAAAATGAGTAAATGGATGAACCCAAACTAGAACATAAGTTTGAGTTCAGTGTCTCCATGCTATCTTTGCTACTACTGTAGAATTTTACCTCTTTCTATTTAGTGTTGCATAAGCATATGTATTGAAAGTTAATGAAAATGTGCAGCTTCTAAGTTGATACAGATGTGCAAGACTCCAGATGTTAGCTTAAGGCTCAGATTTGCTGTATTTTCAAGCAGGATCCCTCTGTTCTGTATTGCAGAAGGAAAAGGAGGCTTTTTTCTTTTCCTGTTAAAGGTCATGTTTTTCAGAAAATGTTCTCAGTATTTCTCCTTTAGTCACATTGGCATATTAGCCTTTGAGGAGAGAAACACAGTGAGCTTCCTTCAACTGTGTTATGGCCCTTGATCCTTTTTCAATATGTTATGTCATCTACAGAACTGAGGAGCAGGATTGACAAGATTACTATAACCAATCATCTTGTTTAGGCACAGCCAATGCCTAACTCTTCATGTAACAAGCTGTAAGGATTAGTAGCTCGATACTGCTAGAAACAGAATTTAATAGAACCTGATTTTTCTGGAGTTTGTGATCTCCAAAAGCTGCCAATAGTAGACAAACTGATGAAGTATGCATTAGCTATGTGGACCAGGGAGATGGACTGAAAAGCAGCTGAACTGCTGGGCTCAAAAGGTTGTGATAGCTGCATGAAGTCTAGCTGGAGGCCAGTCACCAGTGGTGGTAGCCCAGGGTCAATTCTGGGGCCACTACTGTTATCCTTAACCTAGACAACAGGGCAGAGTGCACCCTCAGCAAGTTTGCAGAGAATGTAAAACCTGGGAGGAGTGGTTGATACACCAGATGGCTGTGCTGCCATTCAAAGGGACCTTCACAGGCTGGAGAAATAGGCCAACAAGAATCTCACTAAGTTCAACAAAGGCATGTGCAAAGTCCTGCACCTGGTGAAGAATAACCCCGTGCACCAGTATGGGCTGGGAGCTGACTGTCTGAGAAGCAACTTTGCAGAAAAGGCCTTGGGGGTCCTGGTGGACCAAAAAAAAATGAACATGAGCCAGTAATGCACCATTGTGGCAAAGGCGGCTGTATTAGGAAGAACATTGCCAGCAGCTGGAGGGAGGCGATCCTTGCGCTCTACTCATTCATGGTGAGACCACATCTAGAGTGCTGCATCCGGGTCTGGCCTCTCCACTACGAGAGGAGACATGGACATACTGGCACAAAAGTCACAAAGATCATTAAGGGAGTACACATGGGGACATACAGGGAGAGGCTGAGAGACCCGGGATTTTTCAGCCTTGAAGAGAAGGCTCAGCATAAGAAAAAAATTTGGTACAGGCAGAGTCAAAACACTGGAACATGCTGCCTGGAGAGGTTGTGGAGTCTCCATCCTTTGAGATATTCAAAACCCAACTGAACATAATTCTGCACAACCTGCTGCAGTTGACCCTGCTTGAGCTGAGGGGTTTGGACTAGGTAATCACGAGAGATCCCTTCCTAGATAAGCTGCGATTCTGTAAACTTGGTATAGTCCATGACTCCCTGGTACAGTGCTAAATGGAAACCATTACAGCCTTTTCAGAGAGCATGAGGCCAGTAGTTATTTGACCTGAAATAAAGGTGGACACATTCTGCTTTTGACTAGACTGATCCAAGCAAATAGGAACAGAACTGCAGTTTTATTGTGCCAGACCTGTTTTCTAGCTGCTTCCACAATATTGACTCACTTAAATGGAGATAGAAATTAAGTTTCAAGTGCTGAACATATCCAAGTAAGAGAGATTGCTGAGTAACTCTTTTGCAAGGCTCCTAATCTGCAAACACTTCTCTAATCGATAGCTACTTCTGTTCAATATAACTCCAAGGTGACTGTATTCTGTCAGCTGAGACTGAGACATGGAACTCTTGAAAACCTGGAGAGATTCATGGCTTCAGGAAAAAATTTGATTTTTTTCATTACACCCTAAAGTAGCATGAAATTCAGCACTCCTCATTCTCTCCATTTTTGGTATACTCATCTCTTAGCTGCATAAAGTTTCTGAAATACTCTTTCTCCTGTTCATGCCATGCATGATTCAAGGGTCCTTCCCTGAAAGAAGACAAAGACAGGGCATCTGCTGGCAGGTTAACGCTTGCACACCCTTCCCGAATCCTTTGTGCGTGCCACTTCAGTTATTAACTCAGACCAAGCCAAGAAGTGACACGTCTAGAGTATTTGCAGCGGCACTGTGAGTGAATTGCGACATGCTGGCAAAATTCAGCCACGTACATTACAAGGTATTTATACTGTAGTCGGTTTTAGCCTGCCTTTCACCAAAAGGAAAGCCTCCTTGAACTTATCTGCAATTTGTAGTGGTCTGATTAATGAATATTCATACATAGAAAATGGTGTCTGCTGTGACAGACATTAGAAGAACAGCAATTGGTTTCAGGATTGATGGATGTTTATGCTGCAGTCTACCCCAGACAGTGCATGCTGGAAACATTAGCATCCTGTTTCCCTTGTCAAAGCTCAAAATGAGTGGAAACAATTTAATTTTTCTCTGTGCAAATTGAGTAAGTAAGTGACAGTTGTTAATTTCATATCACTTTTCTGCCAAGTCTCTCTCTAGGTGGCACAGAAAATTGTTGCACGTGGTAAATCTCTTACTTAACACTGTTGTCTAGGGACAAAAGTCACTGGTTCTGATGATGGTCCTGACTAGCATGGAATTGCTTTTATTTGACTTCAGAACTGCCTCAGAAGCAGCTGGGTCTCCTCTATGACCCTGATCAGAGAGACATACCTGTGCTCAATACCTGTCACTCAGCCAGCAGGGACAGTAAAGGTTGTTCAGCATATTGTTTCAAAAGTAGCTGCAGTCACATCAGGTCCCCTGAAATCTCTGTGCCCGTAAGATGCAGACAGATATTCAGAGGAGGAACTATCAAGGAAACTGCCAAATCCACAGATGCTTGGGAAAAGAGATGGATAAATGTCAGGCTTCCAAATGGTTCTTCTATTACATCTTTCATTTATTGAAGTGCGGTAGCTGTTCAAATGGTATTGTAGAGAAAGGAATAAATGTTCAGATGACAACAATGTATTATAACCTGCAAGACAGGGATATCTGTTACAGGAATGCAGTGGAATTTTGCCTTGCAAGGCATGATGAATTTTTGCATTCCAAAACTGTAATGCTGTATATTAAACTTGTTTATTTGCAATGTGTTTTTCCCCAAATGCATCAGTACTTCAAGGGCACATACTAAAAACTAGATGGATTTACAGATGGAACAAGGCTGTTATGGATTTTATATCATCTTTTTGTTGTTTAAGAGAAAGTAGGAAAAATTGCCCTGATAAGTAAAATTGCCAATTAATCTCTGAGCACTTATAGATGGCAATCACTGGGAAAAGGCATCCACTTTATTTTTCTGCAGGGATTTCACAGAGAAAATGCAATACACAGAAAAATTTCTGCCAATCCATCCACATAGCAGTGGAGACCTGAAATCTCCAAAAGAAGGAAGATAGACTACATAAGTCTGTTCGTCAGTCAGCTTACTCTAAAATACAGCAGGATCACATTTAAAACAAATTTGATCCCATTGATTAGATGGAGGTTGAGAGATCAATGGATTTTTTTTTTTTTTTTTTATCATTAGAGGAGCAGTCCTTTGTATCTGACGCTTACTAAATGATGTGCCCTGGGCCTTGTGAACACCATTTCATCAGTTATCGCAGGGCAGAAAAGCTGTATTACAAGGTGCTGTTTCTGACAGGACAGAAAAAACCAAACCCTCAACAAAAGCACGTTGTGCAAGTTTAGACGAAACACAACCTTTCTGAATCAGTTTACTTCTCTGGAGTCTCTGACTGAAATGCTTTTCTGCAACCTGGGGATGTCAAGATTTAGTTATTGCTTGCAAACAATATTGGGAATCTTTGACAGAATACATAGCTTAGGAGCAGACTGTACTCCTGTTTTCTGTGTGCGTGTATGTGTGTCTAGGTCTCTTATTCTATGAAAAAGCCTTTTTCCTTTTCATGGCTACATTTATGCAGTTGGCAGGCATTTCAAGTTGTAATTGTGAGTAGCTGGATGTTAACCCAAACACTTGCTCTCATTGCATGGATGAAATAAACAATAGGGGAAAAAAATAAAAGGGCAAACCCAGCTTGCTTGGTTATATAAACAAATTAAGTGACTACTGCTGTCCATCAAGTTTTTCACTGCAATAGGGACTCCCTTCTCCTGGTGAGTTGCTGGTGCCAAGACTATTACATGTTGTCCCTACCATCAAATCAGCTTTCTATACTAATTAAAGCTGTTGGAGTGCTCTGTTGGCATCTCTTGTGCAGATTGGCTGTAGCTTTGGACACAGGCATAAATACATGGTTGTGTCCACATAAATTCTTAGTAGCATTTATTTTGATACCTGGAACATGGAAGAATAGGGCTTAATATTTTCAGCTTCTTTCTGCTACTTTAATTAAAATCAATAACTGTCACCATGATAATGGATGGTGTTCCCAGGCAAGAGATATTGGCCTGTTCAGAGAGAATAGAGAGTGAAGGGAAAGGAGTCGTAAGATCGTGAATTGTCTTACCCGCTGGATACGATGTCAGGATCTTTCAAAAACTAATTTTTTTGCATTTGTTATTGAGAGAGAAGGTGCAAGGATAGACAGGAGTGGATAGTATTTAAAAATACAACTGTTTGATCAGGAGTTGTCTGCTTGTTAATATAGTCTCAGAGCTGAATGGAGAGATCCTGTTCTGAGCACTGACCCTGACTTTTGCCGATGCCATATTTCCAACCTGAAGGGATTTTCAGACTAAAGGGATATCACGTAGAGAACTCTGTCACTCCCTAAGCTCCGTTTTGACAAACAGTCATCCTTTTAGATGCTGCCCACCATACCTCTTGTATTCATTTGAAAATTAACGTCGGTTTAAAAATGTGCATTTGAACTAATAGTCTCACTTGCTTGGGAATAAATGGAATGAATACATAAGGTATCGTTTATATTGCTTGTGCTACACCTGGCAAATGCAGAGTGTCTTACTGCCTCTGGAATTGTTTAATGTGCAGAAGACACCACTGGTATAATATATGTAAGAAATGAACATACCAAATGTATCCTATAAATTAAGTAAGCTATTCTATTAGGCTGTGTCTTTCAGAAAGATAAAATGCAGTTTAGCAGTGTCAGAAACTATTTCCTTTTCCTTGTCTTATATTACTCCTTTTTAGTAGGCCAGTCTTTATCCTATTTCATTTTTCAACAAAACTCAACTCATCAGAGTAACTTTTATGGCCACTTTTTTTAAGGCAGAACAACTTTCATGAGAGATGATTACTTGCTTTAGGACTTGAGGTTAAGTTATGGGGGAATGGACTAAAACCGTAAAGTATTAAGTAGGTCTCAGAAGTGTACTAGTTTGCATTCATGGAACATTGCAAGGTTCCTCTGGGACTGGAAAAACAGAACATTGAAATTCCCAATAAAGCTGCCACAAATCAACACAGAGCTTTTAGTTTAAATGAGGATACAGAAGCCAAAGAAGAGCATAATTTAGACGCCAATTAAGAAAATATAGTTAGCTTTGACTGAAGTTGGTTTAAACTTTGTATTAGCCACAGAAAGGAAGTTACTAATTAATTAATAAGTGAGTTGTTATCGAGCAGCTCTTGAGCTGGAGGCTTGATTTCCCTTTCTTGCTTTCCAGTCATAGTCTGTCTCCTCTGTATTCCACACAGTTGTTTTCTATTCCTGCTAAGCCAATTGGACCACTCAGGGAGTAAGGGCTCATGATTCAGTGTGTGTTCATACTGCCATGACTATCTTAATATTTTTCTTTATAGGCAGGGCAGTTTCGAGGTTGGTACTATTGCCAGAACAACAAACACAGGGAGGGTGAAAACGGGGAAAAGGTGGGCGGTGGAACTAGAGCTGTCTGGAAATCCTGGTAGCATCACATTAGAGGTTTTCTTATTTGTTTTTTTTAAACCCTGCTTGACACCTTTATCTGCAGGTACACCAAGTAAGTCGAGGGCAGATTGCCGTACCCAAATGGCTGGTGTACGCTAGTTGTTTCTGCTCAGACTGTCCTCTGTACTACCTGAAATGAAACTGCATGCATTATTTTTTGTTGCGAAGACAGCAGTTCTTGAAATAATGTTATTGATTCTCACTGGGCACGATGCAGGTGGATGAGATGGACAACTCAGCCTTATCTCGGAAATAATGAGAGTGTGTAAAGAAACTTGAGTCAAATATGACAATAAAATATTAGAGCTGCCCATGGATCTATGCCCCCATTTGAAAATAGCAATGGTTTTTTAATCAAGTGTTATAGCAGGTGGCATTTCATTTGTTAGTATATAATATAAACTAGTGAGATCTTAGAGAAATAGTAAGGTGCCTGGTGTTAACATGCAGCATGCTACAAGTACTAAAAGCCGAATCAAAAGTGTTTTCTTTCTATATGCATTTCTGTGGTTTTATACATTTTATCTTCTGCTTGACTAGGTCTTGTGTCAGGATGTCAAATAAAAGAAGTGGAAAGCCTCTAACTCTGAAAACCCAGAGAGAAAAAAGGATCTTGCAAGGCAAGAAGATGCACTGGGAATATTTCTTGGACTGGTATTTAATTAGATTTACTATAGTGTCTCTTCGAATTAACTGTTGCCTCAGAAAAGGAGGTAAAGGAAGTGACTTCTTGTTGGTGATCAACTCCTAAAACAATGGAGATAAGAGGTGAGCAAAACAAAGACTCTGGGATTCATTCTAGTTGTTGCTTAAAAACATGCAACTGCATTTTAAAAATCCATGATTTTGAAAAATTTATTTTTACCTTATTTTAACTGATTTAGCACAAAATGGTTTAGCTAAATCATTATATCTGATGGAAGTGCTTGGAAAACACATCTTGCCATTATATTCTGGATCTTGATCTTTGCATTCATTCTGACCTCTTGTTCCTGTGATTTTAGTTAGGTTCTGGTTGTAAGTTAGGTGCCTTTCTGACTTTTGTGTTTTGCGTGACTTTGTGATTGAGGTCATGAGGCTGATTTAAACTGTGATTTTAGCTTATAGCTCCAGATTATGCTTGAGCCCCAACTCTCTGATCACTTGTGCAGCAGAATTCGTTGTCTTTCTCCAGTCTGAAGTTATCCAACTATCTCTTCTTGTCCTATGAAAACTGAGAACTTGAACTTTTATATTTGCCTTCAGCACAAACATCTGAGACCTCTCTACATAGTTTTTGCAATGTACTTGTGAGATCAGTGCAAAAACAGATGAGGGGAAACTGGAAATTACTCAGGTTTTTGCTAGTAGAAAATGGAGAAACTGCAGAGTGGCTTGGCACTTTCCCTGACTCCATCCAGCCTCATCCAACACTTAAAATTCTGTTGTTATGTTATACCTACACTGTTCTTCAAGTGCTGTTTGAAGAAGTTACCCTCAAACTGGTAGGGAGCAGAGTGGGGGGAGTCTCTGGATAGGATTAGCACTGTAGGCCATGTTAGAGTATTTTCTGACTGGTATGGTGATTTACATTTTATCCATCCAATATGTTAGTTATTTATAAATGATCTGTATTCTTGCTAACAGAATGTGAAGAACAATGGAGATGATTTCATGCATCAGAGTATCCATGCACGCAATAAACTCCCAGGAGAGGGAATAAATTTGGGGAGTATGGGAAGTCTGGAGCAGAGTCTGGTGTGTAACTAGGGCTTACTTTATGAAAAAAACGCAATTAAGCAAACAACAAATATCTGAAGACCAAAGAGTGAAATATCCCTTTGGTTATATGGAGAGAGGGAATTGTGTTCCTCCTTTTCACTGAGACTGGCTGCTTGCTCACCTGGCCAAATATTTGTAGAACATAATTTTTTTAATTGTTACAAGTAACGTGTTTTATTTTTTCACTTATTCTTTTTCTGCTTGGATGCCATTTTGTCTGCTGTTAAGGAGATACTAGACAAAAACTGAGTTATTGCAGCCATGCAAATGGGATGGCTGATGTTTCTTAGCTGGTCTAAAAGGGAGGTATGATAATTACTTGACAAACTGAGCAACAGGTGTTTTATTTCTTAGTCTCTCTAATTTCGTTATTACACAACGTTCTCTTATACTGCAATGAACAATGTCAGTCATTGATTTCTATTAGAAATGTAGAAAAAAAAGCTTGAAGAATGCAGCAAAACCCCAATTTTGTGCCGTTGGGTGTCCTGGATGTTGATATTGATCCTGCCCCCCCCCCCCCCAAGGGCTTTCTGGGGAGGCTTCTTTTTTGGTTTGTTATTTTGCAAAGTTTTTCCTGAATAAATCTCCGAGTCATATAGACTTTCTCTGACTGGGTCCATTCTGACTTGTTCTATTTAGTGCTCCTGTAAAGAAAGGCACAAGGTGTATGGTGATAAGATGTCACATGGAACTGATATGCTAAATAGTTTTAGGATTGTTTTGCAAGCTCATAATAATTTTTTTTGGTGAGCTCTCCATGAATTGGATTAGAATAATGGTTGTATATAATTAAGCAAGGTCTTGTTTTGTTGACCCTAATATCAGCATGTTGCATGTTTCATAAGAAGCAGCAAAGAGAAATCAAGACCTGAGATTTCCTAAATTCGTAGTTCTAACTGAAGAGGTTTAGTCTCGAACTAATAGTTCTTATGGGTCTTTCTCAAATCAGCTATAACTATAATGCTTTCACAGGACGTTTCTGAGTGCTTCTAGTTATGGAGGTTCAACAGAGACTCCTTGGATACAGCAATTTCTGAAGCTTTGTGACTCCACCTTCTGAATGAATACCTTTAATGTGTCATACCTGTCTTTCCTAGTCATCAGTTGCTTTGTAAATCATGGCAGTTGATAGCATATTGGGTTCCCGGAAGACAATTAGACAAGCCTTTTTTTCTTTCCCCTCATCTCTCATTCCATGTGAACCTGTCTCTTTTTCATGTTAATTTTAATGTAAAACTTTTTTTTAAAGTTATGTAGTGTCTGCAGCTCTGTGGATTAGCGGTGCCCTGCAATCTGGGGCAGACAAGTTATATATCAGTAATTTAATAAGTCATACATAAAACAAAACAGCATAGATTTATTTTGTTTTAAAATTGAGTGGGGTTAGCTGTGTGAGCAATGTATCTGCCAACTATTGTCATTGTCCTGTCTGGGGAAACTCATTTATCTTGGTTAGTAAACAACTTAAAAGGCAAAGGAGGTGGATGGCTTAAGGGAGTGTTATTAGGACACAGAATCTTTGTGTCCTAATGTCTGATGTCTTGCCTAAATCCAAGCCAAATCACTTATTAGAAATCTACCACCAGTAGGCAGTTAGGGGATGCAGCTAAAATATATGACTGTTATTAGACAGGTGACAGTGGAACAGGCAGTTGTCACAGCTGGGAGGTCTGCCCAGTTAAATCAATCAAATTCAAGATCTCTGCAGAGAAAACAATAAGGGTGCAAGCTTGTAAATTCTAATAATCACCGACATTTGAGGTGCATGCATTCAGTTGAAGAGTCTTAAAATTTAAGGGCCAGTGACTGGAAACCTTAGGCATAGATGATAATCCTAATGCTCTTTTTTCCCTTTTTAATCCTAAATCCTTTAGTATTTGGAATGCTTTGTATTCTCTGGTGTGGAACTATATGATTTCTTGATATGCGAAGCAGTTCAAATAAGCTACAATATAAAAACTAGTGCACAGGTCGTTTAGTTTTCCAGTCACTTAATTTCTTGTGCTTTCAGTTCAGCAGTCCTATAACAACAAATAGCACGGCGATTTGGAAATGAAGTAGTTTAAGCATGGATACACAAACATGCTGGATGGTGGGGAAGAGCATTCTCTGTTGAAGAATCAGAATATAACCACTATAAATTAAAAACATAATCTGACTGTATAAAAGCTATCAGGAGCTTGCAAAGTATTTCTGGGGCCATTAAAAATGACCATATTTCCCAGTAGAACTGATTACCCTAAGAGCACCCCTGTGGACTCCAAGGACCCCAGTTACATTTGAGGAGTATCGCAAGGGTAGCTGCTTTGTCTCTGTCTGAAAGGAGCATTGCTTTGCTCTTTTTCTGAAGGCAGCACATACTTAAAAGGATGTGTTTAAAGGAGCAAAATATATATATATGTATGTATGTTATAGAATATACAATTTGGTACATCAAAACATGCAAAGCTACTTGTCACATCGGCTGTAGATCTTGGACAATTCTATTGTGAAGAAGTTTGAAACACATGAATCATGGGAATTGATAATGGAAAACTCCTATTAGGGTCATGTATGCCACTCAGTATTCAGACTGCAATAAATCTCTGTAGTCCTATTGTCCCTTTTTTATTCAAGTAGTATATTTCCAATGTACTTTTCTCTTTTCCTCCAGAAGACTTTCACAATGCACTATATTTTGCTATTAACCTAATTTCTGGAAGTCTTTATTTTCTTGTATAAATAAGCAGACAGATTAAGTTGTGGGGTGGTTTTTTTTTCTTCTGTGAAATGGGCAATGATGGGAATCTGTGTTTCTTAGATGAAATTCAGCACCTGAAAGGCACTGAATCAGCCTCAAATGTATTCTATAGAAATGTTCTTCAGCTTTGCAAATAAAACAAGCAGGGAGCTATAATGCTTCTGCTTTCTTGCTATTTATTTTTCACAACATAGAACAAAAGGTACAGTAAAAACTTTATGAAACAGAGGTCAGCAAAGAAGTCTAGCAAGCCAGTTAGAGGTTTCCCTAGGAAGCTGTCAAAGCAAGGAATACGAAGCATAGTATGGGCAGACGATACCTGCTAGCTGTCTTACTAAAGCTACAGATTTCTCATGAGCAGCAAATTTTTTCTCAGTGTGCATGGTGTCAGAGCACGGGAGTCTTTGTTGGAAGGTAGTGGTACAGGTATGTGAATGTATGAAGGCTACTGTTAGAAAACACTAGGAAACAGTCAGAGATGCACTAATCAGGTATTTGGAAATGCAGAAGTAGCTGAATAGCTGTTTTGGCTCTGTGAAGTTGACAACAGAGAGTTGCTTAGACCTTTTCTTAAACTTCTAGAGGTTCCCTCTCTCATACACTTTAGAAAAGGATGAGAAATAGCACCGATCTGAGGTCAGCTTGGTTGTTCAGTTCACATTACTGCCAGGATCAATTTTTTGAAAGATGTGTGGTGCACTTGACCATCTTAAGAACTGTGCTGTTGTTTGGCCTACCAAAAGAGCAGAGCAATGCAACCAAGTCTCTGCATGAAGAGACTGGACACAAATGAATGTCAAAATGATTTGTGCTGTTTATATTACACAAGACTAAGAAATTAGGTAAAAATAATTTGACAAGTAACTTCCCCTATTAGTGAAAACTAATGTGAGGCTCAGTACAATTTTTGATAATAGTAAACCAATTTCTGTTGTGTAAGCATTAGCTGGACTAAAACTAGTGACTAAATGTTTCCCCTTGTATGCAGGTATCCTTAGCACGGGGCTCAACATCGTCTTTCACAAGTTGCACCACCATGGTTCTGTTTGTAGAAAGCACTTAAAGTTGAGAGTAGAATACAAAAGAGACTTCTAAGACAGCTGTTGAAGATAATAATAAACTGATTTAATTTCTTAATTAAAATCATAGCTTCCTGCTCCATTTGCTGTAGCACTCAGCTCCTTGGGTCACTCCTATGAAAGCATCTTCTGTTGTGCCAAGACAAAATCACACATACACCATGTGAAGTATACAACAATTATCTGTTATCAATACACACAGTAATGGGCTGGGACTAACACACTGTTGGGTGGAGATTTCATATTCACTATCTCTGGTTTTTTCCCATAATGAGTCTGTGCTGGCCAAACAGCTTCCAGTCAGACGTGGAAGAGTAAAACTCCACGGCATCTTGGGATGGAATGATCCACAGTTTTGCTGAGCTGCCATTTCTTCCTGTCCTGGTTTCAGCTGGGATAGAGTTAATTTTCTTCCTAGTAGCTGGTCTAGTGCTGTGTTCTGGATTTAGGATGAGAATAATGTTGATAACACACTGATGTTGTAGTTGTTGCTAAGCAGTGCTTCCACTTGTCAAGGACTTTTCAGCTCCCCCTGCTCTGCCAGGTGCACAAGAAGCTGGGAGGGGGCACAGCCAGGACAGCTGGCCCAGACTGGCCAAAGGGCTATGCTGTACTGTATAAACTGGGGGAGTTGGCCGGGGGCAGTGATTGCTGCTTGGGGAAGTGCTGAGCATCAGTCAGTGGGTGGTGAGCGGTTGCATCAGTTGTTTTTCCTGGGTTTTGTTTCTCTCTCTCTCTCTCTCTCTCTCTCTCATTGTTTTCCTTTTCATTACAATTTTTTAAATTATTATTTTATTTTATTTCAATTATTAAACTGTTCTTATCTCAACCCATGAGTTTTCTTACTTTTGCTCTTCTGATTCTCTCCCCCAACCCACCCGGGGTGGAAGGGTAAGCGAACGGCTGTGTGGTGCTTAGTTGCCAGGTGGGGTTAAACCACGACACCTCCTCTCTGTTTTTCCTTTCAGTTTTTTTATTTTGTCACACTGCTGCCTTTTCTGAATCTTTGATCTTGCTGCTTACTTGAAAAACGTTCCTAAAGTTTCAGCTTACCCCCTTTATTTCTGTGTTCTTTCTTTACTTATATTTTCTTCTCTTCTGTGCTTTGGTAGTCTACAATCTCTCTTGCCTTTGGACTAAGCCATAGCTATGGTTTAATCATTAAGTTATTTCATTAAAACTGGCCCCAGTCACGTGTTTCCCCTGCCTTCCACTGCACATTTAAGAAAAAAGGCATTAGAAGTACTACTTATACTCATCATAGATATAAAAACAGTGCTTGAAATTAAATGAAAACTTCTGATTTCCTAAATTATGTTTGGCAGCTGTGATGTCAGTGGGCTTTTGGTTATAACTTTTACATCACAACTGAAAATTTAGTTAAAATTTAGCTCTAATGGGCTGTTTAGAGCTGATAGATTGCTTCATCTTTTTGTCATCAGACTGAATTCATTTCTTATTTCAAAGCGCTCTGGAGTCAACAGCCTTGGCTGATTTAGCAAATACGGTTTGTCAGTGCCCTGTATAAAAGTGGTCATTCTGCTCTCCAGGTATGGTGTTGCTAGGTCATGGAAGCATGTGCATGGTAGTTTTCATTTGTGAAAAGCGTTGGTTCAATAACTTCAAATTTTCTCTCTTGTGTGTTTTTTTTGTTGTTGTTGTAAAATGTGGGAATATGATGCCACAGTCAAAAAAAAAAAAAAAAATTTGAGAAGGTTTGCCAGGAGAAAGGAAGAAACTTCCCTTCACGATTAGTGTTGGTTTTGCCAAAGACCGATCCTTATAACTCAAGGAAGAAAAAAATCCCAAAACTTTTGCTAATGTGACTTTTTCATGTATGATTTTTGATTGCTTGTATTTTAATATTAAAAAGCAAAAAGTTGTTACACAGATCCTAGAACCCTGAGCTCAATTTAAAGAAGGGATGGCTAATTTCAATGCTGTCTTCTCAGACCATAAATTTCACAGATTATGAGAGTGAATAGCTGGAAGCAATGTTCTCTTTTCTTGGTTTTAAATTCCACTGCTGCTGTTCTCATGGTGTCATTCTCGTGCTTCTGAAAGGAAAAAAGAAAGACTGGCTGTCACAGAAAAACTCTGTAATGCCTCACAAAGGAAACCTGCCTACTTCTCTCGTTCTTAGGATAAATAATTTGGGAGCTTTAAACCAGTTTTTGGCATGCTGTTCTCTTCTATTTACACTTTTATGAATACCTTTGTGGCTGCCTTCCTTAAAATGTGATTTTTCTGATGATAGCATAGAAGTTTTTCAAAACACAGCCCAATCCATTTGACTACTGATTATCTGTTTGCTGTCTAATTTAATGTTCACAGCATGAGAAATTGGACCCCGGTATGTACAACCTTGCTTAGTAGTGTGGTGGGAGGGAATTTATTTTTCCTGAATGCTGTGCACAAGGAAACAGAGGGAAATTTCTGTGTTAATTCCAGCAACTTTTTGGAACCATTTTACTCTTCAGTCTCCACCTTCTCCTGAATACTATTTAAGAGCATCCCGAAAAATTTCTTAGCTTAAAAAAGGGATGTTTTTAACTTTGTCCATTATGCTCATATTCTTCCTCAGTCTGAAAGTCTCATAAATCTTAGTGCTGAGGAGAGGAGCTTGGCAGCATGGTGGCATTTTGCAGGGTGTTCATGAACAGGGAGAGGTTCTTTTATTTTTTCATTAAACAAAAAAAAGAATGTGACTCATCAGCAAATTTTCCCAAATTGGTTTTTCCTTTGCTTGTCATCCATATACAAAATAGTTGTTATGAAGAGCTAATCCTACGGGCACACTGTTGTTCACCTTTTTCAGTGCTGAGTTCTCTGTTCACTTAACTTTGCCCCCCAGTCCACTCTTATGTTTGTGTCATCTTAGTCTGCACTATGATCTCCCACATGGAAGTGTTTAAGCATCCAATGTTGTTAAAACATGCTGGTTTGACCCCCCAGCAAGTCCGAACAGAAAACATGACACTGTGACCAGATCAAATTCTGTTTCTCTTTGCGCTGCACTATAAAATGACTATCAGTTTGTATTTAGCTTTCATATTTTTACTAAATTAATCTGGACTTCATGATGAGAAATGGATGTTATGTTGCAGGCTTTGTATGTTCAGAAATATCTGTGGTTTGGTGCTTTGTCTTCATTTGCTATTTCATCCCTTTTTTCCTTCAGAGCAGACACATGAATAAATACTTTTCTAATCTAGCAGTTTACTGTGCTTGAGTTTCTCAGCTTGTTTCTTATCTTCTGCCTGTAGAAAGATGAATCTTTGTGAACCCCTGGCTCCCTGCTACGAGTTGTTTACAACTAATGTCTTCCCTAGTCCTCTTTTCCTTTTGATGTGTGTTGGAAGTGGACTCTATTTTTAAGACCACTTTCCTTTCCTCCGCAGTTTCTCAGGGGATTATTTCTCTTTCTTTTTCACCCTCTCCTCAACATGACTGTTTTAAATATTCCTTTCATGACAGTTCTTTATCTAAGCTTTTCTCAAAATACAAACACATTACTTTTAAATACTCTCCAAATTGCTATTCAAAACCTGCAAAATCTAATATGTCTCCCATTTGATCATTTTCTGATTGTTTTTCCTTGTTTTATTCTCTTCGAGGAAGAAGTTGTGTTAGTTGTTTAAGTTTGAAAGAGTGTCTTTTCCTGACCAGCTGCCATTTCTGTTCTTAGACCTTGGGAAGACTTGGTTGTTATCTGTGCAAATAAAGAAGCCTTGGTCCAGTTGAAGTCAGATCTCCGAGATCTGGCTTTTGAACCATTACATGCTGGCTACCATGAGGTGCAGGCTTACAGAAGAAATGTATCAGGGGTGGAGCTTGGGATAAAGTTTGTATTCAGTATCTAGGCATTAATAATCAATGATTCTTTATTGCTAGTAATCACTTCATACCACAACTGTAGAAACCCCACATGTCCTATTTCATCTGTGTATTTACCTTTCTATTCTGTTGTGTGTATTTCATAGTCTAAACAGTAAGGCGTACTAAATTGTTAAATCTGTTATGCTTGTCCTTTCTTTCCTTGTAGTCTTATAAAATAGAAACACCTGACTTCTCTCTCTCCTTATAAATCTGGATGGTAGTTCCGTGGTAACTGAGCTAACCAGGGCAAAAATTAACAGCTTTGGTTCATTAATTGGAATGGAAAACTTGTGCAAACCACTTGCAATAAACTCTACCAGTCTCTTTCCCCTAGTCAGACCTCTAAACACTCCTGTAATAATAATGATACCTTCATCTGATGTTTTGAGTTATTTGGGGGAAAAGAAAAAAATAAATTTTTGTTGGGGATTCAATGTCCCTTTCTGAAGTAATGCAAAGCAGAATAATGGGATGCCATAACAAACCCATTTGCCTAAATGCCCTTAATATCCACCAGTAACATATTAATGATCTGAAATGATCATTGTTAGTGGTGGTCCTTGTAAGTCTTAGGGGATTATTTGTGCTGTTTGGCTTGAAAGTGTTAGATTAAGCTACCAGACCAGGTGAGATTCTGGAGAGAGCATGGTATGGATTCCTCCAGAAAACAGTTCTGCCAGAAAGTGGTAGGACTGATTCCTGTTTTCCTGATAATAAAAGAAGCCCAGGGGAATTAACCTTATATTTTGGATGCCTAAACCAGATATCTAAAGCTAAGGGAATATTCCCCATTTTGTCTTCATTTCCTCCTCTTTCCCCTTCCCCATCATTATATGCTTAATTCGTAATATGTCAAATTTGTGGATCATATATAGTGGCTTGTTAATTCAAGCATAGCTGGAAGCTTTTAGTGGTTATTTTTGGGCCATCTGGAACATGAACTTTAATCTTCACAGGCTGTATTTTAAAAGGGCTGATGGACTCATTTTCCAAAGTTTAATTTGACAGAAGAGTGGTTTTATCTACTATATCAATTAAAGCAGAGCCTATTTGTTATCAGTCAACAATACTGTTTATGCTAAGTACTGTAACTGTTAAATGCATCATGTTGCCCATACGGTGGGCATTCTGTCATTGTCTCTCTCTTCAAATATACCTTTTTATTGGAGAACCTATTGCTTCTGCTCAGAGCATGCTAATCAGGAATATAACTCTGAAACATAACCAGGAACTCAGCCCACAGAACTCTGATGAATGTGGAGGTTTAATTTAGCAGAACAGAAAACAAAATGGGGATGATGCTATCCTACCAGAATTGCTAAAAACTTTTTCTTTTTAAATTTAACGAAAAAGGAGGAGTTGTTCCTGCTGTTCTAAAATAATAAAAATATTGTGCCCAGTACATGCTTACATATCACGGCAAATCCACTGCTTTCCAGAGAGCAAGCACCTGCTTTGTGTCACTATGCTCCTCAAAATAATAATTTGCAAGAGATTTATGTGGGCTATTCTTTAGCATCTTTTCTGGTAGGGGGAATATTGGTTTTAAGCTATATTTACATTTTGGTAGTTGGAAGCTTTCCACAAACGTATTGTGAAAGTGAAGGTTTATTTTGGTGTCAGTCCTACAGAAATGCTGAAGTATGGACTTGAACTGAACTTCCCAGTATTGCAAAATGAGGAAAAAGTAGTGTTGGGAACAGTAACGCATCCTTTTTCCTCATTCTTCTGAGATTTTCCTGAGCCTTAACAATGACTATGGATGACAGCAGCTATGAAGGCTCCATGGGTGAGCCAACATATAAATTTTGTAATGAACATATGTCTTAAATGCCTGTTTCAATTTAAAGAAGTCTTAGTTCAGAGCATTGGCTTCTCTCTACAAAACCACAATGGAGAAGGGAGCTGCAGATGATATTCTCACTATGTCTACTTTCTTCTTTGCATCCATTTGTTTCCTCCGTATAATTTTTCCCAAGTGCATACTTATTGTTCTGTTCTTTTTCATATTATTTTCTTATCTCATCCCCCTAAAAACTTAATTTTGCCCCCATGTTTTTGTTGTTTTTTTTTTTTCTCTTTGGGTCTTTTACACACATGGTTGAATCGTATGGTTGTACCTGTTGCAAAATTTTATTTTAAATTGCTTTTTCACATTGCTGAGAAATTAACATGACCTCTAGGGGCACATATATGTGAAAAGGAAGAAAATTATTGTTAAGATTTTGCTATAATTTTTTCTTTTCTATTGTGGTATCAGCACTTGCTCTGTGCTGACTATTCCTAAATATCATGAGATATTCAGCCAAGTGTGCCTGAGACTCTGCCACTGAAGCCAAGAACAAAATTCTGACCCACAGTCTGCTCTCCTAATTTCTATCTGTGAAGTTAGTGCTGGGGAAGATATATCAAAAGGGAGAAGGGCACGATTATGTGAATCCCCCCTTCTTCTTGAAAGATCCTGGTTTTTGATAGGTCTCATGAGCTGTGCAGTGTGCTTCAGTTCTATCTGCATTCAGGAAAACGTGAATACCTGAAGAAAAGGAATTTGCAGTACTGCGCTTTGCAAAGGGACATGGGTAAGGTGGAGGTTCTCAGAAATATCTCACCCTTTTAATTTAGCTCCTATGTTTTCCTAAAGGTGACCAGCAGTAGGGAACTTCCATCAGGCTTCAGCGTGGCCGAACACTGTGATTTGTAACCACAGTGTCTCACAGAAAATTGTTAGTTACTTGTACTCAAAAGATCTAAATGTTTGAAGGAGTAAGTTACTGAAAAATGAAAATGAAATGGTAATTGTGATGTTAACTTGATAGCAATTTCTGAACATTTTTTGTTCAGGAAAATTGTACCAAAACACTTTGAGAAAATGAAGGCGGCATAACACTTGTATCAAGCTATGTTCCTGAATCTCCATCTGGAAACTTATTTTCAGGCAGTCTTCCTGGCCTCGACTCTCAAGGTTTTCCAGGCGATGAGGTACAAAGATTTGCGCGCGCAGCTCCTGTAGAAGTGGGGAGCTGATAGCCCTGTCTGAGGTCAGACATGCTATAAATGGGCAAACTCCTCCAGAGAGCTCTGCCAGTCTACCTTACGCATGAACTCTCTGCTGCCTTTGGCAGTCTTTCACAGACAAATATACTGGATTTTGCATATGTCAGGCCATTTGCACCATCTGCAGCACAAGATTTTGTTGAGCAGAAAGAAGATGGACGCTTGGATAATTGATGTCAGTCTTTCATCTGGAGCGGGAACAGTTACTGAGGCAGAAAACTCTGGAAATTAGGATCTTGGCATTTATGTAAACAGAAACAATCACAACTGGTGCTGTGTCTTGAGCCTTAGCAACTTTCCTTTAAATGGATGTACAAGGTGTAGAGTTTATAGACAATTCCTATAGAATAGTGATCGTGTCTGTTTAGGCACTGCAAGTATCAGTGCAAGGGGACCCGCCACGCTGAGACAAGAAACAAATACATGAAACAAAGTGTGTGCTGTGTTGTCTCATCTCAGCTGCTGTGTTGGAATGAGTGGCTCACCTTTGTATCTTTGCAGACTGAAGGAAGTAATTTATATATGTGTTTATAAAAATTAATCTTGCAGCTACTCCATTTTAAGGTGTTAATTTTTGGAGCTTGACAAATGTGGTCCCTAGGGCTGACTGTGGTGGTGAAATGACTGACTGCTTATCATCATGGCACAATAACAAATAGTTCAGTCTGGCAGCCATGATTTTCCTAAACCGTTTTATCAGTAAGTGTAAAGTTCTGAGCAGTCCAAAAAAAAAAAAAAGAATAGAAAAAAATAAAAAAGAAAAAAAGATCCAGACAACAGTTTCAGGGCAGTTGTATCTGTGTAGCCTGATTTTATACTCTAAACCTCTACCTCATAATGTAAAGCCTTGCTTCACAGATCCAGATGTGGTCTAGGCAATAAAAGGAAGCCTCAGCCAACTAGTCATATTGCTCAAAACAGTTTAGTGTTGACACAGAGGGTCTGAATGGACACTACAGATTCAATTAAGACTAAAAAGTCTGGCTTTGCTCCCAGTAAGAAGCACCAGTGCTGTACAGTGCTAGTACATAGCTCATTTTACAGTAAGCATAGTACTGCAAAATTTGACATATGCTTCATGGATTAGGTCAAAGCGTAAACTGAATTGGGCCACAATCCACCCAAGTTATGCCATGTTATATTCACTGAACTCTGATGCTCGCTCTGAAGATGATGTGTTATTGGTGGCTTTTGTATTGGTCATAAGCTGTTTACAGAAACTTGCTAAATTGAATTCAAGTAGAAAGTTATCTTTCAGTGACAGATTTTTGGGCGTTTTTTTGTTTGTTTGTTTGTTTGTTTTTTTAATGATGTCCAAAAACTTTAGAAATACCGAATACTTTCTTGAATGATCCCATTACTATGTTACTAGCTGTATACTGCCTAGACAGCACAATTACTACTTTTTCAAGCTATGAGAAAAGCATTATGGTCACTGAAGCATCCAGACTCATAAAATGTTTCCTCTTAACATGACTTTTTTTGTAGATTCCTTTGGAGATGGGCAAAGCAACAGCCACTGCACAGCATCTGCCACAGTCCAGCAGGCCAGTTGATCAGACGGGTCTGGAGCCCAGGCTGACGCCACGAAGGTGAGCTCCCAGGGCTTGGCCATGCATCACGCAGACCTGTTAGTGGTGGGTCCGTTAGTATGAACGGGAACAGGTTCCAGCCATGGCTGTGGTGTCCTAGCAACAGAAAGTAAAATGTACGCAATTGTGCAATGCCTTGACTTATCAACTCCTTCAGTTTGCACTCCACCTGAATTCAAGAAAAAAGAGCAAATTTATATATACATGGATGTGATTGTACATTTGTCTTTACACATATACATATTTATCATTCATTTATATATATGTAAAAACACATATACGCACACACATATATATATGCATCACCAGAATATATGGATATCTTATATCATGATCAGAACAGACTAATTCAAGTTTTCATCCATGCTGTTATGGAGGAAGGAAATAGAATTAAACTCTGAAACAGGTGAAGAGTCCTTGTTCAAATGAAGGATCCTGATATGATGGCAGTTTGCTGCATCATAGTGCTAGTCTAAAAACCTCTGTAAAATGCCTTCCTGTAGAATATTGCAAGGTGATGTTAGCATGTTTAAAATGTCCTCTAATGAATTCTGATTCTTTCTGTACTGAAACCCAAGTGCATTTACAGATGGTTCTACCGTATTATATCCTATCCTACAGAAAGCAAAAAAGCTGAAATTCAGCTGGCTGGCTTCTCACTAGTTTGCTAATCTGTCTATAATTTTGAGCACTTAGTTTGTGGGAGAGATTGGATAATTAAAGCATATTCCATTAGCTCAAACACATAAGCATTGCTACCTCTACAGGTTACACTTCCAGGAAAAAGGTTTTTTGAATTTTTTTTTTTTTTTTTTTACTTCTGGGGGGAGCTCCTGCTTTTGCAGAGGAGGATTCCGGAAGCAACAGCAGAAGAAGAATGTAAACATTTAAATATGCCCATAAACTAGTATTTGCCCATTGCAACATTTTTTCAAGTGTTCCATCACTTTGCTGTGTTTTTAGTTACACTTGCTTTCTGTCTTATATGACTTTTCAGGGGTCCCTATTTGAGGAGATGAGGGCTTAAGAAAATGAGAGGGGGCACTCTGGCTTTGTGTTCATAGCACTGGCATTTTACTTTACCTCTTTCTCATTATTCTAATCATTGTTGAAAAGCTTCCTTGTATGATTTTTAGCATGCAGACTTCAATAGTTCCCTTAGCAGGTGTCTCTCAAAAGACAGAGCTGGAAAGCTCTGCCCCTATTATCTCCTAATATCAATCAGTGTATAACCCAAATAAGAGCCAATAATGGGCTATATGCATTGCTGCCACCCTGCAAGGTTGTATAAGGTCTGATCAGCAAGCTATGGAGCCTTACGGAAGAAGGTGAAAGAAATATGTTCTGCAACATTTCTCATTTCAGAGGGTAAGAATGCTTATCCTTATAACTGGTTAACACCTTGTGAAAGTGTTAGCCAAGTAGGGCTAACCGATCTGAGAAAGTGCGAAATGTTTTAACTGCCTTGGCAGTTCTTTCCCACCAAGCTATTCCTACTTTTTTCCTGCTTCCTGTTTAGATACAGGATTTTAGCAGGGGAGAGAGGAGGAGTTTCTTTTCTCCTTGATGTCCTCCTCTGTCTTCTCCTGCCCTCCCTCAGTCCTTTAAATGTCTCTAGACTGTAAAGGGCAGTAATGTTCTTTCGATACAGTCCTGTAAGGATTTTTAAAAAATATGTAACTTAATGGCCAGTTCAGTCATATGACTTCTTAATGATCACTGGGTATCTCATCAACAGAGGTGGGTGGCAACACTGACGGTGTCAGAAAGCTTCCCTATCCAAAGCAGGAGGAAACCAGGGTATTTAAAAGGTTTCTGTTGGGAGATGGAAGCTATACCAGAAGATTTAAGTTTGGTCGCTGAGTTACTCACCTAGGATGTGGGGAATAGATTGCAGTTAGGCGCTGGGGCCTGATGCTGAGTCAGGAGAGTCTTCCTCCCCATATCCAGGCCTTCCAGACCTGAACAATTTTCTCAAGCAAACATTATTCTGGAAAGCTGTTGTGTTCCTATATGCATTTAGGTTTGACAGAATGTTATTAAAAATAAAATCTTTCTCTCTTGCCATTTTTCACTTAAAAAAAAGAAAATAAGGCTTGAGTATTTCCACCCGTCTCGGCATACAAAACGCTTGGAGTATCGCACAGGTTAGAGGACGCTGAACTCAACCCTCAAGAGAACTAAAATAAAACCCTTGGGGTAGCTTAGGCCAGTGGGTAGCACTGGATGCATCTTTGCCCTACAGAGGGCAGGAAGGAGAGAAGCAAAGTAGCCAGTTCACCGTGTTGCTGTACTTGGGCAGCTTGGTACAGCTGAGTACCCACTGGGGTAACGGCGCTGCTCTGGGGGCCTCCTGCACTATCTGCTCCCTCATGGGGCATCTCTAACATCTTGCCATGTTGCTTGGTAGAGAGAGGCCCATAACTATTAGTTGTGTTAGTGAAAAAACATGAGCCTGGACATTACTCGGGCATCAGGGCTGAACTCGGAAGAACATGCTGAAGTGCTTACAGACCTTCCAGTTCTCATAAATCTTTCCCTGGATCAAAATGACTCATTCCACTCTTTTGTAATATTCAAAGCAGGTAAAACTGAGTATTTATAGCACCATGGGACTGCTGCTAACACTTCTTTGCCCTGTCTCAAAATTTATGGTAACGTATTTTTCTAACTGCAGCAATTTGCCACCAACCTTTACAAGGATGTCAAATATAAAGCACATATTAAAAAGGGGGGATAAATCAATCTCTGATGATTACAAAGTATTATGGTCACTGTATAAAAGTGTACATTCATATGTGACAAATTAGAAATGTGTAGCAAATTATTCAGGGAGGAGAAATGTCTGAATTCAAATGGCAGTGCAGATCAGGGGAGCTTCCTCCCTTCAGGGACTTGGTCCCAAAAAGGCTTTTTATTTCTAAGGGTAGTTGCTATTTACTAGCACATGGTAACCATAATTACCCCTCATGTTTGCCAGGAGAGAAATGCTAAGGCAAACTCTTACCCAGCTTGTTGGGGCAAAGCAGTGCTTTGCATTTTCCCTTGTGGAGCTATAGCGGGGTCATTTCTCATGGCTGCCCGTACTACCTTCCTAAATTTAGCCCAGCCTCTTTCTGTTTCCCTCAGTAGCTGGTGGGGAAGAAGCATGCCAGCTTGTTCATACATGGATGCGCGTGTTTAGCTCGGTGCTGCTCTGAACGTGCATTTGCTGCCTCTGAACCAGTGGCTGGCCTTTCGGGGACGCTCTGAGCTCCTGTTGCCGCCGCAGACAGATTTGCTGCCGCATGTCACTTACTGTGGCTGTGACTATTTGCCCAGTGGCTTGGGGGAATCACTATAGTATCATCAATCTCAGTGGCCTCTTCTGCTTGCCTGAGCCTGTCAATAGTGCTCTGACTTTTTTTTCCTTTAATGTAGGCCACGAGGATGTTTTAGTGTTGCACATATCTCTTTGAATAGTTGTAGGTGAATTTCTGGTGCACAATGCCATGGTTATTTGCACCTTTTGCAGGAGTTTAGTTCTCATGAAAAGGAATCAAAGAAAATGCCATGTACAAAATAAATCATAAAGAATAGGCAAGGAGTATAGTTAAAATACATAGCTAATGACAGCAATCAAATAAACTTAAATACCATCTTCCTGATGCTGTGAGGTGAATACTTTCCTCCCTTCTTCCCAAAGTTTCCTTACCAGTGATGTATTGTGATTTGACGCTTAAAACTTTGGTTTATCCTTCTTTTGGCAGGGAGAGGTTAGTCAGACTGTGTGATATCCTACTCACAAAAACTGAAATTCGGCTTAGGAAAGGTGGGGGTGGAGTGCATACATGCACACATACACCCGTAGACATTCCAACTCTGCTGCTACCTTAACAGGAAGATACAATTCTCTCATCTGTGTCTAATTGTCATTCTCTTCTGTAAACTAAAAAAAACCAAGTGGCTCAGAAATTGAGGCACTCAACTATTGTAGATAACAATTATGTGATGGTGAGTTCTGCTTGGTCTGGGAAGCTTAGTTTCTTATGAACGTATCCACATTTATCTATGTCTGTCCTTAATACGAGGTGGTTTAGAAAGGTATTTGTTTTTAAGTTTATAGGCTTTACTGTGGACTTGGCGAGCCAGCATCTGATTTGGATTTATTGAAGCAGGTGTTACACAGCGAGAAGAGACTGACATGTCTGTAGTGGTTCCATAGATGTCTGAATTATTGTTAAAACCCCAGCACTGGCACATCTCTAATTTAATACACATTTCAGCAGTGACCGTGGTAATAAAATCTGAAATGCCTTGTTCTCCTTTCATTAAAGTCAGAAGGGGAAAAAAAGAGATCTGTATCAATATGAAGACAGAGGTGTTCCTGACCAACATGAAAGTATCCTTTTTATCTAACAAAAAAAGACTAATCTTGTTGTTTTAACAAGCTATCTATTGCAGGCTGCGTTCTTTTTAAGCAAATGTGGTGCTGTGACATAATTCTTCATGCACTCGAATGGTTAATTGCAAAGCTGTCTTTCCAAAGGACTGTGCCTCATTTGTAAGCTGTACATCTGAACTCACAAGAGAGAGACAAAAGATGAAAATGGCTTGGATCTGAAATTTAGGATATTAATAAAAACAGGATTAAAAGCATGAGTTCCAGGCTGCAAAACCTGTCTGGGTTTCGAAGGCACACAGGGCTACCCTGCACTCTGGTGAGCCAAGATAGGTGTCCTGGCTGGTTGGGGGCAAGCCGCTCGGGGCTGGAGTGGGTAGATAGCACCAGGGGATGATGCATGGAAAAGCCTCCCAGCACAGACTCTGCCTCAGGCAGGGGCTAATTCTGCTCAACATCTTAATCTCTGAGATTGGGTTGCCTTTCCCAACGCTGCATTGCAGGAATAAAAAGGGCTAATGCTACCTCACAGCACTACCTTTTTTTAACAGGTCTCAAGACTGTTTCTGCTGCTTGAGAGACAAGCGCTCTCATTTAGCTTACAGGTTAACTCCTGAAATGAGGCAGTTGTTTTGGGTTGAGCTGACATTAACAGAAGACAGGCTTGAAATCAGTGGGAGTTAGAGATTCTTTGTAAGTCTGCAGAAGCTAAAAGTAACTTCTGAGCTGTGCTGAGAAAAGTTACTTTTCTTCCTAGTGAGTAACTAAACAGGGATTATACCACTATGCTTATAGTAGAACGGTTCAGTAGGGGGTCAAATATCTGCTGCATAGAGCAGCCCATCACCAGGAGTGTGTCTATTTAATCCTGCTGTGCTGTGTAAGGGCATCAATTTTATCGATGTTTTTGGGCAGTCTTTCACTTGTTTCGACAGTTAGCAAGAGTTGATAAAACAGTAGGGTTGAAAATAAATGGTTTTTTTTTTTCAGGACATAATATTTGTGAATTTGTTACTTTGGCATCTAGTTTTAGGATTAGCCTAGCTTCAGATTATTCTGCAGGATGGGAAGTCAGAATTTTTTTAATTACGCATGTAGAGTAATGATGATACAGCTATCCATTTATACATGCCTTAATTGATCACTTGACACATAATAATGCTTAGATTTAATGCTTTATGTAGTATGACAAAACCCCTTCTCTTGATACAGGTAAATACACCTCAAGAGGGTTAAGTTAATTACTTTGGGAAACAAAAGTGAATTTAGATTTGGTGGTAATTAAATTCTCATCTACAGCAGTAAATTATTTTAGCTCCTCTATACAGAATGTAAGTATGGTTTATCTGCTTTTCATTGGGAAGTGCCATTGAATAAGCACTGTAAAATCTTCTAACGAGACCTTTTTCCATTAGCAATAAAAATAATCCATTGAAACTTGTTACGTTTAAAATGATTTACCATAGTGGGAGCATGTGAATAAGTCAGAATTACAAAAAAGCACAACTATCCAAGCAAAGAATGATAGCACTGCTGGAGAGGCATTCATGGTTATTTCTTTTCTCTTAAACACATCTCTAAAGGCAGCACTTCATCAAAAATTTCAGGGATTTTTTTATCGGCTTGTCACTGATAAGATTCATTGACAAAACAAATAATTGTTTACCGTATTCATCTGGGACACTAAGGAAACATGTTGCCTTGAAAACACTTGTCTATAATGTCTTTTAAAAGTTCTAAGTAATTCTGCCAATGTAGAGACCCAAGCAGTTAAAAGCTGTCTTTTTTCCAAGAAAGATAAAAGGAGGGAAATGTCTATGATGACTTACATACACTAAACCTAATAAAAAAAATAAAAATAAAAAAAACCCCACAGCATGCTCTGTGATGTCCTGCTCTATCGCAGTAGAGGATCAACTCTCTCTCCAAATTTCTTTGACCTTTTCTGGAGGGAGAAAGTATACATATGTCATGTTTTGATGAGTCACTTCCTGTAGATAGGCTATATTGGCATCGTATTGTCTGTCATTAGCTAGAAGAGTTCAAAAATGCTAATACTTTTGCTATGTGAATGTCCAGTTTGGCTGCACGCAGGAATTTTAGGCCTGATTTTTCCATTTAGCTTGAACCTAACTTGCACAACTGCTTAACTTACAAAAGGGATGTTTTTGTTCCAGAAAGAATATGGCTTATGTAAATAGATAGCTTATGGAAAGGCTTTGTCAGAAAGCACTTTAACAGAAGACTATAACTAAGTCCATGGATGCAGAGCAGAATTAGTCATCACTGGAAGTAGGAAGTATTTGATGTGAATATTTGTTTGCCCTTGTTTGCTTGTTTACATTCTCTCCCTAGGCTTTTTTGTTTTGGTTAAAGTTCCAAGAAGTTTCAGTGCTCAAAAGGAAGATTGGAAGTGTGTATTTCTGAAGTTTTATCACAAGTATCCCATCAAGGTCTCTTTTTAAATTTGCCCTCTTCAGAAACTAGCTTTATTAAATTTTTATAAGAACTTATAATGAAAAAAAAAAATACTTCTAGTCATCAGAGTTGCAAAGGAAAACTTTAAAATATGGCTCAAGAACACCATTAAAGTTAAAATTCAGAGCAAGGTAAAATCTAATTTAAGGCAGTTTTGTAATTTGGAGATTTTGAGGCATGTATTTGGAAAGTCTGCGTTGTCAAAGTGTCTTTTGTCAAATTAAACTTTCTTATCAAGAAACAAAACAAAATTAAATTGCTGGTAAAACTTACTTGCTGGACTTCATGTAAGTGTGCTCCTTCTGCTGCTGAAGTTTTTTGTTGAGTGTTGTTTTTTTTTTCCCCCACCCATGAAAATAATGGATATATATAATAAATTTTCAATATTGGAAAGATGTAATTCTTGATGCTCCTGGTGTCTTGGCATTCCAGTAGAAAACTCTCTCATCCACAGGGACCTGTGGGTCTTGTAGGAAGGGGTTCTCCCTGTATGCCTGAAATTCAGATGGTGCATAAATAATTTTGAGGGTTTTTAAGGGAAAGGAGGTTAACTTCTTGAAAAAACTTTTCATCCTATAACCCACTATTTTGTACTAAAGCTGTGAAAATTTTAAACGTATGTGGGCTTTGCCTTTTTCTACACATGGAACAGTGGCTTTTCAGAGGAGTCTGGCTTTTTCATATTTTGAAATTTAAAAAGCAAAGCTGGCACAAATGACAAACACATGGTAGGACAAAAATAATAAAAATATTGCTAAGACAACACAGGTTTTTCTAGACAGAAAAGTAAAATTTTAGTATACTGTAGTAACATTTGTTTTGTGATAATATTTTTATGTTAGTGTTGTAAGATGAATTTCGTTACCTTTGCAGAGAGGAGCAGAACTGTGAGCACAAGAGTTGTCAGTGACGTTTGACTTGAATCTAGAAATGTTAGATTTACATTTCTGTAGAAATTTCTCTTTTCGCCCCTTGCTCTAATATCTGAGAATATTCAAACGTTAATGTATATATCTTCATAATACTCTTCTGAGGTAGGAAAATAGTATTTTGACTGAAGGAGGACAACTGGCAAATGGAAAGATTTAAGTGCTTGATTTAAGGGCCTCATCAAGATTAACTCTGCTCTTACCTATGAGGGATTGGTAGTCCAGATACAAATATTTATTAGATTGAGTAAAACTCTGTGCTTGACAGATCTCCTTGAATGAAGCTTTTCACAAGGGTCTGTCTGTGTAGGTGAAGTACTAGTATGGGATTGTAAGGAGCTGTGGACAGCCATGCATATTAGCTATGTATAGTTTCAGGTGAGATAGTTGTCACTGGGAAATAATTCAGCTTTACTAGCCATTTTGTAAGTTTTGACTTACTGGCATTGATATAGCGATGTGTTAATGCATCAAAATAGTTTGTGGCCTGGGACTTGGTGTCACATCAATGGCAAAAATGCAATTATCTCCTTGTTGGTATATAGACTAAGTTAATGGTTTTGCCTGGCAGCTTCCTTACTGATTTACTTGGTGGCTATGAGCAAGTGACATATCAGGAAAATGTGATATCCTTCACTTGAAATTTTCAAAGTAATGTCCATATAGAGATGGTAGGCAATGAGTATTCTCAGAGGTGAAATCTGGTCTGTGGCATGAACTCCCTTAGGACTAAGCTCATCTTAAACTTTCACTTCTGATTTAGTGGCTTTCCTTCACCAACTCCTTTTCTCATAAAAATGCAGCAGCAAGGACCTTTTTATTACAAATCCCTACAGGTGCTCTTCTGGGAAGAGAAGAAAAAAATGACAAAGTATATATGATAGGTGTTCTTTTGGTGTGTCGCTGATGTGTCGTAAAAGTCTTATAAAGAATAGGATTTTTTTTTTTTTTCAAAAGATTCCCCAAACTGGCACCATTCTGTTAGTCTTGATGATAAAGTACTGTTTAATCCTTTCCTTTGCACCGCACCCCATCCCTCAAAATATCTTCTTTTAAAGTTCAAGTTCTCCTTTTTCTCAGCACAGTATTAAAAGCATTTTCATCTTTGAGTCATATGTATGTGGCTTAGAATGTCTGTCCGGTTAGCTGTCAAAAATCAGATCCTATGTTTTACCTGCAAGTACCCCAGCAAATCCATTTGAGTAATTAGAATAAAAAAATGAGGCCAGTGCTCACAGGGACAGGACTGTCTTTTTCCTCTGTTTGACACAGCATGTAGCTTTATGTTCACTTTGGGTTGACACTGAGCAGTTAAAGATTCTCATTTTCTCCTTCCCTCCTGTTTCACAACGAAATGTGTTGGCTAGGAAGCCATGGTGAAAGGGCTGCCAACCTGATGAAAAGATTCAAGCTTTCAAAAATGTCCTCATGCTAAATCTGGAAGAAGCCAAGACCTTTCAGTTTTCTGTGAGAAATCAGAGGCAACTGTCTAGTAGACAAAGTATCACCTAAGACCTGGAAGATGAAGAGTTAAATCCTAGCTCTGCATTGCTTAGCGTCAGGACTTGGATAGTGTCATTCAATTCATAAATGAACGCCCTTACTACAGGGCCATTGGCTATCTGAGGATGGCATGCAGTGCCTCATTCATTCCTACCTACGCTCTTGCCTTGGTTTAATGCAAAATTCCATCCAGAAACATCATCAACCTTTTTTTAGACTAAAGTTTCCTTTAAAAGATTCCAGTGAAAAGTTAATTTAAATTATTGTTCACCTTCTGTAAAAAGAATGTCGTAGCACAAGACCTTTCTCCCAGGCAAGCTGTTTTTATTTTCATCTTGAAGGACTAGAATCCCGTGTGTGGCTTTTTTTTCCCCCAGGTTAGCCTGATGCACAGTTTTTAATGTGTCCATTATTTGACTGATCTTGAACAGGCTATAGAATGATTTGTTCGTACACAGATGTCCACAGAGGCTGACTAGTCTGACTGTGATCAGATACTGTATTATGTTACATCAGCAATAGACTGGGGACCACAGAGTTTCCCTTCTACACCGAAAAAAATAATTAAGCAAGAGGATGGAGGCAGTCTAATCCTCTTAGGCTGTATTACAGACAAACTATTAAGTAAGAGATGCTTCTGATGAGCATGAGGCCTAATCTGATCAGAGACCAAAGTCTGTTCTCTGTGCTGATCCTTGGGTGTCCCATGGCAGAGCAAGAAGCTTCATGTCTCCAGGATGTGCTAGGGCCTCCTCCTGACAGTATTATGTTGAAACAGCGACTGCATTTCTGAATGGTATGTTTCCTTGTGATTACAGTCTTGCTAGTTCTTGCTCTTCTTTTAATGTGTTTCTCTTGCTTACTTCTTAGCTCTCTTTCAGATAAAATCCCCAGCTCAACTGGACAGTGTATAACTTCACTTAAACTAGGGTAAATGTGCTAATAGACATTTCATAAAGATACTGCCTGATATGATAAAGTAAAATACCAATGTTAGAATCTAAAATCAATTAATAAGCTCCTTTCACTTGAATCAGATCTTGATTAGTGTTATTGGCAGTGCCAATAGTTTATTTGGGTTTGACTTGAGCTTCTAAGGAGCAAGACGCAAGGCAGAAATTTACTTTTTCAAAGTAAGAAAGTTATTTAGAATTGACAGAAGTCCCCTTTTTCTTTTCATCCGTGCTTTTAAAAATTATTTTCTATCTGAGTTTTCTTCCCTTAGTTGTGGCACAGGAAAATAATCTCCATATTTGCTGTATGTTCATAAATGCTTATACCTACGCATGCTACCAGTTGCCGTTTAAAGCATGTTTAAAGCACATTTAAAGTATACCCACCCGCAAATGTCAGACTACTACCTAGAATTGACATCCTGCTGTAAATTCTGGCCCACCTATCACTCTGAGGAGGACTTATGACTCCAAGAGCACGGTAAGAGCAGACAAAGTGTTCCAGCCTATTCACTGGCAACACAAGTGGGAGCAGCAGAGGACACGAGCAAGCAGGCAGCTCAGTCCCAGAGAGAGGCAAGGCAGAGTGAGAAGCAGCAGGAGAACTGCCAGCAGCAGACTTGAAAGCAGAATACAGATATGTTTGCACATGCCTTCCCTACTTCTGTCTCCTGCCCTCCCTTTCCCCATCCGCCCATGCTGAAATTACCATAACCCACTTTCAGGGCAGACAGTTACTTTCTCCAACTGGCTAGTCATTTCAGAAGAGCTTCGTTGTATGAACGTAAAACAAAAGTTATTAAAACTCTTCCTTCTTTCCACTTCCCCCTCCTGCTGCCTCCCAGCTCCTTTTCTAAAGCTTGGCATACAGTTAAGCCCTAAAATTATAACTCCTTTCCCCTAGCCACGTCATGCTCCCTTTCTTACACTTCTCATTTCTACTATGGTGCTGCACTCAGCATGCAAATAAGTAGTTTGTCTGAGGGCTTTTTCTTTTAAAAGCCAAAATTGTCTCCACCAGTTTATCAGGTCATGTCTTCAACAGCACTAGCCTTCATGATTCACGGATGTTCATTTCTAAGAAGGAAATATATTGATAGTGTAGAGCAACTATTGTGTTTTTCAAATATTTATTTATGGCAAGCATTGTAAGATCTTGTGCGCTATGTGCCTCTATTGGCTTACGGATGCAAATCTCCTCTTGCTGCTTCCCTAGTTGTTTGTATTTCATTAGCATCCAGAAACCTCAGCAATAGCCCAGGATCCTTTAGTTATATGTACCGGGAACAAAAAGGTACCCCTTTGAGGAAATAAACACAAGCATAGTGAAACTCTAAAAGCTTTATACTTGTTACCATTTTGCTTTTCCAGATGTGTATTAAAGGGGCTATGAATGTTAGCCATTGGAAGTATGTATGGGAATTTCTCATCTCATGACACTTCTAATCTAATTTTTATTAATTAATCTTAATGCTGATGGAATGTGCTTGTTTAGATGATGCAGACTGGATTCCTTTTTTCTTTAATTAGCAACATTACTGATGTAGCAGCTGCTGTACAGTTGTCTGCAGCAAAATGCATGCAGAAAGTTACAACATACTAGCTAGACTGTTTATGTTTGAGCACTGCAGTACACAGCTCTTTGCTGAAGACAAGTTATGCTTATAGTTTAAAATAAAATTATATGCACACATATATGTATACACATTTTTGTAGATACATATATATGTATGCGTAAAAATAGTCTAAAAGCAAGAACAGTCACTGGAATTCTATTTACAAGGTAGAATAAATCAACTTGACCTTATGGGTGGCATCTGAAGTAGTCCAGCACCTTAGTAAATTAGGAGCAAGAGTGCAGAAAATGTAAGGAAATCAAACGTAGCTGCCCTGAAATAAAGAAAAAAAAATTTTCTTTGGAGGGCAAGCATTGACCCTTAGGACAGCATCAACAATTTTATAATGTGCTCAGAAGCAGATATCTCAGTGGCGCGGCATCACAAGTAGCTGTGCACAATATGTTTGCCCTCCAGTAGAATAAATCAATGAGAGAATAAATAGTGTGGCAGGAAAAAACACAGGCGCATTTCCTCCTGTGATGCAAGCTCATCCTTTTCATGAAATAGGAGGGGGTTAGGGTAAGAGAAATAAGCGGAACATCTTACTGCTGAACAAATGCCTTAAATGTTTGTTATAAACAATCCTAAAGCAATCACAGGAAAGTCTGTGTTTTGGGATAATAATGCTGGAAGGAACGCTTAAGATGGACTGTTGCTCTCTCCAGATGTGTACCTAACAGGCATTTTTATGAATGATACTTGGTTTGTTTGCTTTCTAAGTCTAATGTAAAGAAGCTGTATCAGTTTATCAAAAGAGGGCTGAGGTTTACCTTTAAAACAAACCACACACGCAAAAAATCCAAAGCTCTCATAAAACACAGAGTTAACTTGAGGACTTTATCTGCTATTTGCTAGAGGATAGGCTGAGGAAAACATCAGGTACTCAGGGTTTAATCAAAACTTAGGCAAAGGACATTGTTGGCACATCTGTTTTGAAATTAAACTAGACAGAGTCATCTATGTTTTTGCTTATCTTTTGTTGATTTCTAGACATCTCCACCTGAATTTCTAATCAGACTCATGTAGATGATGAATATGTAGAAGTCAGTTGTCTTGTAGCTATGATGATGGCCTGAAGATGTAACAGCATCCACTACACAGGAACAGTTAATATCTCTTATTAGGCTATCTGGGGGAAAAAACCCACATCAGTTTTTGGTCTCATTGGATCAGAGGAAAAGCAGTATAACTAAACCTAAAAACAGGTAAAAAGCACCTGTGCTTAACCTGTATTTTGCTGGAAATTTTTGCTTATCAGATCTGCTGGAGAGTAGATCTGCTGGAGCCTGAAAGCATGCCTGTTTCTTCCAGCTGGTCCCATCAACACATGCTGTCTCTGGCTCACCAAGTCTGTCTCCCTAGCTATAAATATTTAAAGGACAAAGATATTTTCTCTGACATTTTATTAATAATCACATAGCACTTGTATATTGTCCTCAAGATACTAGAAAAACATGAATCCTCTCAGCTGTCAAGTGGCTGCGTTTAAGATGGGAAAATGCAGACAGAAGGGAAAAAGTGTGCTACCACAGGCTCAATGAATTGAATATCATTGATTCGTGGTTCCAGTCTGTCCTTAGTTTATTGCATGTAGCCCAAGTCACTAACAGTGCAAAACCAGTTTTCTAAAAATAGTCACGTAGCCAGAAATACCAGTGCACAAAATATGGTTGGACTACATAATTGAAGAGCGTAAAAGAGTCTGTGTTACATCTATAGAATAAGATCTTGATCATCTTCCAGTGTGTGTACAGGAAATTTAGATCCCTAATAACAGCAGTTCTTCACAAGCTTCCTTTATATAGTTAGCATTCCTCAAATCAGTAATGGTAAACCTAAATCAGAAGAAGAAAAGCAAAAGTCTAGTATCTGCATTCAGCTGATTAAAGCTCTTTTCTGCCCCCATTATTTCAAATTATTTCACATATTTCTTATTTTAATGAAATATAGATTATAAATGGTATTAACATGTCTACTCTATTTTGTGTGTCAACTAGTTACTGATTTCTATTAGAAGGATTTCTATTACTCCCTCAGCCTACCATCAAATTGCTTTTAAAGCAAACTTTTTATACTTAAAAATGTTTCCTAGTTTCCTCAGAAAACAGAATTTCTTGTTTAATACAAGCTGGAGGTGTATATTATCCAAGATTTACGCTATGTCTTGATAATACTATAAAGAGAAAGTTTCTGAATACTGTCTTTTTCTTTTCTCCTGTTTGTCCTACAAGGTGCACATTATTATCTAACTAATTCATTATGTTAATTTTGGTGTAGCAGCTATAGAAGTGTTTGTTTATGGTTGTTTACAGTACTGTTTATCATGCTCTGCATTAAAATTGCTAACAAGTAGCAAACTGGAAGAGCTTGAAATGGTTTTTGAGGACTAGCTGAAACAGCATTTCACGCTAACTACGGTCATGCCTTGTAAATGCCTGGCTGAGAAAACAAGAATAATGTTAAGGAAACAAAGGATAACTCCTTCAGGTACACCTTCTAGGCTTGTGTGTTAAAGTGTGAAGAGCTCACCTGGAAAAATCCTGGGGAGTGAATCTCTCTCACTATTTCCACGCCAGGGGATGGTCTTAACTGGCCAAGCACCTTCTGCTAGTCACTGCTGCTCTTTCATATCCCAGCTGGAGAATGAATTAAGTGGGGTTCAACCTCAGTAATGGTTTGCTTGTTCAGGGTAATATCAGCATCAAACTAATCATAATCTGTGGTGAAGTCTAATCTGAACTTTGGGGTACCTTTCTGCAGAGTGTTGCTGGTAACTGGAACTTTTGGTTAACATTTGTCTTGGCGCCTGATTCTGCTGCAGCCAACAGCATTGCAAGTTCATGAGCACCTTTCTGTTATTTGGGCATTTGAGTGTCCAAGGAGGAATGGGACCTAACTTGTTATCTCATCTAGTTTCTTGTTCAGGACTAAGAATTCTGAACAGTAGTTACTCAACAAAGCTGCTCAAGTACATTGACCTGGCTGGGAACATGCTCAAGGCGATGATCTCTTGAAGAAGCAGGTAGGTGCTGTTTTTACTGTAGCGAAAGATCTTGTCTAATCTACCAGGAGAAAGTGGGGATAAGTCACCAAGATGGGCTAGATGCTGTTTCTTTGTCTGACAGTTACTTCCGCTTGACTGTCTTCATATGTCACTTGATATCTGGGTAGTTGTTCATTTTTTATTAAAAAGTATTGTTTAAATACAAATGTTACTGGGGTTGATGTAGGACTTTATACTTGTCCTGAGCCATGAGGAGTCTGGTAAAAGTGCTTTGAAATTGCCAGGCAGTGTTCAGTGAATATGCTGAAGAAGCGATGAAACTAAGGAATGGTTCTCACTTGAGAGACAAGCTTGGAGTGAGACATTTTTCTCTCCACAGTATGGGACAGCAAACAGCATAACTGAGTAGAATATTCCTGACCAGCCCAGGTCATTAGCCTGGTGCCATATATTTCCTTAGACATCAAAGTACAATACTACTCTCGTCAGATAATATATTCTACATGAATATAGAAAATAAAATAATCCTACGGAGAAGTCAGGAACTAGTTTTCAGATCTATTTCAGTCATCTGAAACAGGTGACAATAAAGAAGTGAACAATCTCAGTAACACAAGAAGGCTCCCTGGAGCCCATAACCAGGTCACAGCACAAATGTTAGCTGGGTATTCTGTAATTTGTAACTATGCACTCCCCAAATATTTTATTAAACTTTGAGACAGCTGTTCATTAAGCACAGCTTCTGGCCATCTTCAAGTGAATTATATGTGTGTCTGTGGCTGTTTGCTGTTTATCACAAGTTGCGTGCTCTCAAGTCAAGTTATGCAACCATTTTTTTCATCCTTTTTGTATTTAAAGAAATTATACTGGATCAGAGCAGGTAGATAAGAGCAGGTCAGCAATCTTTTCTCTGTCATTTTTATAATCAAGTTTGATGAACTAGGAAAGCATTCAGGATGGGGATGAGGGAGACCATGCTAACCACTGCAAGTTTGACAAAAGGATGAAAACCCTCTTAAAAATAGAATAATGGGTTTCTTAAAACATATTGTGTATCTGTCTTCATATAGAAATATTAGCATTATCAAGATGCGTAAATAAAACAAACACTTCCTGCCTGCTATAAAAAAAAATAAACAAACAAAAAAATCCCAACCAACCAACCAAACAAACCAAAAAAAACCCGAAACACAAACCCATAAAAGATAAGGTCAAGTGTCTCAAACAGCTGACTCTTTACATCACAATTGTCATGCCACTGAATAGTTCTAACATCTTGGGGAGCAATTCAGCTTCTGTATATCATTCTTCTGGTTATACAAGTACATCAGCTTTTCACCAAATTTTCTTTCCTCCTGAATTCCTCAAATACAGCTTTGCACCACCATCGTTTCAAAACATGATCATCTTCATCTGTTCAAATCCTCTCCCTTCTCTTTCTCCCTCAAAGAAAACCTCAAAAAGCCTGTTCTTTTTATTGGAAGCCACCTTGGCAAAAGGGAAGGTCAATCATTAGAAATAGCATAAGTACTTTTCAGGTGGGGGGGGGAAGTGATTAATGGTCCCTCTTAACTCTGTCCAGATATCTTAAATTTCATGTTGTGAAACAAGTTGAAAAGTTTGTATTAGTATAATGGTTTAAGGTACACCTATTTAAATGTTTGAAGGTCTTAAGCCTTTTATTTTTATCACTTCTGTTGCCTTGAATGAGTGTTTCCTTCTTAATTATGATTTTACATACTAGATAGCACTAATAGTCCATCAGCTCTAATATCCTGTCTCTTACATTAATCTGTGCTTAATAGTTTGGAGAAAAGTGAAAAGTCTATGGTGCCTTTGGGAGGCTGAGATATATGCTGAGGGAGCAGGCATTTGGCTCCTGTTGTCTGTAGTCATCAGCCAGCTTCCTGAAACATCAATTGTGATTGCTCTTACATTAGTAAGAGTAACAAGCATTAAAGGTGCTGAGGGTAGCCAGGCACCTCGTAAATCCAGAACAAGTTTGATGAAAGAGACGAAATGCAAACTGACCTTTAGGGGATGAAGGTGGAAAATTCCTTCGTGTTTCAAATCCTCATTGAATAGAAGCTGGTGTCTGGGGAGTTTACAAACTTACAGTTAGTTTTTGTACTTTGTATTATTTGTAAGTGCTCTTAAGTGCTGCAAATCTGTAATATGTTTTGCTTAGTTTACAAAGAATTAGGTACACGTCTTTTGTTTTGTGAAGGATTTTCTAATAACCAAGTTTAACCTGTACTGTATTCAAAAATTCACCACTACAGATAAGGAGGTTACAGATTGAGGACTGTTAAGAGTATTTACTATCTCTTTTGGAAAACAATCACTCTTAAATACATAAATGGTACCATACATACGTAGAGTTTTAGGGGTATTTGAATCTCAGGATTTTATGTAGGGTGATGTTCACAGACATGCCATCATTACTTGGATTTTCTTAAATAGTAGATTATTATAAATAACTTTCATTCTGAAATGATCTAGTAAAGGCCGGCATTGTTACAGCAAAATCCATGGTTAATACAAACAATTGCTTTTGTTAGCTCTTGTTGCCCAGTGAACTTTTCATACATAAATGGCTAAATAAATTTGCTGAAAGCTTCATCTAGTGGCTTTTAGGTTAGGGTGCCCTAGTAGAGCAGAGTTAAGAAAGAAATACTACCAGTATCTTTTTTTGTGCCTGCTCAATAAATACACAGATGGTTTCAACTCCAGGGCTGATCACCCAGTATGCTTTACAAAGAAAATGAAAGTTATATGAATTTCTTTATTTTAGATGAACACTGTTTCAATATGACACTCTTACTTCAGATCAATGACAGGTCAGTGACAATGCTAATACCCTGTACTGAAAACTAACACCTGCTTTTAGTATTGATTTTCATTGAATGTGTAGCTGGGTGGTAGATTAGCAATATGTTTTTGGAGAGACTTCTAATGTTATAACTATATCAACAGCTACAGAAACTCCCAGAGATATTTGGCCTCAGATAAAAATTTATGGTGTGTATTTATAGCTAGCACCAGAGTTAAATGGATTTTAAAGTGGATTCGTGTCATGCTAGCCTGCTTCTGAGGTTATCAGTATAGCAGGTGAGCTTGTTTGCTTGTTATTATACATGAGTAATAGTTACGAGCTCTAGTTAAAGACAGAGCAAATCCACTCCTGCTCATAAACCAGGATGGTGAGGTTCAGGCCATTCAGTAGATCTCACATCCTCTTCCTCCATGCATTAATTGTGTCAGGCAGGGTATGTTGTTTCTTAAGACTCATATAGGAAAATAAGGACCAGAAAATCAGAGCTTCTTGATACAAGACATTGTCTAGTTATTGGCACAGACTGTCTTTTAAAGATACAGCAAATTTGTTGCATGTGTGGTGTCACGTTCAAACCAAGTATTGTTTATATATTTTCTTCCTTATGATGGGATCTATACCGAGGAAAACATTCTGTAAATATAACTGCCTTTTTGCCCCCTCAAATTCAGATCCATAGCTTAAACCTGTCTTATCTGAGAGTAGCGAGAATGAAGGTGCATTCTTCTTTCCTGAGTTTCCTGCCGGTTAGCCTCGGTTAGCCAACAAACCTGTGCAGGCATCCTGGTGCCTAATTCTTCTACATAGTCTAGTCAGCCTAGGCACGCAAACGCATTTCTTCAGTGGTTGTAGAGATCTCAGAAAGGCACAGAGTGTATCCCAACATACAAACTGCATCTAGAACTGTCATGTGAACTTTTATAGCATATGCAAGTTGCTTGAAGTAATTGATCTTAATGTAACCATTCTGCTAGTTAACTCCAGAGATGATGCTTTTTGACTAAAGCAGAAGGAGTATCATGTCAGCGTGCTTCTCCTACATTTGCACGTAAGTACATGGAACGTTCAAGTTGTGGATTATTTCATGATCCTTCTATTTAATTTGATGACTTGGGTTTCCCCCCTCCCCATTTGTTTGATCAAAATCCACAAAACCTGCATCACATCTCTTGGTTATTTATTTCCCGTTGAGCAGGTATCACTGTAACCTTCCATTTCAGAATCTGTGAAGCAAGCATGTGCATAAAGCCAAAAAAATTTTGGGTGAGAACACACAAGGAAAAACAATGCTGATGAGAGATGACTGCAGTGAAACGCTGATGCATGAGACATTGATATTACAAGCTCTGGCAAGTGCATTGTGCTTTGCAAACTGTGATATGCCGACCTAAGGGTCATGCAGACAAAAAGCTAAGCTGCTCGTTTCAATCAGAGTAATGGGAATAGGCATGTTACAAATAAAAGGATGCAGTCAAGCTACCTTTCTAGCACAATCTGCATGTCAATAGAACAGGTTTACTTTCTATAGAGTACGTGAGTGCAGCCTTCAGAACATTATTACTTTCCATTGATTTGTATATTTCAGAAATAGTTCATCATAGTATTCGGAATTACTTGGACTGGTCAGAAGATGAGAATTATATTTATACATGTTGAGATTTCTTTACCTGGCTATCCTTTGTAATGGGCTACAGTTGTTAGCTCTTAATTTTTTTTTCCTTCAAAGAAGTGTGGAGTATAGCCTAGAATAGGAATTGCTTCATGGTTAAGACTCCCTCCTTGGAGGTATGAGGTAAAAATTCACACTCTTGAATTACTCAAATACTTGGAGGCGGGAAAACTGGTTCAACTGGCTACCCTAACCATTTGCTGTTCATTTGAGCCCCTCTCGTCTTTCTCCTCCTCTCTGTCCCTCTGAATTTACCTGTAGTCTCTGAAATCATGATAGCAGTTTTACTGGAGCTGGTAGGACACCATAAAAAGTTTGTGAGAAGACACTTACTTTTTTCCCCTTTTTGTCTGAAAAAATCCTAGCCAAGTTTAAGTTACATGTGCATATGCAACCCGATCTTTATGCAGCACAGTGCTTGCACTAAGATTGTGTTCATTTATATCACTAAAAAGAGACAGAACAGCTTACACAAAAATAGAATAAAATATGTTAAATCAATCACAATGTAAATTCGTGGCCATCATATTAAATGGTGACAGTCCAATATGCCTTGTTTTGTCTAGTGTCTTTCAGTACACGTGGAAAATGTTAGAAAGTAAAGTTGCAATATCTTAATTCATTGGTTACAAAGCTTGCTGCTACATGTTGATATAGAAATATTTTGTGCAACTGATGTGCTGGTGGGCTTTGTAATGCTATAAGGGATTTGATACAAATTAAAGTGTTTCTGCAGAGGGTGTTCAATATCTTTAAGGAAAAGTTTGGGGGTTTTTAGTCAGCAATTGCAATTAAAATATGTTCTTTGCTAATACCTTAGTCTAATAATAAGTCATTCATCCATAGAGAAGCAAAAAGAAAAGAGTTTGATACAGTTATTTATTTAATGTTCTGTAACCGCTTATAAGATGAGAATGCTATTGCAAAAGAGATTTTATTTACGAAGTAACACCTATTTGTGGACTGTGGTAGATGTATTTGGTTGTTTCAGCCAGTGAGTTGAAATACAATTTAGCTGGCACGCATCTAGGAATGGCACCTCACTTTTATCAGTGTAGTGTTCAAATATTTAATAGACACTTTGGAAATGAGGACAATGCAATGCATAAGTACAATGTTGCCTGTCACGGCTTGCCTTTGATATCTCCTTTTTGGGGCTTCTATGTATTAATTCTATGCACATCTCGGTGGAGGATAATAAATACTTTGTTATCTGTACAGAGAATGAGAAATCTGTGTGAGGATCTGGTAACAGGAGTAATTTAAGAAACCAAATTGCTGCCAAAATTAACAAACTAGATACATGTATATGAGTCTGTTAAGTAATACTAGGGGGAGGGTTTTCTGTGCTATCCAGTAGATAAATCTGTATTTAAGTTTGTCCTTTTGCTTATGAATGTCTCTCTTCCCATATTATAAACAAATGTAAATTGCAAATAGTTATGCATATATGGAAATAGTATCGTGAAGAAGTATCTAATGATTGGTGTCAACTTCTTCCTCCTCTTCAGTGTTTCTTCTCATCTCCTGGCATGCCCTAGCTGGCACTTCTAGTTTGTGAACCCCACAGTTATTCAAATGTATTCCTGCTAAATTGTGTGAGACATTTTTATGCATGAAGACTTTTGGGGTCAAGATTTTCCTAAATGGGTCTGATTGGGCTGAATCAGTGCTACTTCTGATCCAGACTGAGTGGCATAAGAGACTTCCAACTGTTATTAGTTGAAACTCAGCAGCCCTCAGGATCAGGCACAGTGTTTAATGTATGTTTTACAGCAGTACTTGTGTAAAGCTATGAATTTGAAACTATTTGTAGGATCTATGCAGAGTAAGACTTGGTACTGATGATGAATGGCTTCATTGTACTAGGTCATTATGGCCCTAAGTAATTTTGTTGGTTGGTACTTTTCCTTTATACCTGAAATCAAATAAAAATGATGAATTGCAGAGAAATGAAAAAAGTATAATTGGTACAATAGGTTATTACACCCTGTGATTGGAGGTAATGAATTGCAGCAGGCATTAAAGACAAAGGTATACCAGTTAAACTGAATTTAATCTGCCTAAGTAGTGAAATAGATATTTCTGTCAAGCCGTAATCTTCTTAGGTTATCCAAAGATGATACGGAATCCACAGCCCATGCATCTTTAAACTAATACTGTTCAAGTGGCTTAACCCCACAGGTTTGATTCATAACAAGTATTAGGTCATCATCAGTGTGGGTAAGTGCAAAATCAAACCACAACCAAAATCAGCCCTGCCCAAACCTGCTAAACAGCCTTTTATAAATCTGTGCTTATATATAGCCTACCTCCAAAGACTTATCAGGCAAAATAAGTCTTATTCAGAACACAGAAATGTCCTAAAGATCAATGCTCAGCATCACTTAGTATGCTCAGAGCATTGAAAATAGGAGTTAGTAAACTGGCAGATATTTGATGTGACCACTGTTCCGACCAAACTGGATGTTGCAGTAAAAGGAAAGCGTATCCTCTTCCTGCCCCCTTGCCCCTCTCTTTCTCAGTAAATGCATTAAGGTTTAAGCCCGCATTCTGTAAAATCCTTGATACATAAAGCTGGAGCAGGAGTAGGGCTGTTTTGATATCTCATAACTTGTGAATTGTTGTATCATTCAGTGATACAACAGTATCTGAAATGATTGTGTTGCATCTTTTCAATGTTTAATCGCTTTCTCGTCAGCATGTGTTCATAAGGAAAAAACTAAAGAATTCTAGATAAGGTAATCTGATTCTTCAAAAAATTAGTCACAAAAAGAATTGATTTTTATTTTGTGCCAGGGGAGGTAAATTGTGCTTCCTGCATTAACAGTTGGCACTTGCTACGTAGGAGATTTCCTTAAGTATGCAGGATGCTTTATTCATACTGACCAGCATACTTTCTCCTAGCAAATATATTAATCTGCAACCTGACAAAGATTTAAGAATGATCTTGTAGGTTGAAAATTTTTGTCTTCTAACTCTTTAGAAATAACTAACATGGCTTTAGAAATAACTAACATGGCTTTAGAAATAATGCCATGCAGTTCTTAGCAAGGAGCCTGTTAGTTAGCTTTTGTTTAGATTGCAAGTCCTTTACTTTTCAATTTCTTTTATCCATTAAAAATAAATAAATAAACCCCCAGCAACCCAGCACTCTGAATAAAATCATTCTAGGCGCTGTAAAAGTTTGAATTCACAATACAAAAGGGAATGCTGCTCATGCAGGGATTGCTGAATGCTAACAAGCTTGACACGTCAGCTTGCTGCAGCTCCTTACAAACCCTGTAATTCAAAAAGTTCACCTTGAAGTTTGCATATAATTTTGCCATTCGTTGTACATGTAACTTTTATTGTTAATACTGGCATTCTTCTACAGACCAAGAATGAGACAATCACACTCGAGTAGCAGCCTTGTCAACACATTAATTTCTATTAGTAATTTTTTTTGTCCCTAGGTCACTTTTTCCCCCCCTTATTTCAGTTACCGTGATATAATCTTATTTTATTTTCTTTCTCCTGTAACTCCCACTATTGTCAACAGGCATTTCTTTTCCAGTTAAACACACTACTTACTGTGCTTTTTGTATTTCAGCCTAGTTTTGAACTAATCTTCTTTCTTTTACAGCTCTTACAATGCTACAGTTTTATTGTTTCTTTTTTCATCTATTTCAACATGCAGACTGTATTTCTTCTCCAGTTTTTTCTCTTTCACTAGAGCTTCTATGCATCTTACTTGCTTTTCAAATGCTTTCTTGTTCTAACCTTACACCACTATTGCTAATTACCCATCATCTCCTCATCTCCTGTGCTAGGATCCTGAATGTTTCAGATCAGTTACTTAGAAGCTGAGTGGAAGGTTTACACAGTCTTTGGGATTTTCTGTTTAGGCAGTTGCCAGTAAAAAGAATGGAAGGGAAATATACAGAAGATGCAGCAAAGGGTTAAAATTAAGCAGTAAAACATTTTTGTACCTCTTTCATTATATTGTTCTACTGGGTGAAGAATTACTTACATTATTTGTGAAAATAAACCAGGAAACTTGGAAAAGTAAGGATCTCCTTATGAATTTAAATGGAAGTCTTGTGGATAATATTTCTAGAGGCCCCAAATGAATAACCTTTACATTTCTTTCATTCCTTCTCATGCATTTTAATTGTGTGTGTGTGAAGAGGTATAAAATACAAAATGCTGAGCAAACAAATAAATAGAAGGCTTAGAGAATGAAATATTAATTTAATCATATTTAAAAACACCTTGTGAGGCTAAGATGTGTATATATCAGTCTCAGACTTGGAAATGAGTATGCATCTAAGTAAGGTATAATGTCATGCACAAAATAATGTGTCAAGAGTGTTAGAAGACTGGAAAGCCAATACTTGGGGGTTTAGCCTCTGTGGAAAGGTAAATGAGATTTCTGCAATTTTATTTTGTGTGGATATACTTAAACCCTTCCCTCCTTTTCCCCCTCACCCCTGTCTGTTAGGCTGTCTTGCATGTAAATGGTAAAATTTTCACATGACACCTTCAGTAACAGTCTTAAATTTTGAAAAAATGTGTATATCTCTCTGCAAACATTGTCGGAGATACAAGCATATAAAAAGAACTTGAAACAAAATTAGTCCACCTGACTAACTTCTGTCTGGAAAGCGTTTCATCTCTATTTGCTCCTTTCCAGAAGACAGCTGGGTACAGGGAGGGAAGATAAACACCCCTGTCTTTACTTCTCAGCAAAATATCTCAACCATGACCAAGAGGGATTGCCTACAGGCATGAAAGATGTGGTGCAAAACATCTATTCAATCTTTGTCTTTTCCACAATCGCCACTTAGTGCAAATTTATAGTATGAAGCTTTTCATGAAGATGACTTTTCAGGTGAGAATGGAGCCGAGACCAATTTGCTTTACTCCGCCCACTGGACAGGCATCTGTCAGAAGGTAACAATATTTGGTGGTTGTTTTGAAATTGCAGCAGTGTTGAACTGCATAATCTAATGTTTTGAACTCTATACCCACTGTCGTGAAATTTAAGAACCCTAACGTGTAAAAGCTATATTGTGTTACAAATTACTCTGCTACTACATCAATGCATTTTTCTCAACTAGCATCAGCCGAGGTGCTAACAAAATCTCCTCAGCCCCCACTAGCTGCAGCAGTTCCTCAGCTTTGGATACTTCCAAGCATAGACTTCCTCCTCTCACCAGAACTGGGTTTTATAGTCTAGTACAGGATTGTATGACGTCCTTGTTTCCGATAGCAGGACACCAGATTTATTAACCTGGAAGTCTCATATCAGTCCTATGTTTTTTAAAGTACACACCGTTAATATAATCATCAAAAATAAAAACCATATTTGGACAAAGCCTGAAAGGTGTATTTAACTACTTCTGCCAAAATTGGTGGGAAGATAAAAAACTAGTTTGCTAGTCTGCCCAGAAATTCATATAGTAGAAAAGCATGTTTGATTGGAGTATTATGCTACTGTAGATAGGTAGTATTGAGTAGCTAGAAGAGCAGCTTACTTGCTAGGGTGGTGTATTTGAATGCCTTGATTGCCGCTGGAAGGAAAGCTTGTGGGAATGCAGATGTGCATTCTTGTCTGCCAGAAGACAGAGAAGAATAGTGTGCACGTATTTGATGTAATAGGAACGGCAAACCTGTCTGAAATATTCACAGCAAGGCAGCACACCAGGAGCTTAGTAAAAAGGAGGTAAAATAAACAAATTTGTTTTTACAATAGCTGCACATCACTGGAGCTGAAGCTGTTGGAAGGAAGCTGGAGGAAGAGAGTGTGGTGTTATGCGGGTGTCAGATGGGAGAGCCGGATCCTGGGAGAATGAGTAAAGCTACTTAGCTCAGCCTGTCTGCTCTAAGCTCAGGGTTCCTAAAGCCCAATTCCCAGACTAATACTTATTTTTGAAGAGCAGCTTTCAGTAGCAGGGATGGACAATGGATTCTTTTGGTCTGTCATCCACTTCCGATGTTCTGTTCCTAAATACTGTTGGGCCACATTACGTTTCTGCTGACAACATCTGTAATGTAACACAATCTTGGTTACCTAGATATTTTAAGGATAGCACCACATAAAAAAAAGAAATAAATATTCACATTGCAGTAGCAGCATTAGAGTCATTTGCTAGCTCCTTTCACATTCCATAAAACGTCAAAAAAGTGAGGTGGTCGTGTCGTGCTGATAGCATGATTGTGTTAAGGGAGTGATACATAACCATATTTTAGGTGGATGATCTGGTGAAGGATAGCAATACAGAAATAAAGAAATGGAGAAACGGATTTATGCTTTAACTGAAGAAAACCACAAATACTGATTTGTTCTTTAGCTAAATATGCCATCTACTCATTTATTCTTTTTAAATAGGAAGAAGCAACTCAGTGTCACATCATATGATGAAATTAAGTTTTTTATTCCCTGCCTAAGTCTTCCATCTGGTAGGAAAGTAAGTACATTGTGATAATAAATATATTCTTGCTAAAAGGTCTCTGACATCTCTCTACAGGAACTCTCTGTCAGATAAAGTTCAAATTTTGATAATTTAGCTAAGTAAATCTTTTGGGCAGAATAAAAAAGTATAAGTTGTCATTCTTTTTTACATAAATACTACTTAACAATTTCTGCAGTTATTTTGAGGCTTTGAACACTTCAGAATATGTCTTGGATTGGTTGAGATAAAGTTGGCTGGACCACCAGGTTGTAATCAGCACCATGAAGCTGAGCTGCAGGCTGGTTGCTACTGGTGTCCCTCAAGGTGTCAGGACCCTGGGGACAGCCACAGGCCTTAATTTACCCAACCAGCCCCACTAGGACCTCCACCCAAGTATCCTCTACCCCCAGACCCAGGGCACTATTTCAGCTGAGGAAGTCACCCAAGTGGTGCCATGTGTGTGCCCAGCCCCAGCTCCTGCTGCCTTCACTCGGTCACTACGCTTCCCAAATTGACCCTAGACCTAACTCATTACCTCGCCTTGTTTGATGTTTACTGGGCTGTCAAAAGACCCTGTCGCTGTCACCAGACCTATCCTGCTCGGATCCTGTGCAAGGCTTGCACCGTGCCCATGTTGTGGCCACCCTCCACCCCTGGCGCATCTTCCCTTGTGGAGCGGCCCTGCTTCTCGTGCTCCTGACCCAGGGGAACAGTACTGTTTAATGTTTCCATTAACAACCTGGGTGATGGCAGAGAAGGCACAGTTAGGAAATTTGCGGATGATAGTAGACTGGAGGGAGTGGTCAATGTGTTGGAGGGCAGGGCTGCCCTTCAGAGGGACCTCAACAGGCTGGAGAAACAGGCCAGCAGCAACCTCCAGGGAGTTCAGCAGCAGCGAGTGCCCTGTCCTGCACCTGGGCTGCAGCATGGCCGTTTGAACATGAGTCAGTGGTGTGTCTGTACAGCAGGGAAGGCCAACCATGTCCCGGGCTGTTAGCAGGAGTGTAGCCAGCAGGCTGAGGGCAGAGAACCTTCCCCCCTATCTGGCACTGGTGAGACCGCATCTGGAGTGCTGTGCCTGGTGTGGGGCTTCTCAGTACAAGACAGAGGCTGAGGTACCGGATGGAGCCCAGCGGTGGGCTGCCATGCTGGTCAGGGCTGGAGCACAGGGTGTACGAGGAGAGGCTGTAAGAGTTGGGCTTGTTCAGCCTGGAGAAGGGAAGGATGAAGGGAGGGAGCCATTATTGCTGGGAGGGTGTAGGGGAGACAAAGCCAGACTCTTTTCAGAGGGGCAGGGTGACAGGATGAGAGGGAATGGACACAAGCTGCAATGCAGGAAATTCCCATTTGGAATTGGGGAAAATAAATGTTCATAAGGAATTGGAGCAGGTTGCTCAGAGAGGCTGAGGAATCTCCACCATTGGAAATACTTGAAGCTTGACTGGGTAAGGCCCTGAGCAGCCTGATTTAATTCTGAAGTTGGATTTGAGATCTTCAAAGCAGGTCCTGTTCTGAGCAGGGGGTTAGACTAGGTAACCTCCAGAGGTCTCTTCCATCATAAACTATTCTACCTTCCTGTGAAAATTGTCCATTCAGATAAGAAGACATTTTCTCCTACTTGCAAATGGGTAAGCTGAGGCAGCAGTTAAATAGGCTGCCTAAGGTAATAAAGTTATTTAGTGACATCAGATTTCAGTAAATATTTGCTTTAAGCATTTCTTGTTCCTTGTTCGAAATGTGCCCTCATATATCCTTATAGAATCTGTGTGCATCTTAACTTACTGTGACAACCTTTTTTTAGCAGACTACTGATCTATGAGTTATTAAGCAATACTAAGCATATAGCTACTTACATGCTCTTCAGGCGTTTTTTTAAATTTTATTTAAAAAAAAAAAAAAGACCTTGCATATTTTCATTTATCACAATGAGCAGGTGACCATGTCAGGAAGGCATGACAGTTTCATTGTGTATGCAAATGTACAAGGTTAACCATTGTCTTTAAGCAGACAAAGGAATGACATGTAAGTATGCATTTGTAGATTCCAGCTGACATCTAGTTTTTATAAATCATTATTGTTCAAATAAACAGGGGGAAAAAGGTAAACTGATCTTTCATATATACATGCATACGTATGTGTATATATATATATATATATACACATCAGACTGATTTGTTTAAAAAAAGCTCCAACATATAGGAACTGGAAGATGTTGACTTTATGGAGCTACTGGAGGAATTTGCATTGCCTGCTCCTCAGCCAGGTTGTGTGCTGACGCAGTGTTCCTTTCATGTTGGTTAGCTTCTGAGACAGGTGCCACAGTCTGCTTTGTAAGTGCTGTTTAGTGCCTTCTACTGCCTTAAGAGTGTATGGAGATCATTTACACTAAGTCAATAAAATAGTAGGTTAGAGCCATTGTGTTTACATTCAAAGGCTTTCTAAAGCCCTTAGTAACTGTAATTGATGGGCATGTTACCTGAATGTAGACTGATAAGCATGTTTCACTGAGCCTTGAAGCTTTTGCTCTACTCAATGCCTAATGTAGCAGTGGTAAATATTTCAAAATTTAAAGCTGTAACAGTATATTTGCAAGTCCTACACCCCTTGAAGTCTGTTAAACTCGGGGCCAGGGGTTCTATGTATGAAGTCAGTCAGTCGCTGTCTCTTCCCTCTTCTATTCTTAATTGAAAAATTATGACTCAAAGCAGAGATGAAAGATTCAAATTGTAGTCCATTTACTAGAAAGAAACTCATGCTATTTATGATGTTTAAGTTTTTCTTTAAAATACAAGAAAAGACTTCTGCTAAGTGCTTGTATATAGCACAGCTGTAAATTCTTGTTTATCTGCTGTGCTGCAGTTTGTGTGTCTGCGTTTCTCATCTTGTTGTGATTATAGAAGAATGTTTTTTTTCTTTATTTTTGAGAGCTCTACTGTGCTGGCATTTATCAAGAGAAGACACACAGCACAGCCTTGCATAAATAGTGGCAACAGGCCAAGTAGAGCTGAGGTGGTTGCCAGCACAACTCCATTGAAGTCAAAGGAATTGCACCGTGGGTGAGTTTGGCCACTGGCTTGGGTTACGTAGGACTTTAACATGACAATTTTCAGTAACGGATCAGCTGTTTAAGGTAGTCAAGTCTGATTTTGCTTTTTGGTTGAATACTGTATTTGAGCTATTTCAAATAAAAGAGCTGAACTTCTGCTCAATGGAGTGAATGGGGTTTTTGTTAGCAGACTACTTTTGCACTTTCTGTTCTCACTTAACCTGCTGTGAGTGCTAAATAACTCGATTTCATGAAATGGCATGTCAATAGTACGGGGGTCCAGTGAATTCCTGGGAAGAAGCGCTGTGCTGAATATTTTGTGGGTTTTGTGTTCTGCTCTTGTGCTTAATATATTGCTTTTTTAGTGATAAGATGGTGCCTATTGCCTGAATGCAAGCATTCTTTTGTACCGTCATTAGAAATCTGCAAACAGCACTGATTTTTAGTGGTGCCTGTTTTGGTTCGTCTTTTTCGCTGTCATATTGAGTCCACTGGTAGTAATCAGCCTCCTAAATAAAGAATGAATGAGTAAACAACTTACATTGTGCAAGGACAGAATAAACTGTGCTAAGCATTTAGTAGTAGGGCAGGTCAGTATGTTTATAATAGACCTCAATTTACATATCAAGAAGCCAGATGTTTATCAGAAGAAGCCAAATGAAATTTGGATGTTAAATTTTGGGGATATGAAAGAGTGGCATCTTGATCCAGACCTCAGATTCATATTGTGAAGTACTGCTGAGTAAGTGTCTCAGCATTAAATATAGGTGCCTGTCACTTGAAATTCATTAGAATTCATGCCTGGTTTTAATCAATCATTGCTAGCCCATGATTGTATCACATATTTTTCAATAGTAGGTATTTTTCTTAAAGTCAGGTGTCAGGGTCACATGGTGAGGTGAGAAATTGTGGCATACGTTTAAAGCAAGTAGCCACACAGATATGGCTCGGGACTTGAAGAAGTAGGTGCTCTCAAAAAAACCCAAAAACCTACTAAGAAAATGTGAAAGATCCCAAAGATGTTTTATTTTGTTTTTTTAAATATCAGATTTTATGCCAATATTTCCAAGCATTGTTGGGGAAATAGGGGATGATGTTGAGTATAAACACCTTTTAGAAAACACTGTGCGAAGGGACAATTAGAAAGCAATCCAATCCACAGCTCAAGAGTGTGCAACTTCATGTGAGTTTGCATAACTTTGCTTCCTCAATAGTTGACAAAAAAAGAACACAGCCCCTCTTGGAAATAAAGTGTAATCTAAAACAACAAATCTGTTTACAAGTTTGTTACAGTATGTCCAAAATTTGCATTTCAATGGCTGTAAATTTTAAACACAACATTCTTACTGATCAGTAGGCAAGAGTTATATATTATCCTGAAGAAGAACACCTACTTCTAAAGCAGAGATGTAGCTAGTTCCTGTAGTCTGGCTAATCTAGTGATTTCAGCCCCCGATGTTTTGGGATCAATAGATAGCTCTAGAAGAAATGCACCTGATGATAGCATTGGAGAATTTGAGGGGAAAGTTTGAAGAAAAAGATTTACCTCTTTCACAAAAACAAACAAAAAAAGTTTCCAGAACTACATTGTTAAAAAAAGGATGCCATTAAATAAGAAATACTTGGTTTATTCATTGTTTTAATAGTATAATTTACTCAAATTTATGCTATAAATAGGTTGGGTAGAGATTGGGGGGGGGGGGGGGGGCAAAAACAAGAACAACAAAACCAAAATCAACCCCAAACCTGCATCTCCTTTTATGTAAAGGGGAGTAGAAAACTGATGAAATAAATGTGTTATTCTAACCACATAGATAAGGAAAGCAATAAGGATTAATCCTGGGGAAAATGCATCCCTGTATCTGTTCATTTCCATGAATCAAATTGCCTTCACACCATATACTTCCATGCTAAAAAAAGGTCCATGCAGCAGCCCCCAGTGTCATTCTGTTGTACAGGCTGTATGTCGTATGGGCGTGAGCTCCTAGTGTCTTGTACCAGTATATGTCTATATTCAGCTTTCTTCTAAGCCGCAGCCTGGAGCTAATATTTGCTCTCATGTTGAGGTTGTTGCATTAGCTACTGTTA